>NW_009258675.1:393116-410169 GCF_000687185.1 Egretta garzetta
GAAAGAGAATTCCCCATGACCAAAAATACCCCAGTAATAAGCATTTGCTCTGTGCTGGCACCACTGTGACCTTAAATTATGAGCTTGCCCCCATTTGTAGCCGGTTTCCCCTCTTTAAATGCACAGTTAAGTCATTTGTAAATATCATAACTAAATCTGGAAGTGTAATTTAGTGACTCTATTTGAGGATTACGAAGAAGAATAACATTACTTAGAACCATAGGTAATCTTTTCTGCTTTGTTTAATTTAGTTTACGCTATGCATGCATTATCTTACAGTCATTCTTCACTCCAGCTCACTTGATATATTTGCTGCGCTGTTGATAATACCATCAGAAAAATAGCTAAATGTTCATTCCTTTGTGAAGCAAAACATATATACTGTGAAGTGCATTGACATAACATTAGCAATGTGGGATCATTGTCCCTAGGAAGGAAAAAGGTTGCTACTGCTCATTTTCCAACTAGAGAAGATTTAAAGTTGCAGAAAGGAGGTATTAGATTTTACACTTGATCATACTAGCTGGCTTTATTAACCATGTGGAGCAACACAGTTGGAGAAAGGAGTTTCCTTTACCAAGAATGCCAAAGAATTGAACCTCTCTACTGAATACAGTCTGCGTCATTGTCTGTATTTCAATAAGGTATTATTCATGGTTTGGGTTTTTTTTTTTTTTTCAGTGGGACTGCCCCCCCAAGTTCTGTGGGTATCTGACGTTTGATTATTGTGCCAGAGTGACAACTGCTGATGAATTTGTGTATCTTATTATTCATTACAAGCCTTACAAGCTTTATTCTTGCTGGGCCCACCTTGTGATCCCCTGTGGTAGGGGGATTCAACTACCATAGGGGCATTCCTTATGCTAGTTGAATTCATACCTCTTTATGTCCTCCAGACAGTACGGAAGGTGAAAGAATTTTAAAGTCCTGAGCAGCTGCTTTTGAAGTTATTCTGACTGCTTTTTGAATCAAATACTCTTAATTTGTATCCTTACTTCTTATTCTTTTTCACAAAAGCCTATCCATTTCCAGATGAATATATTGTACTGTCAATGGGCGTTATTCTTGGTCATGTACTTCAAAGCAACATGGGGCAGATCCTGGCCTGCTCTAAATACTCATAATTCTGTTGATTGTGTAGCACCACTTGAGCTCTGGGTGAAATTTTGCAGAGCACACTGTCACCCTTTGCTTGGTGTAGAGTCAAGGCAGGCACACAAGAGGAAGTGCCTGAAAGATTACGTTGAACTAGGCAGAGCAAGGACATCTCCTAAAATAGTGGTGTCCCATGTCATCGACAGCCAGCTTTGGAAAATCTGAGAGTTAGGTAAAAGGAAGACTTTGGAAAACAGGCTCTGGAGCTCAGCAGAGCTGACACCAAGCTGTTCCCAGCATTCCTTACCTCCCAAACCACTCCTTTAGCAGTCTAATCCGATGCCCAGAAACAAATAGCCACACACAAATAAATCCTTTGGCACAGCAGGGGCTAAGGAACAGAAATAGCTGTGTCAGTTAGAAGGGGATAGATCCTCAGCCAGCAGCTGCCCCCAACCCAGAAGACAAATTCAGTGCAGAGAGACAAAAATGAAAAAGAGAGAACAATGTTTCATTGGCGGGGGGCCGAGAGGGAAGAAGATCAACCATCAAAAAAAGCTGTAAGAAAAATGACTGGTTAACATACACACACACACATGCATGCACACACACACTGATTCACGGGACCAGTCTCATAGTAGAATGTGAAATATATATAAAAAGAATTTCTCAGAAAGTTTCAGCCCATTATCCAGTTATCGGGTGGTCATTTTCCACAGTAACATCAAACAGAGATTCATTATGATCTAAAATCATTGATTTTCGTTATTACTTCTTGTGTTTATTTCCTTGATGTCTTCACCTACCTTACATTAAAACCAGCAGAAAGACTCATGCTTCCTTTGGTAAAAGGGGAATCCAGGTTCATGTCTTCAAGTGGTTATGAAACATAACCATGTATCTGTAGTTCAGTCCAAGATTTTTAAGAACCTTTGCTATTATTGACAAGGGAAAAAATATAATATAGAAAAAGATAATGTTTCTCATTCTTGAATCAAGGGAACTGTAATCAGGATTGCTATAGTCTTGCTGTATCTGCAAAGCAATTTGATAGACACCGATCATTTTGTAGTTAGTATAAAAATTGTACCAGTAATTTTACACTCCTACATGTGGAAAATTGTGGTGGTAGAACTGGAATCATAGAATCATTTAGGTTGGAGAAGACCTTTAAGATCATCAAATCCAACTGTTAACCTAGCACTGTCAAGTCCACCACTAAACCATGTCCCTAAGCACCACGTCTACCTGTCTTTTAAATACCTCCAGGGATAAGGACCCAACCACTTCCCTGGGCAGCCACTTCCAATGCTTGACAAACCTTTTGGGAAAGAAATTGTGTTTTAATATCCTTTCTAACACCCCCCAAACCTTCCCCGCCATCCCTGATGCAACTTGAGGCCATTTCCTCTTGTCCTATTGCTTCTTACTTGGGAGAAGAGACCAACCCCCACATCACTACAACCTCTTTTCAGGCAGTTGTAGAGGGTGATAAAGTCTCTCCTCAGCCTCCTTTTCTCCAGGCTAAACAACCTCAGTTCCCTCAGCCATGCCCCATCAGCCTTGTGCTCCAGACCCTTCACCAGCTTTGTTACCCTTCTCTGGGCATGCTCCAGCCCCTCAATGTCCCTGTAGCGAGGGATCCAAAACTGAACACAGTATCTGAGGTGCGGCCTCATCAGTGCTGAGTACAGGAGCATGATCACTTCCCTGCTCCTGCTGGCCACACTGTTCCTGATACAAGCCAGGATGCTGTTGGCCTTCATGGCCACCTGGGCACACTGCTGGCTCATATTCAGCCGGCTATCAACCAACACCCACAGGTCCTTTTCTGCTGGGCAGCCCTCCAGCCCCTCTTCCCCACACCTGTAGCATTGCCTGGGGTTGTTGTGACCCAAGTGCAGGATCCAGCACTGAGCCTTGTTGAACCTCATAGAATTTACCTCGGCCCATTGACCCAGCCTGTCCAGGTCACTCTGTAGAGCCTTCCTACCCTCAAGCACATCAATACTCCCACCAACTTGGTGACGTCTGCAAACTTACTAAGGGTGCACTCAATCCCCTCATTCCAGATCATTGATAAAGGTATTAAACAGAACTGGCCCCAACACTGAGCCCTGGTGTGACCAGGCCACAAGCTGGTATCAAGTCCATTCACCACAACTCTTTGCGCCCAGCAATCCAGACAGTTTTTTACCCAGCAAAGAGTATGCCCATCCAAGCCATGAACAGCCAGTTTCTCCAGGAGAATGCTGTGGGAAATGCTGTCAAAGGCTTTACTAAAGTCCAGGTAGAGGACATCCATGGCCTTTCCCTCATCCACTGACCAGGCCACAAGCTGGTATCAAGTCCATTCACCACAACTCTTTGCGCCCAGCAATCCAGACAGTTTTTTACCCAGCAAAGAGTATGCCCATCCAAGCCATGAACAGCCAGTTTCTCCAGGAGAATGCTGTGGGAAATGCTGTCAAAGGCTTTACTAAAGTCCAGGTAGAGGACATCCATGGCCTTTCCCTCATCCACTAAGCGGGTCACCTGGTCATAGAAGAAGATCAAGTTGGTCAAGCAGGACCTACCTTTCATGAACCCATGCTGGCTGGGCCTGATCACCTGGTTGTCCTGAAGGTGTTGCATGATGGAACTCAGGATGATCTGCTCCATATCTTCCCCGGTACAGAGGTCACACTGACAGGCCTGTAGTTCCTTGGATCCTCCTTCTGGCCCTTCCTGTAGATGGGCATCACATTTGCTAACCTCCAGTCAACTGAGACCTTCATGGTTAGCCAGGACTGCTGATAAATGAAGTGAGACTGCTATCTAATTAAATATCAGGGTGAATTATCTGGTGTTCAATAGCAAAATTAGTTTTAATTAAATTTAATTTTGACAATAGAAATTAATTGTTTCACTGGCTACAG
Organism: Egretta garzetta; assembly: GCF_000687185.1. Taxonomy (NCBI): domain Eukaryota; kingdom Metazoa; phylum Chordata; class Aves; order Pelecaniformes; family Ardeidae; genus Egretta; species Egretta garzetta. The sequence continues at coordinate 397,130 of NW_009258675.1, forward strand.
GACTGAAGAGTACATTATAAGGACATCTAATCAACAGCAGTTCTAACACCAGAATTGGCATACGGGAAGCATTTGTCCACGTATAATTAAGATCTGATCCAACCCTCGCTGAAATAAACTTTCTATTGATTTTAATAAGAAATACTTTAAACTCTGGACACTACAGTTCACAATAATGTGGTATCTCTGCTTTTAGAATTTGGCACGAGATCGAATTCTGTAATGTAGCTTACAAAATTGCTGCAGCGAGTGACCTTACCCATGTTATATGGTATGACAGCTAAAAACCAGCTGCTGTCGTCTTCGAAGAATGGTAGTTTTATAAGCTGGGAAAACAGTTAGTCATGGTAGATTGTTATACTGAAGTAGATGCAACTTCAGGAAACATGGCAAAAGGATAATTGCTCAATTAAGAGCACTGAAATTCCTTGGTTTCCCGCCTGGGCAAAAAACCAGCAGTTTCAATGACCAAATAGATACTCCGAGGAAACCATTTAAAGCTACTCATATGGCATAAAAATGTAAATGTTTTTGAAGTTTTTTATATTCCTCAATCTCACAGTAATCAATAGCTTAGTAATCAATAGATAAATCAATTATTTGCATCGGTGGGAAGGGAGAGAGATCTCTTCTATAATCTTAATTTAGCCTAAGTTTAAAAAATGACTTATTTTCAATAAATGCACCCAGGGTGCAATCCACATCTCTGTGAATATAGCAATTGTATTTGGGAATAGTTTGCAGCCCTTCTGTGGGATTGGCCAGTCTTTTCAAGCTCAGTGTTTAAGCCATGTTTAAGTGCTTGTCACACTCTGATGCATGGAAATAGGTGTCTGCATAAAAAATGGCTTCATTTTTTTCTAGGCCACCTACAGCTACATCCTTCAGAAAGTCAAGGCATTTTCATAGCACTTAAACATCTGCTCTGTGACTGACACTAGCTGCCTACATAATTTTATTAACGCTATTCAATAATGATATTTTGGCACATGTCCCCTCAACCTATTAAAATGGCAATTGCCGGAGACAGCGGCCACACAGGCTGATCAACAGGGAAGGTTTGCAGTACAGGTGTCTGCAGCTGAGCCAGTTGCAGTGGCTTTTTTATAGGGTGTGAGGAGAACGGGACACTTCTAGGTTGTGATTCATCTCGCCCTACAGTAGACATCTAAAATAAGGCAGATGAACTCGGTCTTAAAATTGTGTATTGACATAAAAGAAACTGAAGATGACTGGCTTTGATATGGGCACTCACACTGTAGGTATATATAGTTAAGTGAGACGAATCTCGCCCTGCTGGAGGGATTTTGGTCTGGCAGCACTTAGCGTCTCCCTCTGATGCCAAGCAAACAACAATAGTGTAATAATATATAAAATGTTGTGTATAGTACTTTTCATACAGGGAGAAGTTTTTAATTTATTTTCCGGCCTCATGACCTGCTGTAGGTTTGAGTCACCAATAAAATCTCCCTTACTGTGATAAGGTGCATTTCTGAAGTCATAAGGAAAAGTCTATTATTAATTCATTTGTCAAAAAAAAATCCCTGTAAATAAGTATAACACTAGCAATTGCTACTGTCTTTTTAAATGACTTAATTACCAACCCCCCAAATCTTTTAAACCATTTGCCTGTCCCAGGACTGAGTAATGCATGTAGAATTATCAGTTTAGTCTTATCTCTACGTGCTGCACGGTGACTCATATGTTCTTACTCTACAGTCATAGTACAGAAAAAAATTGTGTGCGCTGAAGTCCATGTTGCTGCCCTAGCGTACTAACAGGGTCTGAAGAAGTTAGTTTAGCTCTGGCTTGGGTGTTTCTGTACTATCCTTTACCTACTTTTGCAATGGAATGTAGAGGCACTCTAGGGAGAATGGGGTACCTGGGTGCAGGTGAATGCAGAAGGTGTCTCAAATTTAAACTTTTCATGGAGTGGCAAGGAATGTTGAGTGATGGTATTTGCAAACTGAAATATTGCATCTTGAGTAAAACACACAAGGTAAATATTATTGAATCACTTAAAACTTGATTGGAAGAAAAACCTCTTTGCTAGGGACAATCAGGTCTTAGCTAGTCTCTTGCACAACTCCAGGGTGAATAGATTTGTGATTGTTGGGGACAGGCAGTGAGAATTATGCAAAAGTTCTGTCTGTAAGTGCAGAATAGATGATCGCCTTCAAGCATACTGGACTGGAGTGTTTCTTATTCATATTAGTGTCAGGCTGCTTATAGCATGTTTTGAAAATAACCATACTGTGCTTATGAAGGGTCCAACTTCATATACCTACTGGTGGATTGGCCTGTGCCTAATTAGTCTAGGCTCTATGAATAAATTACTGCCCATGCTCAGACTGGCTTCTTCAAGAACACTTTGAAGTTAAAACCATACATAGTTCTCAGATTTACAGGTAGAAGATGAATTTGAGCTTGAGAATGGGTTATGGCCACATTTGGCTGTCATTGTCACTGCAGATGTGCTCCACAATGTGGGTGATGTCCCAAGACCCACAATGATTTTCAAGGACTTGGCTTGCTGCTCTAGGATTTGGGCTTTCCCTCTAGATACTGTGCTGCCATCTGATGAGCAGGTGTCCTGCACATGAGAAATGGCAGCAGCTAAATGAGCTTTGCAGGGGTTAATGGTATTTTTAATAGACCTGCCTCCTGTCTGTGTGCCTGAGAAGAAAAATCTTCAGGAACTCAAGAATTAATTACCTCTGATGCTGAGAAGGAGTGGGATTGAAAGGGTGATCCCAGAGAAGGGAGTAGAAAGATCTAATTAATAGATTGTAAAGCTAAAAACCACTGCTGTGACCATCTGATCCCATGTAGAAGAGGTCATAGGTCTTCCCTGAATTAATTTTTACTTGAACTTGAGCATTTCTTTTTAAAAGCCATCCAGTGTTGATTTATAAGTTGCTAGTGATGGAAAATCTTACAGACATCTCTAAGCTGTGCCAGTGATTAATCATCTTCACTGCTGAAAAAAAAAACCCAAACCATAGCTTTATTTTTGGTCTGAATTTGTCTGATTTCAGCTTCCATGAATCTCAACTCTGTGTTGTTACAGAACATATTGAGTCAATTTCCATTCTTTTGCTCCACTTCCAGCAAAAGATATGGTTCTGTTTTACTTGGTTTTACATTATTGTAAGGTCACTGAGAGAGAGAAAATGAGAGAAAAAAGGAAAGAAAGAAGGAAACTAATAGTCAGAGCCAGTATGAGACTTGGGATTTCTTACTCTGAGACTCTCCACTTCACCAAGCTGACAGAAATATTTCAGAGCCATGTTTCTGGAAGGTGTTAAGCACTTCACGATGCAGTAGGCATGCAGGGAGCATTTAAAAGCAGCTCTGCATCCAGCTCCTTGTGTTTCTTGTTGATCCAGGCACTTCTGAAGACCCAATAACAATGCTTTGGTACTGAAGAGTTCTCCCCCTGGCTTCCACCCCATAATCTTTAATCTCTCTGCGTCAGTTGCCACAGGAAAATCTATGTAGAAATGGAGAAGAATGCTGTAAGGTTAAACATTACAAGACTGGGAGGTGTCCATGTGCAGGAGGAAAGGCAACCGTATGAGTATGTAAGATAGGTGTGTCGGCTGGTAACTGTGCAAAAGAAGCATCACTTCCATATCATACTTCTGGCTGGGAATCTTTGAAATCCACAGCTTTTTCTGACCTGTTGTAATCCTCTGCTCAACCATCCATTTCCTTTCAGAATACCCCAAGGAAAGAACATAACCACGGCCTGCTGATCTACACCATGGATTTGGGATCTGCTCCACGCCCCTCTGAAGTCAGCAGAAAGGTACTTCTGGACAGCAACAGGCCCTGAGTGACCCTTTCCCCCATTGCATTCCCCGATGTCCTCCCACTGATGTATGCTTCTTGCAGCTAATCATTGGGACAGTCTACATTTCTTGGCTGTCTGGTCTGTTGAGTATTTGAACTCCAGTTCTCGCTCTTGGGACCTGCAACAATAATTTTCTTATGGTAGCAATGCCAAATCTAAAGACAGCATAACTGATGTGACTATTTTTCAGATGGACTCAATGAAATGAGCTCAGGTGTGACCAGATTGTTCCAGTCAGGTTTGTTAATTTTTTCTCTTTCCTTTGCTCTCTTTCCCCTCTTTCTCTTTTTTCCTTTTTCCCCTCTCTTTCATTCTCTTGGGAAGAATAACCTTCCTCTTGGATTTGAAGAATTCATTTGTTGATTCTCTTTAATGAAGTTCCATTTCTTCTAGTGAGAAACAAGGGCTGTAATATTTAATGGAGATTTTGTGATTCTAAGAATTACTTTTTTGAATAACCTGACACTGTATTTTCCTATTTAAATAACAGAACTGAGTCTGAAATGAAGAAGTGCATATGACAACTAGATGCTAAAAGTTCTCAGAAAGGAAGAAGTTTGATAGGAAAGGTAGAAATTATTTAAAACAAGGACATGTAGGTATGGACCTGGTAAAGATCCAGCATGAATGGGGATTAGCAGTTAAGATAATTTCTTGTATTTTCCTCTTCAATTTTCACCCTGAAGAAAATGCTGCTTTTATAGATTCTAGCTCAGCTGTTTAATTTATCTGCATTGTGCTGCAATGGTAAAAATAAGGAAAAGGATGTTTCAGATTTTTTTTTTGCCAACTCTTTTTGTTGTGAACTGCCTTTGATTATGAAACAGAATGAATGATTGATTTTTGACTGCTCAGGATTATCCAAAAAAGTGCATTTGTGCTGTTTCTTGTCATATATTTTAAATACAAATAAGCTTTATGGTTATTTTATGGAGAAAATTTGTGGGCCCAACTGCCCATTCCTATGCACTCAAAGACATCTGAAATCCTGCCTACTCTCTTAGTCCCTCTTGATTACTCAGGAAAAGGTCCTGTTTTTCTTTAATGGGAGCCTTGCCTGGATGGGAGCCTGGCTTCAGGATGAAGGTCTGTCTTTTTATTCAGCTCTCAGTTGGAATCCAGTCGACTAATATTGCAAGATAGTATTAATACTGTGCTGTCAGAGCTTGTCAATCCAGAGAAAGCAAGTCTGACTCATTGGAAAATATCCCCTTGAGTAAGAGACTTTCCCAACTGTGTATCTGAATGCATGGAAAGATAAACGCTACGCTTCAGACTTTCCCTCCAGAGAGAGACTGTTCTTCAGGAAAAGTCAAAACAGACACATGCTCAAAGTAGGCTCAACAGATTTTACAAGATATGACATAAACGACAAAGAATTTCTAGCAGTGGCTCTCTGCAGACAGATTTATGGAAGATCGAGGGCTTGAGCATTAAACTCTCTGTTGGCTGGGGTGAGACAACCTGATTATTGTGTCCAGCTGGAAAAGAGACAAGTAGCAAGGTCCCTCTCAAGAAAATTAACCTATTTAAATGGTGCAACGCTGTCTTCAGCTAGCAGTGCTGGAGTGACACTGAACATAAACACTCACAGGCTGTGGCTTGCATTGATATCCTTAAGAGAACAAGAGGAGGCATGAGGAAAATGGTACCAGGTGTTAAATTCACCACCTCAGAAACTGAAAAAAGTGAACAAAAAGTAAATTGAAGGGATGAATTTGTATAGCGGGGAGCTACCCAACTATAGGCCATCAGCAAGACGCATCCAGTCTGTGAAATGAAGATTAGTGCTACAATTAACCCAATTAAATATTTTTTATATGAAACTACACTGGGAGAAATCTACCTCAGAAATTTTCACTGCTAAAATTGTGTTTTATATTCCGTACACTGCTGGGTTTTATTTTGCATTTTCACTGAAAGTCACGCAGCCAAACAGATCGCTGCTGGCATTTAGAAGATTTGTGTGGAGAAGCAAGGAGCTGGAAGGGTAGGATGGGAAAAATTATGTGAGTAAAAATAAATGGGGAAAAATTCAGTATAATGGCATTTTAAAAAGATGCAGATGAACCTTAAGTTCAGACGACATACTTTTTTTTTTTTAAACAAAACCACCCTGAAAAACATGAAGATAACTATTTGTACAATTTTTTTAGGTGTCACCTGACAGAATGTCTGAAGTATAATTAATTTATGGATATAGAACCAGAAGATGCTAAAGAGAAACACACTTTCTTAAAAGTAATGCTGAAGATCATGTCCTGAATATATTTGTATATCTGTTTCTTTCTAGCATAACTGTGGGCAGAACTGTCCCAGGTCAATACTGGGATGATAGTATTGAAATGTCTAATTTTTGCTTTTGTGAGTAGTTCTGATGGCTTCTATGTGTCTGTGTCCACAGCGGTGGAGGGCAGTAAATCTGTTGTCTTGCTCCAAACAGCACAGCTGACTAAACACATATGAAAGTTTCAAGAATCCACCCCGTACACTGTTCTCCCTGATGTTCCTCTTGTATACATTCCCCAGTAGGAGCTGTTTCCCTAAGGATCATCCTCGGAGGTCGCTCAAGAGTAGTATCATCACGATGATGTAATCTGGACACATACTCTCTGGCTTATTTCCATGGTGGCAGAAGAAAAGGTAATGTGCATGGTCCTACCTACCCTGCCCTAGTCTGTCCCTCTACGACCCAAGGGACAGTCTGGCCCAGGGTGTTTCCATTTGGCCAGCTGCCTTTACCCCATAGCAGATGAAGAATAGCAGATTGATGGAAGAGCTAAACTCCTTTTGAGTAAGCTTATAAACTTTTACAGTGATCAGGGCTGCTATTGTTTTGGGGAGCTTAGGTACCTCTAAGTACCGTCGTACCTCTAAGGCACGAGGGTTGCTACTGCAGAGGGTTGGGGGAGCAATCTAAACCCCATTTTTTTTCATTCACTACTGCTGGATTGGACTGTCCTAATGATGTGGAAAAAGGAGAAGTCCCCAAGCCAACTTTCTGTATAGCAACAGGGAAATGCAATGTGCAGGATTTCCTCCATGTGCTTATCTGGGGGGAATGGTACAGAATAGCTAGAATGAGTAATTTCTCTTTCAAAAATGATTTACGGACCTTAATTAAAATCTTTTGCTGTTACCTTCTGCTCTTCACCAATAAACCCCAACGTGCCTGATGAAACAACACTGGTATTATTAACGCCATTTTATAATGCAGATATCAATGTCTGGGTGTCACGTGGGCTAGAGTCTATAATTTCTTTAACTGGAGTACAGGACTGTATTGCTTCAGAGAACTGAGTCCAGCGTTATTTAATCAAAGCCAAAGGCAAGTCACAAGCTGTTTTAGGTTTATAATAAAAATTTCCTGGTTTTCAACCCTTTGCTCATTCCTCTCAACCATACTGGCTCTCTGAAGTGCTAGCGGTGCGGAAGGAAGAAGATGCTTTATGATCCTTGATGACTATAATGTAGCAAATAAAGCTCTAGGGTGCTTTCAAACTCACAGCAATCTCGTGGGGTGGAAAATCAATCATGCTGCAGCTACTGGAGAATATATTTTTTTTACATTAGCTGCTTGGGTCTTTTTCCAAACCAGAAGATGATAAAGCGTTTCCCACTACTGGATGAAGACAAAAGAGAGTGTCATCAACACAAGCAGTAAAATAAGCTGAATAAGCTTGTTTGGACTCCTGGTTAGTAATCTAATTCTTTTACAATCATTTCTGGCTCTAGAAATAAGAACTATTTGCAAAATAAACAGATTTTTTTCTTTTTTAAATGCCCCAGTCAGATTGTTGCAAATGTTGGATCGCAAGTCCTTGATCTAGTCTTTCAAACTTAGCTGCAAATCTTTCCTTACTACAGAATATTGGTATATTATCTATAAATGTATACACAATTAAACTTCTGGAAAGTGCTTAGAAATTGTTCTCTGCAGTCAATACATATCAGTAGATGCAGCTAAAATAAAACAGACATTTGTTTGAGGTTTCTTGAGACTCCCGATATTCCTACTGAAAAAAATCTTTGTCACCCTTGTTTTTTCCAATGCTTTCTCATAGACCGATTTTGTCTCCTGACACCAGAGATCTTTCCAGAGCCCTCTTTCATACTGGAAATGTTGGCGGGGGTGTGTCCCTTTAGGGGCCCAGATTCACTCTGTGCAGGGTAATTCACAAATGCTCCAGGTTCATACTCATAGGGTTTATTTTCCAGTGGAAAGCTTGCCCTTATCTAAGTAAGGCCATCTGGGGTTTCCAGCACGGTTATGCCTGTAACATTCCCCTTGTCAGAGGCTGCAGCGGCCCATGAGCACTGGGATTTCGTACGCTCTGAGCAAGGTCAAGCTTAGCTTCTTCCACCTTGGTGTCATTACATCACTGCATAAAAAACTGGAAATCATGTAGTTGTCACAGCAAAGCCAGCTCTCCAGTTTTGCAGTGCTGCCACCCTTTCATCGCATTGCACCTCTGCCACCTTCTTGTAACCTGTAAGTCAAAACCTAGGTCAAAACCTAATACTGAACTTGGAAGGGAGGGCAATTTTCTTTGACTAGCACCCGCCTTCAACTTAACAGAGTGCTTTTTCTCAAAAAAAAATTGAGCCCTGTTGTTTGAATTTCAGCAATGGAAGAATCTTTCTACCCTAATTAAAATGCCAGGATTGGGGCTCTATAGTCACTAACAATTTTCTCTTTTAATTGCAGTCTGTCAGTCTCAAGAAGGTGCTACACTTCATCATCTCTCTCCACTCCCTGGCACCAGGCCACTTCCACTGCAGGCTCCTGCTGAGGGGGAAAACTGGAAGTTCAACAAGAACAACTTAATGTAGGAGGAAACAAATGATCCTTAAATGAAAGAAGTACTGAAAAAAACCACACTCAGAAAAACCTGTTGGTCATCGTTAGGTTTTTCAGCTCTTGTGCAAAGCTGCAACATTTGCTAGAGTGTGTTGAGGAGCTGTGCAGAGGAGAAGGGTCAGGAATAATTGTGAGGGTTGGCACCCGCAGAGTTACAAAGGTTCCCATGAGATATTTTGTCTTGCAGCCAGCTGTTTCCTGACATAAACTGGGCACAATCCTTGTTAGCCCACTGCTCTGCCACAAATTTAATTTGGAGACTCATGATATAACTCAGCAAGATGAGAAAACTAAATCATTAAAAAGAATTTTTTCTATGATAAATTTATATTTTTTTTTAACATATGGATGCAGAACAAGAACTCAAAGTGCATTTTATTATGGACTTTGTGAAAATTAGTAAAAGCAGTTCAAACTGCCTAAAATGTTGAAGTGGTCTCTGAATTGCTGCTTACAGGGCTTCTTTTCACTATATATATTAAATCCCTTATGCTTCTCAGAAGTGCAAATGGTCTTTGGAGTTGAATAAAGAGCCTGTAGCTCATTGTCATAGCTGAGTTTTTGACTAAAAAGTAAGCACGCTCTAAGTGCAGACTCTTATCCATGGACTTATGGCTACGGTTGTTTATTCCCATTTATTAATAAATATAAGTGAGTCAAATGAAAGACTCTGCCCCAGTGCCTGATTATTTGGGCATCCTTTCATTGTGGCACCTGACCCACTAGGTATTTAGAACTGGATAGCACAGTAATATTCTCACTCAGCCCTTCATCTACTCGAGGAAATAGGATTGCTTTAGCAGATGTGATGCTGCTTGAGTTGGGGTACGTTCCCAGCTGCGCACAGTCCTGAACAGTTTCCAGCCCTCCCTAGGAATTGGTGTCCCCATTCCCTGGTGTTTCTGTAGAAGAGTAGATGTCCTCAGGCAGCCTTCTGTGGGGAGGGAAGGAGCTGCTAATGAGAGTGAAACCCAGGGAGGACTCTGAGTGTCAAGATGATCTTCAGTCTATTCAGTGCAGTGCTGGGAGCAAGTGCAGAGGACGAAAGACTCATGTGGCTCCTGTGGTGACTTCTGTTGCTGTCTCAACTGTGTAAAAAAAACCCAGCAAACAGGTTTCAGGGATAGAGCTGTGACAGGAAAGCTTAAGAGGAAATAAAAAATCTTCCCTCACCAAGTGTGGGTCAGTATCTGGCCTCATGCAATATTCAGTCCCATTTTAGATGCAAATCAGTGGTTTTATGCTGTCATTAGATGAACTTCCAGAAGCACAAGGAGCACAGAAGGCCTGAAGAGATGCTTAACCACCTGAGGATGGATGCCTAAATATTAGGTGATGTGGTGGAAAGTATTTGTTTTGCTTGAAATGTATCTCACCAGCATCACCCAGATCTCTGTAGTCAACAGTTTTAGCTGTTTTCCCTCCAGGTATATACTGAAAAATATAGGCAATAGTACTGGGAGATGAGGCGGAGAGAAACTCAAGCAGCAGTGTGTACTGCTGTCCTTCTGGTCCCATCCCCGTGGTATCTGTCTGTCTCTTCTCTTTACTCTCTACAGATGTTGGATAATGCTGGAGGTAGGATTGTGGTTGAACGGAGTTTGCCACTAAGGGCTCTGGAGAAGTGAAAGGAAGGATCCGAGACATTGCAGGACAGATTTTTTAATTTCTGCTGTCTCCTGGCGGCGAAGTAAAGTACAATGCCAGTAAATAGCAAGATTCTGCAATAATTTGTCCTTCAGTGACACAGAATTTTTCCTTCAAAGTTGCTCAATATGCCATTTTCCTTCCCATGCTCTTGCTGTGATACTATATTGAATTTTTGTTTTCTTCCCACTTTCAATTAATTACTTTTTTCAAAGGCCCTGTGGGAGTTGGGCACCCATTTCTCAGCGATTTTCCATCTGAGCTGGCACCAAATTTACTTAGACAATTCTTGAAATCTCGCCCGTAGAGTTTGATAGTTAACTAAAGAGTCCTCACTGGAAACTATGATCATTACAAAGGTTACTGGCAATAAACATTACTTTGTTATGCCTGTGATGTGTGTGCAGTCGATTCATAGCAATAACGACACATTTCACCTAGGTAGCGCTTTTCATCTGAACTGAAGGATCAGAGTCAATATTTCCATTTTGCTGGTGTTTCATATAAATCTCTGCATTTGTCATTGACAAATAGAAAGAGCGTCAGAAATGTTTTCCCCATCACTTGTCTCTTGGAACATAAACCAAACAAGGAAAGTTCATGTTGTATCACAAAGAGTAAGAAAAAACCCGAGTTTATTGGCTCGGAGAACTTAGCAATGGCAGATATGATGAAATCGCTGGGGGACATGCTGGGCCCCACACTAAGTGTAATGGAAGGCATGCAGTCAGCGCGTGGACCGAAACGCCCTTGGAAGGTCCTGGGGCACTGTACGCGGGCCTTAATAGCATAGCCTGCCCCTCGCCTTTTCAATGCGATGGTATGTAAATAATAGGGTTTTGCTCGTGCGCTCTCCGTGCATTCTCTCGAAATCAGCATGTAACAGTGAATCATTGTGACATGAGGTTCCTTTGCAAGCGCAGTGAGAAAGATATTTTCCAGATAGAGCTCAGTTTGTTTTCTTTTATGCGTGATGGGAACCACACTTGGTATTTACAGACTTTTAACATTTCCCTGCAACCACAGCTATTCAGGGCTTTTTACGTGGGAATCAAACGTGTCTGACAAACTCTGTTGTCAGCAAGAAATCAGGTAAAAGGGGGAATAAGTGCAGGAGCAGCTCTCCAGGTAAAGATAGCATGATATGCCACCTATCCTGAGTTTTCTTCCCTTTGAACAGCAAAAATAGAGGAATAGAAAGTTCACAAGTAGGATTTTTGGTTTGGGTTACTCTGTAAGTAAAATTTAACATAACATCCCAAAAGCATTTTATTTTTTTTCAGGCTTCAAATAATCAGTTCCTAAAGACAACACATCATTTAACCCGTTTGTTAGTGTGTCTAATGCTGTAAGAACTGTCTGTGCTGGGAGGTGTACAGATGCACAGTCCAAAGAGACAGAACTCAAAAGTCTGGAGGGGAGGTAGGTTAATATGTTTCATCATTAGGAACTGTATAGAAAAAAAGGTTGAAAACTCCTGTCTTAATCTGAAAAATCCTTCCCAAAGTTTCTGGCAGATTGTGTCTGCTTCCCCTTCTGTCCCTGGCTTTTAATGTAAAAAAGAAAAAGCGATGTCACAGAAGTAAAGCTACAAGAAAACCACAAAGTAAAGTAAAAAATATACATAATTAAAAACATATCAGTGAATGGCTGTTCTGTGGTTTCTGTAATGTGGACCCCATAGGAGAATGCAGTGTGTGGGACTCTGGATGTAGCTATAACTCCAGAGCTTTTTCTTAACTCCAGTGATGTGTCCTCAGGGCAAAAGAGATTCTTCCCAAGGATGGTTTAAAAATATTGAATGGAGTTTTTCCATGAGATGATCTACAAAAAATACCCTTCAATAAAATGAGCAAAGAGCTCATGACAGGATGCTCTTACAGAAAAAAAAAGCCCCCAGCAACAGCAACAACAACAAAAACTGGCTGTGGTGGCAGCGATGAATTGAAGCTCTTCAAAAGCCTAGAAAAATAAAATCATTCAAAGACTAACGGGTCATATGAACCTTAGCTGCTTGCCATGAACTTGTATTACATGTCTGAGATTTTAAAGGACTACTGCTGTTGTTGCACTGATGCTATGGTTTTAGATCTCTACTCTTCCAGCTGTGCTCTGCAGAAGTTAGATTTGTATCTATCTGGTCCATCCGTTCCCATTGTCTCACTTACTTCAAGTAAGAAAAGTTGTAAATTTTACAGTTTTCCCTCATTTTAGTCACAGTTTTTGGAACAAAAGAAAAGAGTTACAAAAGGACTTGGATGCTTTCTTACAGGATATCAGAAATGGAGAAGGAACGAAGCATAACCTAACAAACTTTGGCATACAAAGATGCTTTAACATACCAGATTTTATCAGTAGAATTTATCAAGCCTATTGAAGTTTTCTTTGCTGAAATTTTTATTCAACAGGCAATTTCCAAAGTGGCGGTAAATATAGCAAGAACTTCTCCACTGTATCTGATTTTATTTGTCCTGGGAATAATTTAAAACCTACAGGTTAGAGGTGTGTTTGGACACCACAGCTGAGGTTCGGGTGGGTGCAGAGGGTGGTTGGAGGAGTGTACAGGTGGACTGGATAGTGTTGGAGGACAGGGTTGGGTGGAGGGGGTGACACCTGGTATAACTGTGCTCACACAGGGCACTGTAGGGCACTGGCGCAGATGTCCCCATTGTCCTT
>NW_009258675.1:410214-415263 GCF_000687185.1 Egretta garzetta
CCTGCAAAGGCAAGCAGGAGCTGTGGATGTAAACCCAACAAGGACAGAACAGGTAAGAGTGAGATTCTCTCAGAATACCAGCTACCTGAATTTAATTTCTTGGGTGCATTAGAAGGGCTCTTTCACAGTAGGCTCTGAGGACACTTTAGCAATATACAAACATGCATAAAAATGTATGAATGCACATGTAAATACGTAAATAGTATGGATGTTGGAGGAAGTTGGCCTTGATCCTCACTTTGAGGTTGCCCTTACACCTACTGCCCTACAGCTAAAAGGACCAGTGTAACCAAATACCTTTACCTGCTTCAAAATAAATTGGGCAGGAAACAACACAGTGAGGTTGTTGGCATTCCCTGATTTTGGGTGTTTTCTTTTGAGATGCTATGATAATCAACCCACGTTTGGAAGATTGGAAGGGCAAAGGAATTCTTCCCCTTTTATAACTGATGGTGATATATATATATAGTTCACTTTGAATGAAAGTTTACTGTGAGGGAGAATCACTGTGGGGGGGTTTTACCGTGTGCAATGAGCTGTCAGGCTACGGCAGCTTTTTCTGGCAATGAGTCCAATCAATACGGCTGGACCAGCAAATGGTCATTTCTGTGGTGTTTTTCTGGGGGAGTCATGTTGTGATTAATGCTCTCCTAACGATGTTTTACCCTGTTTGATGACACTAGTCCCTGAAAGAATCCAAAGAGCTTATTAAAAAACAAATATAATTTAGCTTAAATGGAAAGTCAGAATATCTAATATCCTGTTTTATTTCTCTTAATCTGCCTGGGCACCAAAAAGCAGAAAAATCCAGTTTCTGGCCATAAGCTACACATCTAGATTGCTGATTTTAGTGGTGCCTGTGACAGGGAAGGGAGTTCAGCTGGCTCCATGAAGTCTATTAGAGGTATTGTTGTGGAGATATATTTTACCTGGAAAGCACATTAGTACATGGGTGGGGATAGCTAGAACTTTTGGAATAAAATATGCAAACAACTGAGTTTTATTCTGAACTCACTCTTCTTTTGCACATTGGAATATTTTTATTTTGCTTCTGTTTTTTCTTGTAAAGTCATTCCTTGGGATTTTTTTTTCTTTTTTTTTGCTTTTTTTGTTTGTATTTTTCTCCTTTTCACTCACAACTCATTATTCTGAACTTAAGATTTGTATATCTACTTTCTAAATATAATCTGCCCTTTATAAGATTGATCTAAAAGACCCCTTTTATTAGCACATTTCCTCGTTTTTCTAGTGTATTCTCAAAGCCCCTGCATGAAATGGAAGCAGCCTTTGCATTCCTTTGCCTCTGTCACCTAAGCACTGACTTCATGCATAGAGGGTGAGAGCTTTGCTTGTGGTTGCTTAGACATATATCGCTCTGTTTCTGTTTGTCTTGGTTAGTTTTACATCTTCTGGTATCCTTCTCTGCTCATCTAAAAGAGATCTTTCCAGCTCAGAACAAGCACTGTTGTGCAGTTTGTTGAGAGTTGATTTATGGTAATTTGGAGGGGATGGGGAGCAGTTCCACAACATTGGCTAGAATCAAATATGTGCAACTTTTACCTTTCTGATCCCTTTGCTCACTTGCTTCCTGTTTCCTTTCTTGCAAAAGTTAATCTCATTAGAAAAAGTACCAGAGTATATTTTAAAAATAAAATAAACATTTCAGGGCCTGTTGTTTGGTTTTTTGGGAGGTGGGTGTTTCACACAGGGTTACAGAACTGAAATGTCTTGTAAGTTGTCCAATGCTTTGGGAAGAAAGGGTTGAGGAGAAAATGTGTATCTGCTTTGCATAGCAGACAGTTCACAAAATGTTGTATTTATAGGGAGGGAAGCAAAGAAAACTTCACCAACAAGTCATCTGGAGCTTGGTTATGGATTTCTAGTAACCTCCAAGTCAGTGAATGATGCTGGCTTCCCAAAATGACATTGAACTCTGTCAGTTTACTCCATCTTGCAACGAATTTTATGAGCTCAGGAAGTCATTAGTGGAACTTCTCAAGCTTTTTATCATTAAGTACATGTTTTCTAGATGGACGCAAGAGTAGGGGGTGTTTTGTAGGCTTGAACTCTGTGACATTTTCCTCAACTTGTGCAATCTTTCGCTCAATATTTGATAATCCACAGCTTTTATCAGTTGTCAGTTGCAAGAACTTGCTGTGGGAATTTCACAGATAAACCACAGTTCAGTGGTAACTGGGAGATGTGAAAACTATGTACAGTCCTTGAATGCTCATTCCTTTAAATTTCCTTAAGACTCAGATTGGTAGATTTTTGCATACAGAGAAAGCTACAAGAGATATAATCAAGCATTCTGCGAATGTGGGTTTCTGAAAGAGCTGTATATCTGGATAAAGTGCTTGCTAAGTTAACAGGGACACTTTTTGGGTGGTGTTTGTGCTCTCTACGTGTTGTGCTAGGTGCTGTTCAAACTGCCCCTGACTTCCAGCCAACAGATGGGAAAGCCATTAGCCATCAGATCTGAACAACAGTTGCTTTCTGTGTTTACAAAGTCCTGTGCATGGTCTCTATGTTGACAAGTGATGAACTGAATAGGAACCATCCGCTGCCTTCTCAGTGCAACGTGTGTAAAACACGGCAGTGATCAGCACAGGATTAATTGAGTGTACTGCAGGTCTCTTGTCCAGCACAGGGCTCAGGGCTGTAGGAGCTGGCTGCAAGGGGGGCAGTTACGTGGTTGAGAGATCAGGAGCCATGTGGAACAACAGCACAAGGCCCCTTAGTGACTGGGACGCAAAGTACACCCTCATAAAAGCATGAGCATTTCTTGTGCTACCACCAAAGTCAAAAATCTTAGTAGGTGTAAGAATAGCACCCCAGGTACATAAAACTTACCAGTCTTTAGTCTAATTTACACATCTGTAGCTCACAACCTGTGGTCTTCTCAGTCTTGGCAGAGTTGCTGGGGTAATAATTTCTCAAAAGTAAACTGTTGCGGACAATCTCTAGAAAGTATTCTGCACAACTGGTATGTTATTGGCACCAAGTTTGGCATTACCCTCTTTTTTCTTATTGCCTAGATTCCTCAACAAATAAACACATGATCAAGTTAATCTTAGCATTCAGGTGTTTATATTAGGGATGGAATTGGCTCATTATATTTAATTTATGGGTGAAGAATCTCCATCAGTTTGTAATGTTTCCCTGTGCTGTAATAACACACTCTACTTTCTGAACTACTGTCCAGAGGCAGAAGCTGGTTAATGCAGAAGCAATATTTTGTCAAGGTACCTGTGGGGCTGACTTTGTAGAAGTAGATCAGTTCAGATAAGAAGTACTTCATCAGTGGCCATTAAAGATTAGTTATTTATTTACTTTTTTGTAATCATACTGGTGCAAATATATAATGAATTACTTTTGTATAGAAAAAAAAATCCATGAGAGGGGAGAATTCTCAAAGATTTAAATAGGTCAGCTAAAAATAATTTTCGACATGACTCAAACATCTCTTTGTTCCTCTATAATTCACTTTGTAACACCCACAGATGTGACTGTCTCAGTCCTTTCCCCTGCACGGATCTGAGGATCAGGTAATTATTCGCAAAAAGCCCAGCAGAACGGTTAGCTGAGAGGGGTACAGTTTGGAGGCTCAAGTTGTAGAGACCTCGTAAAGGGGCATTTCAAAACTTAAGAGATCATACATGGTATAACCTGGCTTTGAATCACTACAAAATAGAAGAAGTGGCATTTCAGCCTGCTCAGTACAGTGACTACACAAAGCACAAGGCAGAAAACAGCCTGGAATTTCTCAGTTGTTTCAGAAAATTTCTGCAGTTGTATCTGTACCTTCCTAGCATGATGTACTACGAATGTATTGCTGTAAATATGGATTCACCTTCTTAAAATCACCTATAAAAGACCATTCTTGTGCTTGTTATGGGTGTTACATGTTTATTGGAGGAAAAGTCAGTCACAGAAAGAGCTTTTTCATTTTCCCCTGATGTGTTAATATTTTTTTAGGAGCAGGACCCTGAAACATCTTGGAAAATGGCACGAAGCTTTGCATTCTTTCTGAGTACCTACAGCATCAAAAGAAGTTGGTGGGGATGACAGTCAAACAAAAAAAACCAACCCAGAAAGAATTACAGTGTTACAAAGGCAGAGATGTGTGTGTAAAATTATTTTCCATTTATTAGCATCAAATATTCTGAATGCGATTGTTAGAAAGTTTGATCCTGATGCTTCACTGCTGAGGTCAATGAGTATTTTTCTACTTGGCAGATGATGAAGTCCTTGGTCAGAAATACTCTGTCTTTGCTCTCTCTCTCCATAAATATACATACACACACGCTTACGCATGTATCTATCTACCAACGCAAAAGGGATCATGAACACAGCTATTTAGTCATGGCCCTGGCCTCTTGGCAAGAGGGGGAAATCTCTGAACACTTTCTACTTTTCAAAGCAGAAGCACAAGCCCAGAGATGCACACCTCATTCTCCATTCCATCATGAGCCATCTTTTACCTCTGTGAAAAGTAAGTGCAAAACGCTACCAGCATAAGTAAAGCAATTTTTAATTTCTTCCCATAAGCATGACATTATAAAGCATAAGGAAGTGGAAAAGCAGGTCCTCCGTGTTGGCAGGATCAGGTCTCTAGATGCTGTTCCCTCATGTGCCAAGTTTTTCTTGCCATATTTCTCAGGTAATTAAATTTGTTTACGGGAAGCCTTGTTCCTTTTCCCGCCTGTCCCCTTTTTATGGCAATTTTGCCCTGAAATCCCATGCTAATAGAGATAGGTATCAGGACTGCTGTATCTCCCTTACAAAGGAGTGGACTGAGTCAAAGGTATAGATAGTTAATATCAGTGTGAATGAATTAAAAGTTTCTGGTTTCATGCTAGTGACAATCCTTTAACACAGATCAAAGGACTGTTTTTCTAACTGGTGGTTAGTGGACTAAGGGCTTTGCATTTGTATCTTCAGCGCCTTTTCTTTAATGTATCCTGTGACCACAGACTGACACATGGCATCCAGTTCTGTGAAAACAGTTGGAGGACTGACTAAGGCAAAATTTTTAAACCAAAGGTG
>NW_009258675.1:415295-457632 GCF_000687185.1 Egretta garzetta
TATTTCTATCCAAACCTTTGGCGTTAGCATTAATTTTCTTATACAGTTTAAACCAACACATCCTAAAATGATGAGAATTTTCTGATTGACCTATTACTAACTAGACATAATATAGCAACACACCTTTTTTTTTAATTTTTAAGTTATTGACTTTTCAAAAAAAGCTGATCGTATTTCCCTCTTCATACATTTCCTCCTGAATTTCCTGATTCAGGCAGAAGACCCCTCTGCTGATCCTTGTGTTGTTACATGAAGGAATTAGGCTATTTTTTCTAGGTAGGAAAAGTATAGGAAATTACCGAGATCTTAGTCACATACAGTGCTGAATGTTCCAGTCATTATCCAGTAAAGCACTTAAGCACATATTTAGTTTTCAGCACCTCAGGAGTCTCATTCATATCAATGGGTTTACTCAAGAATTTTGGGGGTTTAGGGCCAGGATTATCAGCATCCTGCTGTAGGAGGAGCTTAGGATGTGAGGAACCAAGAGCAGACTAATGAACGAAGACTGGATCGTCTCCTGATCTTTGGCATATTCTGAGATTTTATGAGGAAGAGAGTGAGAGCAAAGAAGTATAAGCCTAAATAATTTGCTCCGTTTGATTAGGGGTTGTGCAAGGGCTAACGAGGGTTATTACTGCTCCTAGGAGACACTGCTACACATAAAAATGGCAACAAAGAGAAGCTTGTATTTGGATGGCATGACTTGGAAATACAAAAGGAAAAACTGCAGCTCCACTGAGCAGGGTGGGGTAAAGAATTGAAAAGAATAAAACCCGTCCACTTCTCTTGACGTGAAATTCAACCATATTTTCCCCAGGAAAAACGAAATGTAATACTGGTAATTTATACAGACAGATGAACAAATTGAAACCATATACAGAAAATTAAGTTATGTTTTTATGGAAAGAACAGAACATGTTTAACAAGCACTACCTAGAGCCAGCAGTCTTTCACTATATAACTTGCAGGGTGTTTTAATTATGCTGAGGTCAGAATGTCTGTTTCCAGCTTTAATCTGCTAATTCAAGATTTTATTTAGTCTGAAAAAATCTAGTAAGTTTTTTGTTCCTAGATTTGTTTTTTCATATTCCGAATATGAATTAGAAATAAACCACAATATGGGTCTAGATTTTTAAGATGCTAGGTTACATTTATGAAAATATCCTTGAGTACATTAAAAAAAAAAAAGGTAAAACTACTTACTTCGGTAAAACGTGTGCTTGTATTTTAGTGTTTTGTAAATTCCTTATTCTTAACCACTGTATTTAAGCCTAATTTTATGTTGTATGGTAGCTTGGTTTGTATTACAAAGAGATGGTTAAAAAAGAAGGGAGCAATATGTTAAAAACATGTGTAACCAGAGTGGGTTCTTCATTGTAGGAATTGAGCTGTATTCTGTCAGTTGTTAATGGATATTTTTATTGCTTATTTTCAAATATTGGCTCACTCATAGCAAGAGTGAGTGAGTTAGCTGTAGATGAATTCTATGGTTTTTTCCATGCTATTTCTGCAAGGAAGTGATGTGTTGCTTTACTTGTGCCTGTTTCCTTATATGGAAAATGAGTAAAGAATGAAACCGGAATGGATCCTTTGTTTATATGGCAAATGCAATGTGAATTCACAATGGTAAATGCATTTTACCTGAAGCAGGCACTGGATAAAATGTAGAAGCAGGCTTTGACACTGGGACTGAAACTGGAACCTGACAGTGCTCCCTTCCTCTGATGGCCCTGAACACCAACATGAAGAATTACTCTTATTTTTTGCTTCTGCTGTCCCAATGCATCTTGATTTGTTGGTTTATTCTTGTGCAATAGAGCATTTTCAACCAGAGGAATGGAGAACATAACCGGTTCATAACTGCCACCTTCTGAAGGTACCCTCAAGAGAAGCTGGAGGACATCATTTGAAGTGTCCTCAGGCAGAGGAGAGAATTTGAGCCTGTCTCCACATCCTGGTCGAGGGGACTAAACAGGTTTGTACTGGGGGTTACAGTGTGAGGTGGGGGGAGGAGTAATGGTGGGGTAATTTGCTCCTGTTGGACATAAAAATAAAAGAATTTTTCTGCTCATCTTTTTGACAGAGAGGCAGTAGATACCCATGTTCAGGAAACGACCCCTAACTCGGGTTACTTTTCTGCAGGTTTGAAAAAGCGGCAAGATTTAGGATGTGTTCTTAGGTGTTCCTTTTTGCTCAGTTCTAGATGGTTCCCTCCCCAGAGACTTCACTGTTTTGAATCTCGTTTTGAGATGTCTAATATTTCCCTGGCATCACTTTGTGAGCCTGGTCAACTAATACAGGGTTGTGACTGTGGCTTGGCCCAAAAAAATAAGATTTATGATGCTTCATTATTGCAGCTTGTAAATCATTTTGTGGCTTTAGCTCAAAGAGTCGATTTTGTTCCTTTATACCTGGTGATTCTCTGAGCTTGATGTTATTTAAGAGAAGCAGCATGATCAGGATACCCCCTAAGAAACAGATTCAATCAAAGTAGCATTTGAGAGGAATGAAGATGTCTAAGAGTCTTTTATATCTTGTAATTAAGATATGTGTTTGCTCAGATTAATCCCAAGGAATCCAGAAGGACGGCATATCTCCCAGCTGCGTTCTGCAGATCTGAATCTTCATCAAATGTTTGAGCCTTTGTGCTGAAGACCTTACATTTTTTGTCACCCACTTTCTCTGCTTAGGTATGGATAGAGTACAAAAAGCACTGCGTGTTCAGAATAACAATAGCTGAAGTATACCTATAACTCTATTCCCCCTTTGTAAAAATAATGATCTTGCTGTAACTCAAGAGGGGTTGGCCTTACAGGAGCCACATAGCTATCATTATGTGTGTGTATACATCCCCAAACTATTCATAATCATTTCCATTCCTTGGTTGGATGGCAGCCATTTGGTTAGTCGTCATTCAAGTGCAGGGAGACCACGTAGCTTGTGAAATCTGTATTTGAGACAGTAAAACTGCCAAAAACATCCGAGTGACTATCCAATTATATTAACAAATGATGACGGCTAGAGCTTGAGATGGTGGAAAATGAAATGTAGACCCAATTTTCTACTAGTAATACCATCTAAAATGACACTCCACTATCTCATGTTAGCTTTTCCCCTCCCTGTCCTTTTTTCCCCCCTCTTACTTCTCCAGAAGCCTTATCAGTCTCAGCTTTTGTACCATTGAATGGCTGGACCATTGAGCCTCATCTCAGTAGATAAAAATCTCTCCCACCACAGAGGCTATTTATTTTGATTTCTCCTCTGTCTGCAGCAACTTTTGTCAGTGGGTTTATTCCCCACCTTTGGAACATGACCTAATGTCCATTGCACTTGAACTAAATAAAGGCTGGTTCAACATTTTCTGCAAATCCTGGCTTGGCAAAAAAAAATCAGCATGCAGCAAAAATACCAAACTCTTCACCCTACTAGCCAGAAAATGGCAATATTGCCAGCTTTTATTATGATACTGTGACTAGCATCGTCCATGCTCCTGAAAGGAAGGGGATAGATAAACTTTTGTTAAAAAAGATTTATTTATAGTCTTCCTGTTTGCACAAAAAATTTGAAAATTTGACCTCAATATGCCCTAAAGGCTTTAACCCAGGAAATGAAATGTCCTCGTGTATATATTTTTAGATTTCATGGGTTTAAGCTTCACCGTAAGTCTTTTGGGGTTTTACTCACAGTGTTTAAGTGCCTGAGGTTAGTAGCACTACAATGACTAATAAAATCATGGGGTTTTATAATCAGGAAAATATAAGATTACATCTAAACTACAAGTCTGAGTGTAAAGGATAGAGAACAGATGTATTTCACATACTGTTTTTTCCTTCTCACAAACCATAGCTTAAAATACTTGACAGAATTAAAAACACAGAAGAAAGTCTCACCCCGACCCTATTTAACTGATAGCCTGGGGAAATAGAAATTAAGAAGACGAGACGTGTGATTTCATCTACAGTTAGAAATGTGATCAGGGATCAATGAGACATAAAAATAAAGAGAATATGGATGCAATAAATCTATATGAAACAACATCTAAGAAGACACTCACATTCACAGTGCCTAGACTCTATAAACAGAGAAAGACCACAGAACAGAGGTCAGAGAAGGCAACAGCTACATCTGTGAGGAAGGCTGCAGGCAATCAAGTCAGCTGGTTTAAAAAAATGGAAAATAAAAAACGTGACCGGCAATTTTTACTAGATCATGGGATGTCTGCTTGTGACCGGGGGTGATGTGTTCAGGCAGTGTTGCTTGTTAGGTAAGCTGAGTTTAATAACCATTTTACTCTTGTGAGTGAACATGTGAATTGAAATTTCTACACCATGGAGATCCTGTGTCCATTAACTGATGTGCAGCACCATCAGCAGATTTCTATTCTGCAGGACATATCTGTCTTGAAGTTGCCGTGTTATGTACCCTCTTTACTTCAAGCGAGATGTAAGAGGCAGAAATCACAAGCTCCAGTCTTCCTGAGGCAGGGGAGATGGTGTCCTTGCCTGCAGGAGCTGTGCACTGGTGGAGGAGCTGTGTTCCCAGGTAAAATGACCATGGGAGGAGGTCATCAGACTGCACAGCATCAGAGATGATGAGAAAGGGATTGATCAGATCTTCTCAGAGACCCTGCAATGACAATAGCCTGAACCCCCAGGTACTCCGAAGGAGGGACAGGCAGAATCTGTGTTCATTAAGTTGGGAAATGGAGATTCCCATGGTGGTGAAGGATAGAAGCTGATGATTTCCGGCATCAGGAGGATAGTTTATGCCTCAATTGCATATCTGCAACTCCACAATATTTTCAGTGCCCTGGCTTCAGTTGAGGGACTGGGAGCTCACTCCAACAAAGCAACCAACTCTGATGAGCCTGAATCATGCAGGAGCACCAGGAGGAAACAGTGAGCGATAGCAGTAGGCAACTCCCAGCTTTAGGGGATGGAGGCCCCATCTGATGACCAGGCCTGCAGGAGGTTTACTGGGAGTTCAGATCTGGGACATTGTAGAGAGGCTCCCTAGGCTTGAATGGCCATTGGATCTCCTGCTCTTCCACAAGGACACCAATGACACTGCCAGGGGACATCCTGACTGTTTCAAGTGTGACTGGCATGACTAACCATCTGGAAAGCAGATTTGCAGAAAGAGACCTCAGTAAGAGCTGCATTAGAAAAATCATTGCCACCAGGTTGAGAAAGGTGATCCTTCCTCTCTTCTCAGCACTGGTGAGACACATCTGGAGTCCAGGGTCCAGTATTGTGCTCCCCAGTAAAGCGAGACAGTCCAGCAAAGTTGAACAAAAATTATTAGGGATTTGAGCATCAGACACTCAAGGAGAGGCTGAGTGAGCTGGTTTTGTTTATCTTGGAGAAGAGTCCCTGGGGAATCTTAACAATGCGTATAAATACCTGATGAGATGATGTAAAGAAGTTGGAGCCAGACTCTTTTCAGTGCTGCACAGCAAAAGGAAAAGAGGCAAAGGGCACAAAGGGAAATACAGGAAATTCTGTTTAAATGTAAGAATTTTTTCTTTTTAATTGTGAGAGTGGTTGAACACTGGAAAAGGTTACCCAGGGAGGTTGTGGAGTCTCCATCTTGGAGAAATTCAAGACCAAACTGGGCATGGGACCAGGCAATATGCTTTAGCTGCTCCTGCTCTGGGCAGGGAGGTTGGACCAGATGATCTCCAAAGGTGCCTTCCCACCTCAGCTGTTTTGTGAGTCCCAGCCCTTGAAAATTACATTGATGATGGCAGCCAAATATTTGTTCCTTTCTTAGTGTTCAAGGCAGGAAAATTTAGCATTTATAGTCAGCTAATGGAAGTTCTTCAGGAGCTACACCTACAAATAAGAATTTTCTGGGGCAGGTTCTTCATGTTTTTAATTGGAGAGGGCGATAAAACACTTCCTCAATACCTCATGTGGTCACTGCGCTGAAAGAAACTGATGGGAAAATTGGACATTGATGGATGGGAAAGGGAGGGGAAAAATGGTTTCTGGGCTTCATGGGGTGGTGGAAAGTAAGGATTCTGCTTTTTTTTTAATGTTTTCTCTAAATCAGAATTCAGGCCAGATGCGTGCAATGCGGACAGCAGCATAGCTTCAGAATGATCCATGTTACTGTGTCAGTAGTGTGGAGAGGCCCTGGACACCACTGCAAAGTATCTGCTTTTTTCCAGTAGTGTGAAATCTGCAGGATTTCAAGAAAGCCTTGAAAATCCTCCATTTAGCTGTGATATTTTTCCAACACAACCATTTTAACAGGACAAACTGATTAGAGGAATATTTAATAATCCTGATTCCCAGTACTATGGTAATAGCTATGTCCCACCACAAGTTTATTTTTATTTTGCACACAATGGACTACAGTTTGGCTGAAAATATTTTATACCAGCATTTCTCTTGGATGAGCTGATGTATACGAACAACAGGGTGGCTTTATGAGGCAAACATATTTTGTCAATTTTGAATAGACTATATTGTTCCACTCCTTTGCCGAGTAGTGTCTCATAAAATTTGAAACGTTATTGCCGACTGATACTGACAGATGCCATAAGAAAGAATCTGTGGATGGACAAGTCATATGGACATGGCAGCTATAGGGAAAAAATTGTGAAGGTCTTAGCAGTCTATTTCATTCAGTTAACGAGGTCGAGCTGAGAAAAAAAATGCTCCAGTTGAGTAGCCGCATGCCGTATATAAAGCATGTTTCAAAATACTGATACTAGAAACAGACCTATACTTGATGAAATCCAGATGATTCCACTGATGTTAATACAGAGAAAAAACCTCAGCATCTTCCCTCC
Organism: Egretta garzetta; assembly: GCF_000687185.1. Lineage (NCBI taxonomy): Eukaryota > Metazoa > Chordata > Aves > Pelecaniformes > Ardeidae > Egretta > Egretta garzetta. The sequence continues at coordinate 422,098 of NW_009258675.1, forward strand.
TCCATCCCCTTCCCCTGCCAGAGGTAATCCAGAGATTCCTGCACTGTTAAAGTCATTATGACATATTTTGGAACTAGCAAAAATGAAAATGATTCATCTCATCTTTCCTATGATGTTTAAAAATCTATTCTGCAGTAGCTCTAAGTACAAGGCAGCTAGAAAACTTTCAGCAATTTATATAAATAAATATTGTAGGAAAAATCTTTGAAGTGGGAGATCATGAGTGAACACATCTGCTTAACAGAACTGAAGGCACAAGGGTTTGAGACCTTTCCCTTCTGTTCTACCAAACAAAATTAAAAAGAAAGATGTGCTTTGTTTTAATGTTCTATTCATAAACTTTTTGCATTGTTTTGTATTTTAACACTTACATAGCAAAAGGACCGTGTAGATAAACAAATGTCTCATTTCTCTTAGCAGAAGTATTCTGCTTTTTATTTATTGACATAGCATAAATGTGATCTTTGGTAGTAAGACTCCCATTTACTTTTGACTAAATAAAGCCTTTAGGAGGTAATGTTAAAAAAAAAGATCTTTGGTTCTTTATTTTCACTCATGAGAAAAACTTTTGAAGGTACTACAGTTTAAACAGCTCAATATAATATCCAAGAATCTGACCTTGCTTTACAAAGAGTCATCTCTTGATCAAAAGGATGGAGCACATGAATTAAGAAGTATTTTCCATCTTGAAATACTAGGATTCTGTGATTCATTCTATTCATAGCACAGCCTGAAACCTTTTTCCATTATTATCCAGTCAGTAATGCTGAAAAAAACATCCTAATGGTCTTGTTCAAATATTTTTTTGAGTGGAGGAAGGGATGAAATAGAAAAAAATCAAAGAAAACGCAGACATCAGTAAAGATTTTCCCTGTAGGGGAAATGAAAGAACTATTTTACAATTGCTTTTCCTCCTTTTCCATACAAAGTGTCTTTTCTTCGGACAACAGATAAATGCGAGACTGTTAGAAATTCTCATATGTTACTGCCTGCTAAGGAGCCTGTGACTTACGTTACTCACAGGAAGATGCCTTCCAAACTGGTGATGACCATGACCAAATCTAGAAGCTTCTGTGCAGAGAAGTGGGTGAACTTCCTTTATCTCCTGGATATTGTATCAAATACGGAACTGTACAAGAGTGCCATGGTAACTTAGCTTTAGGGAGTGCCACGCTTAAGGAAATGAAAAACCTAATACGTGCCAGATCACTAAGAGGCAGCTTTACCAATAGACAAAATTTTTAAACATTTAAAAGTTGCTTACTATAAAAAATGGAACAGAGTTAAAAATGCAACTGCAAACTGATTTTGTGTAATCTTACCCCCCTAATGATAATTCTGTGACTTAGATATTCCAGCATGTCAGCTAGCTTGTGAAATTGGCTGCCTTTTGCAATTGATGTTGAATTTGACGTGTGTTGGAGACTGATGGTGCTACATTTTCCTTACCAGAATCACTGATGGTAACTGCTCCAGGCACTTCTGAGGTCCAAAATGAAATGATTGCAAAACGGAACAATTCAAGCAGTTGCTCTTTTCTCAATTCTTGTGCTTTGGTGTTGGACACCATGTAATATTTAATTTCCTTGCCTTTTCCTCCTCTTTCTCAAGTCTTTAAGAGGAAGTATTTCTGTTATATATCCTGATTAGCTTATGTATTTATCTTTGAGTTGCCTTTGTTGTGATTACAGCCTCCTTAAAACACTATTGCATAATATTACAAAATACGTATAATGAGAAATATGAAAGGTACACATTTTTAAAGATTTGTAATTTGCATTTTGGACTATATATATTTAAATAAAATTGGTCTAAGTAGAAGTTCCCAAGACTACATAAGTTACCCCTTTCTGAGATCATGTTAGATTTAAGGAACCCCGTCACACTGTTAAATTCCTATTATCTTCTAAAACCAGATAAACTTGTAGGCTCTTACCAAACACATTAATAAGAGGTTTTTTTCTGGCATTAAATATTAACCATTAATATAAAGTATATATAAAGAAAAATGTCATTTTAATGTATTTCTTAATAGTGTTGTACATCCTTTGCCTTTATGTTTTCTCCCAGTGTGGGTCCTCAAGAAGGTCTCTCTATTTCCTACTTTTATAGTCTCATATTTTAGATAAAAAACTGTAGTCAAGATAATTCTGGCAAGAACTTTTTCTTATGCCCACTAATACTACTATTCTATAAAAAGAGAGGTCAAGCTTAAATAATACAAGAGGTTGCCTCGTTGGCCTATAAAGAGATGAAAAAAGATATGCATTTTTTTTTTGGTTGGGAAGATGAGAAAAGAGAAAGACTATGACACAGTGTGTTTTGTAGCCCTGTCACAAATACTGTGCAAGTTTTGCATATGAGTTTTAATAATGTCTACAACTGATATTAATGTTGTATTAATCTTTTAGTTGTTGCTTCCACCTTTTGAGTGGTTAAATGTAAAAACAGAACAAGAATAAGACTAACGACACCAGATTTCTGATTATTATTGTTACTGTCCTCTGGATAATCTCTAGCTCAGCTTCAGCCTTCTTGATCTGTGGCAGCCAAAACTGAAAACAGTGAAGTATTACTCTATTTCCTTAAGACTAGAGTGCAGAGGAATAAACTGATATATCCATGAATAACCAATGTTTTATGAAACATTTATCGTGTATGTAATTTTGATGCAGAAATCAGTGGGATTTAGTGTGCTTCTACTAGGCATAATACTTGTTTCCTCTACAGTTGTCTCAACTGTTCCTGAATTTTTGCAGAGTCTCCAACTTTCTTCTATTTTGAATTTTAAGTGACAGTGTAATACCCTGAAAAAGAGGTAGTGATACATTGGAAAGAAAACTTACTGAAATTGTTTTGGAAATACAAAAATGTAATTCAGAAATGTATAAGTCCAAGAAAGATACATTCTCCTCGCTTTATTTAAAAGATCTATAGTCAAGAAACTTGCACTGAGTATGTCAAGCTCTTGTCCAATTTGCTGCTCCAATAACCATTTATTTACGCAGGTCAGAAGAGCTGCAGCTAGGGGAAATGAGAATCCCACTTCACAGTAACCATGGTCCTGGTGGTAGTATGTCCACATCAAATAACTCCTGATTCAAGTCCCTAACTGGAATCAGGTAAGCTTTGATTGCATGTACCACAGGTGAAATGAGTCATTTGACAACAACTCTCCTGCCTGTTATGAATTTCATTCTGGACCCCAGAGAAAGCTCCTAATAAAAAGTGAATTAATTATATTTATACATTACCAACAAAGTTTTGTCTTCAACAAATCTACACTTTATAGTAAAGAAACCCCAAACAATAACAGGCATTTCTTGTTCTCCTAAAACAAGTATTCCTGATGAACTGTTTGGATTGAATGGAGGTGTAAAAAAGGGAATGGTAAACCTTCAGAAGATCAGACACATTGTTAATGTCTTCAAACTGTCACAGAAAATCACAGAATCATAGAATTGTAGAATGGTATGGGTTGGAAGGGACCTTCAAAGACCATCTAGTCCACCACCCCTGCCTTGGGCAAGGATATATTTCACCAGATTAGGCTGCTCAAAGCCCCATCTGATCACACTTTGAACATTTCCAATGATGGAGCATCCACAACATCCACCTGTTCCAGTGTCCCACCACTCTCATTGTAAACAAATTCTTCCTTACATCCAGTGTAAATCTACCCTCTTTCCACTTAAAACCATTGGCCCTTGCCTTGTCACTATAGGCCCTGGTAAAAAAGTGCATTCTAACAGATCCATGCCTTCCTTGTACTGGGGACCCCAGAGCTGGAGACAGTACTCCAGCTGGGGTCTCACGAGAGTAGAGTAGAAGGGGGGAATCACCTCCCTTCCATGACCTGCTGGCTATGCTTTTTATGCAGCCCAGGCTACAAAAAACTTTGGTGTAGAAGGTTATGGTAAACAGGGATGCTTCCACTTACAGTAGGAATAGGAAAAACGAGTCTCTAGGAGCAATATATTATAAGAACCAGAAAAATATACAAGAACCTGTGCAAAAGTCCCTCATCTTTATTGGAAGTGGATCTAAGATCATACCATTTTAACCACATGCACCTAATAGGAGTATAGAGGAATGCTGGCTTCATACCCACAACCAAGAAGCTAAAAACTGGATTTCTCACTACTGAGAAATCTAATATCCACACGTAACTTTGAATATATTAAAGATACTTAATTAGGGATAGGATTGTGCATAAGAGATGTCATTCCAGACTACATGATATTAAATGTAAGCCCCAGTAAAAGGGTCAAGACAATAAATTATTACAAAATAAGTATCAATACCAACATAAATACATGGATAATAAATTCAAAGCACAAGGGTTCAAGCCATGTGAATCAAGAAAGGAAACAGGTGACCTGAAATACAGGCATATTTGTCACGGTGCACATTATGTGGAAAACAACGTGCAGAAAGGCAGGAAGAAAAATTCCTTATCTTTAAGCAATAAAGCCCAATACGTGGGAAAGCAAACCACTTTATTCTCTAAAGTCATGCAATCTCAAAAAGAAAAAAAATAAGTAACAATCACCAAGGCTTTAAAGATTTCTAGTAAAGGGAAGGATAACTTCAATGTAACTTTAAAAGACTTGAAGAGATGCTGAGGATTAAGTTTTCCAGAAGAATGCCAATAATTCTATTTCTATGTTTGCAGCTATGCAGTTAGACCAATGACTAAATTGAATTGCCACTGGTTTATGGAGCCAGGTGCAATTTAATGCCAAGAACACCAGTAAACAGCAACATTAGACTGGAGAACTGAGGCCAAGTGGTGTTCGTCTACAATAAACTCATTCAGGAGCCAGTGGACACATACAGAATCTTGGTAAGAAGCCCATGAACTGGCAGATGAGGAAACCAAGGAAATGGTACACCTAGAGGCAAGATGAAGCTAGAAATAGTTCCTCACATACTCTGTAAAACTACAGGAACACAGAATGCCTTTAATGTTGTTGTAGCTAATAAAGATGGATGTAGCTGCCTACAAAAAATCCATCATTTCAGTCCTTGACATTTTCAACACAGCTGTCTAGAACTGGTGAGAAATCCTTCAAGTAAATTGTCAAGTGCTCAAAACCCAAATATTTTAAAGAAGAAATAAATCATCATCATCATCATGAGCACAACCCTAAAATGTTACTATCCTGCAGAGTGAAAATGTAATTTTCAACAGCAAATTAGGAAAAATACTCATCAAAACTAGCAGGCCAGAACTATTGCTAATAAATAACTAGTAGGCTCAGAAAATACATCTGGAATAACTGTGTAATTTGAGTTAGAGTCTTATCTCAGAGTCATTAAAAAATGGCTATAAAAAAGCATCTCCAAGTGTACCAGAATGGTGAAAATGCATGCTTTTGAAACTTCTGTGCTGTGAGGTTAGAATAAAAGTTACTCAAAAAGCCACTCACGATGCAAATACAGTGTAGGACAAACTTGTCAGGACATGGAAAGTGCACTGGAACATGAGATAATGTTATCAGTACTCTGTAATATCTCTGCAAGACTGAAAACCACAGCAGAATAGTGGCAGCCAGCCAGCCAGTCTGAAAAAAAGGACCAGGAAGAGTCTTGGATATCGCTTGGCTTTGTGCAGGAGAAATATAAAAGTTGATGTATATTAAGAACTACTAGGATACCACCAAACACTTAGAAGACATAAATAACTGTGTGACTCCCACTAATAACAGCACAGACATGAAACCCTTCGAAGACTATCAGGTTAGGAGGATTGTGATGGTTAAGTATATGCAGTGTCAATATGGTTCACATCATCTACATTCCTGTATCCTGTAAGCCCCAAAATGTCTCAAACACTTGAAAAAAGGCACAGAAAAAAGCAGTATTTAAAAGGCAATAAAAGAAACTGTAAGGAGCCTGGATATACATCAAGAAGTCTTAGTCTGCAGGAGGCAGCTGGAAGTCAATCTTTATGCGACTGGATTAATAGCTAAAGTTGTAACCCTGTTGTAAATAAAGCATTTATTTAGGTTTTCAGTCATTAGTCTTTATGTGGTATTTGTCAGCCAGTGGTCCATAAATGAGGTTGGATTTTTTTTTTTTTCATTTTCCTTTGTACAAATAAATATCTGTATTATTCCAACAAGATGAACAGCTGATGGGTGCAGGGAGATCTGTTTTTTGGGGTTTTTTTTCAGCCATATTTTCAGAGACTTGAGAAATTTTCCAGAACCTGCTCCAGGCTATTCTATTGATATTTCCAATTCCTCAGAGGCTGTAAGAAGGGATTAACTGTTGGATGATATTCACATGAGAGACCATGAACACTAGAAGTTGAAGGCTTTGCTGCATAATAATCTGTGGAAATGTCATCTGAAAAGCTGAGATAATGTCTGAAATTTGCCAATGGGCAAGAACACTGTATCTGGGAATGTAAAAAAGATAGGCTTGAGCTTGATTATAAGAATTCAAGAAAGATGGAATTGAATCTGAATAGAGAGACTTGTGGCCTTTTGGATTATGTCTCACAGGAGACACGCACTTGCTGACCTTCAGTCCCTCAGTGCTCTTCTGCTCAGACTTTCAGTGCTCTTGAATGTTTGTTTCTTGACCTTGAGCCCTAGCAAGGCAAAGAGGTTTAGAAACACTTGAATTGGATCTGTCGTTATGATGGTCTTTTAATGAATATTTTTTTGGCGAGATTACTGTAAATCTGGATGCTATTCATGAACAGTTAGTGTTGCAAGGTACAGAGGAAAAATCACTTATTCCGTGAGAAGAGTAAATGGCAATGTGCTGTCAAGGGTAGGGTCTTATCTGCAGGACAAATATTTTGGTGAGCTGCACAGTCAGGTATCTTGTAAGTCAAGAACTACAGAAGACTATTAAGGAAAACGTTATGTTGAATTTCTGTTCCATGTAGTCCATTATAGATAACCATGGTCAGAAGATAATTCACACATGTAATATATTAGGTATGCTTTCTTTGGTTTTGGGCACCGGGTCCCTAGAAGCATAGCAGTGTAGCTCGGTGCCCAGTCCAACTAATGCCAAACAGCTATGTCAGGAATTAGAAGTAGTGTGGCATCAAGATGAGCCTAACCATGCAGTCTTGCCAATCTATAGCTTCTTGAACAAATGTGTCTCAAATGGGATGTAGAACACCTACTGAGGCCTTTTCAGAGAGTGGTGAGGCATAGGTTAAATAACATTTTACGTCTCTCTCTGTATTCTAACACGATGTTTACTATTACTTTACGGTTGCATGTTATTGACTCCAGTATGAGTCTGCAATAACTCCTAAGCTTTCTTTCTGAGGAGCTGCTTACCCAACCAGTTCTTCTCTTTCTATGCATTAAGACAACTTCTTCCCCATCTGAAAAACAGTATCTTGAGGAGTGCTGGGCACTCAGTCACTCTTACATGGTAATGTGCAGAATAATGTACCTTGCAGCTCAAGTTATTCAGAGGTTTTGGATCCTTTTTCTTTTGAATATGAATTTAAACAGGCTGTACATTCTCTCTTGTGTGTTGATGTTTCTGAAGAAGAATCTGAAGCAGAATGAGACCTGGAATGTTTCCAACATTTTTGCAATGCTAAGGATGCATTCAGTTATCCACCAGATGATTCATGAGGTTTCTAGCAGTGGGCACTACTTATCCTGCCCACGCTGTTTAGGGGGATTGATAAGGATCTGTTTTGGGACAATACAGGGTGTCCAAAAATTAGAATATTTAGGGTTAAATACCATATACTCCAGACAGTTTTGTGTTTCTAGGAAAATATTATTTCCCTTACCTCTGAGCAGTTTGGGTCTGCTGGCAGTTGCAGGAAGATCCTCCTCTTCCCCTTAGTCTTCAAGGCTACAATCTCTGGGTTTCCTGCATCTCTCCCTACCTTTATTCTAAAATATTCCCCAGTCTCAGTGTGGTCATTTGTCTTCAGGGAAGTAGAAATCTGCTTCTCCTTCCTGGGAGCTCTTTCTGATCCAATGTATATAGGCAGGATAAGACAAATAGGTGGTCTTCCTTCCTGCTCGGCCACGTCCTCTTTGATACTGCATATAATACACTGTACGCACAGCAAACTATGGTCAAAGAAACCAATCGGTAGCATTTCTCACTCAGAGGCCGATAAAGTACATGTCTTTAACACAATACTTTGGTGACTCAGATGCTGGTGGGTTATTTCTCATCCAATCAATAAACTTGGCTTAGAGAGCACTGGCAGCAAGGAGGTAGATATGCTATCTGATCTATCTGAGTCTGGATGAAGTACACCTCAAAGAAATACCCTACCCTCCAGAGGCTTGCCATCTTTAGTCCATGTTTTGTATGTTGTCAGGGCTGCCTGGCAAGCAAGATGAATCACAAAATGTTTAGGTCATCAGTGCCACCACACTACACACATAAAGCATGTGCAGAGACGTCTCAGCTCTCTCAAATTTTGAGCACTTCAGCACAAGCCTGGCAGCTGGAATTCTATTAAAAACCAGAGATGTCTAGGGAATGTCACTGCTCCTAGGGGAAAAAAAAAAAGACTTAAACAAAAAAAAGACCTTGTGTACATTCTGTCGTAGCTTGAAAAGGTATATGAGTCAGATCACCTATCTTACAGTGATGGGGTCTGTGAGTTCCTTAACCTAAATTATTCGCTTTACTAGGTTCTTCCTTCCAGTTATGACTTGGCCAGCTAGCACAGTTATGAAGGTACTAAATTACACGCACAAAAGCTGCTAAGCAGTGTTTCAATTAATTTTCTGACACTTGAACAAACCCTACATTTTTATACTGTTGTGTTGCCAGGATCTCAGTGATGTTCTTAGAGCCTACATAGAAGAGGCAAATCCACTGTCATTTCTTTTTTTCTCTAGAAGCAGTTAACAGTTAATCACCTATGCACAAACTTTGTATTCAGGTGAGTGAAGCAGCTTTTCTCCTGGGGAATTAGTTAAGGTTTTCAAATTATTTTGTCCTTCAAATGAATTTCCTCCAAATATAAGTAAATATCTTAATCCTTTAAAATTATGTGTCTAATAATGAGTATATAAATCAAAGTTTTCTGGTGTATTTGATGTTGCTTGTAACATAAGACTTTAACATTAATATCATCCCTGACAGTAATATGTATGGGTTGTGTATTGGGTACAGTCACTGAAGAGGTGAAGTATTTTGAGAATTTATGTACCTTTTATGTTGGCTTTCTCAATTATCTTTGTTCTTCAGGACTGACACAGGGCACTGTAGAATGTTTTAGAGTGGTGTACATTACAGAGAAACATCAATCGTTATAAAAACTGTGTAGGTTGATGCTTGAAGGCCGTAGCAAAAGCTGTGAGGAAAATGTATTTTCAGGTCACCGGATGCAGTCAATGGCACTGAGTCACATTTCAAGTGACTGAGATGTTACTTATAAATCCTGAAGCAGAAGCTATGAATCTGTTCAATGTAAGTAAGTACATTAATGGACTATACCAGTTTTTGAGTACACAGAGAATAGAAGGCTTTATTTGGAAAGATTTAGTGCAGCTACCAATAATTTTGGTGCTCAGCTCAAAGTTTTGTCTCTTAGTCTTGTGTTTTGTGTTTAGAGCTTAAATTTTCAACTCTTGTTAGGAAAAAGAACAGGAAGTGTTTTCAAGTGCAAAGAAAAGTTTCTATTCAGGTGACTTCCAACACTGAAAGCCTTCCTCTTGTTAACAGCCTTTTGTTTTTTCCATTCTTCTATTACATAATTAATTTTTAAAAATTGATCTACACTGTCAGGACCCTGAGGACACCAGCAGCTGTTAATGGCCCTGAGCAGCCTCACCTGGGACCCCTACCCATGCCCCATCAATGGGCCCCGGACCCCATTTCAGCTCAGCCCAGGGCCATCAGTCCCTGCCACGGGGATGCTGTAGGATGCCAGTTCCAAGCTCTGCCAAAGCCCTGCCCTTCACCACCTTGGGTTCTGCTGGGCTGGGCTGGACCTGTGGGCTGATGTCCCAGCCTGGCCTCAGCCTGTCCCTGCACCCAGGGAGATGCCCAATGCCCTGGTCTTGGGGATGGCCTCAGCTGCCCCCCAGCCTGCCCTGCTCCTTGGCAGTGGGATGACACTTGTCCTGTGGGCCCCTGGGGGGACCCTCTGCTGCTCTCAGTGCTCAGCCCAAGGGGGCTGCAGGCCCCACTGCACCCTGGCATCCACTGTTTCATAACTAAAATATGAGGCAGAGATGTTAATTTTAGCTGTAGACCAAACAAATATTCACCCAACCACTACACAGTTATGAGCTGCTATGAATCTTAATGTCTGTCTCAGTAAAGGAAGGCTTTTGTAAGCTGAATGTTTTAAGATATAAACTACGGAGTAGATTGATAAGAAAAATGTAGCTTTGAAATTGCTTAGCAGTTGGAAAGTAATACTTGAGTAAATAAGTTCCTTACTGGTCTTACATTCAAATGATTTCTATGAGACATTAGCCTGACCATTTTCTAAGAGATTTGGAAAGTAAATCTTACTGTGCGTTTGCTATTCAAACAAGAAGATCTCTGTTTTGGCTAGGTGAAAAATTTCCAGTTTATAAAACCTTTCTGAACATTTACACACATTTAATTTAATCATTGGGAGTCATAATTTTTACCAGTAAGATAAAGAAAAGTGAATTTCTATTAAACCTATAAAAACCTATTATTGCTTTCAGAAACCATTTCTGGTACAGTTCTGTGTTATTGTCACTCTTTAGAGCATTCTAACTCTTTAGAGAAAACAGCAGAGCATTTTATTTAGTTGCTTGCAAGCCTGGAACTAAACGAAGCCCTGCCTTTTCCAGACCCATTGAAAGGGGGCTGAGCATTCAATTAATAGCCCTGGCACACTGAATCTTCCAGTGACGCCAAACATAAGAGGAGGGAATTTCCATTTCCGTCCTTCAGAACCTGTTTGTATTTGGATTTATTTCTAGATACCTTCAGAAAGCAGGAATACATAGAATGCTATGTTTCTAGGGGAGGAATATTTAATAGGTAAACAAATAGCTTTGGGTTTATGTCCATTCACAGCACCACTATTTTTAGCATTAAGGACAGGTACTAATCCTTTCATTGTTCATCCTGAAGCTATTTTATGATTCTAAGTCCACCCTGTCCAGAGGGGATCCTTGAAGAGTGTGGATCCTGGCATCCAGCATGCATCTGTACAGCCCTGTAGACTTTCAGGGGTTGGGTGCAGTATCGGGATGACCAAGGCCATCCTTGCAACCCTCCCTGAAACCACACTGCCAAGACTTTCATTGCAGGCAATGTAATAAATCCCATAAAATATTGTTGGCTGCCAGAGGATTATAGTTTTCTTTTGGGAATTCTGCAAAGTTTGAGATAGTGTCAAAGTATTTTTCCACTTATGGAATAGAGTCTTCTCATGTGCGGATCTCAGTGTGCCTTGAAAACACTAATTGAAGACAGGAATATATCTGAAATAAGTCTAGATGCATTTAAACTTAACGTGGTTAAATTTTTGACTAGACTTAGTCTTGTTATAGAATGATATCAAGTTTGTTTCACAGAATATGTTTTTCATGAACTCTATTGACCAGTATTGATAATATTTTCATTCTTTCTGAAAGTAGCCTAATACCCTTCATGCTAATTATTTCTCCTTATATATAGAACTACCTTCCAGGAAATGAACTCTAATGTGGGAAAACACAGGCTCCAAAGAGATCATTGAACATGCTCAGTTGAAACTGAGCAAGTGATGTCTGACAAACAGCAACATGATCTTTGAACTAGAAGGATTTTCTTAAGAAGGAAGAAATGATATTTGATGGGACTGTTAAAGGAACGGTATGTTTCATTTTGGTATTGATAGCATACAAAGACTTTTTATCGGTGTTAAAATCTTGGAGAATATTATAATAGCTGCAACTTCAGCTTATTGTCTGCCAAGCAGCTTGAACTGTTCAGTTTATTGCATGATTACTGCTTGAAAACGTTACTTGAATTTAGTCTTTAAGTACCCACAGAAGCATATGTGGTACTAGAGTATATATATGTACACATATATTTCATATAAAGGAGGACTATTTAACAATACGCAGTAGCTGGTGATCAAGGCCAGTGAAGTTCAAATTTAGGGTGGAAGATATTTTTTTCCTGGTAAGCATGGAACACATAAAGGCACCACCATTCAGAAAGTCAGAGCCCTGTGCGTGCAAGTGGCAGGACTACAGGAGCATGAACTTCTGGGTAGAGTGGGACAGTCTGCATTGGCCTGCATACCATAGTAAAATGGCTCATTTGGAGCTGGTATTTAGATATACTGCAAGGGAGACACGATCACATTTTAAAAGCAGGGTGGGATTACTTTCACAGAACTTCAGAACCCGGCAGTTAGATGCTTAACTTTCAGCTAGTTACCTTAAGCTGCCTTTGTACTCAACAGAGACAAACAGAACTGGACTGTAAGAGAGACTTGCTTTTATATGCTCAACTTAGAATAAAATGAAACAACTTCTGCTTCTCTAAAAAATCAGAGTAGAAGGTGTGCATTTGGTGACCAGCTAGGAGTTGTGATGCTAACTCTAAAATGATTACATTCAGATATGTGACTAGATTTCTGAGTATTTTCCTCTTTATACCCTTTCAAAAATTACTTCTTATCATTAACTTCTTAAAATAGTTTATGCAAACTAAGAAGTGACTTGAAACTTTATTCATAACAATCTTAAACTGCCTTTTTTCTTAGTTCATCAGGTTCTGGTGTTTGGGGTTTGTTTGTGTTTATTTGCCCATTTCTACATAAAAATTAAAAGTCCATACTGCTTATAAAATTTTGCAAATGGTCTCTCTTACTGTAGTAGCAAATGTCATCACCCATGTCTTACACTTCAGTAATTGGCTGGATATTTGACAAAAAGATAAACCATATCTACTAATATTTATAAAATATACTTTTAAAATTATATAGGATCTATGGGGAGTATTAGACACTTACTCATGTTTTTGGAGCAGGCTTGAGAACATACAAATTTGACAAGCTTCAGAGTAATTTGAGAAGAGGAAATCATACAATGTTATCTTGTTCCTTCCCTTTTTTAGTTTTATACAGTCGAGGAGATGAGGCTCCTTTTACTAATTGAAAATAGCATTATTTGAAGTTGAGTGTTTTGTTTTAAAACAAACTTGTAGCCTTGTAGGATGGATTTTCTTTCTTTTTTTTTTTTTTTTTTTCCATTTCATGCTAGTACTATTTGTGTGTGAGCTTCTAATCTAAGCATAGCTTTAATGTGTACAGTGATTTTGGAAGGCAAATACCTTGTTTACATCAAAGAAAACACATTCATGTAAGACCAGAAAACTAGAAATTGCACAGCAGGTCTTCGGGAGTTACGCAGTTCTAAAATATCTCAATCAGAAATTATCTTTGGATATGTGGCTATTTCTCTGGCATTATACAGCCATGGAAAACATGCTTAGCTGGTGCTGGGAGCAGACCAGAGTTTAGGACTCTTCTGTCCTAAGCTTCTGTTTTCCTCTTGCTCCAAGGCATGTATGACAGAGAACACGGTTAATGAAAAACACATTAAATTTAAATGACACATTAAAATAATTCTCTAATCACTAGATAGAGAACAATACTTGTCTTAGTCCCCGTGATTCTTGCATTGTTTGACTGAGTATCTTTCCACAAGAAAGATGGAGAATACTAAGCTCGGAGTTTGTGATTATGGTCCTTATTTAGGAGGTGGGAGTTATGGTTTTGCTTTTCTTCAGGCTTGCAGGGGGATGTGAACTTCGGGCCCCAGCACCATCCCTAATCAATTATGGTAACATTTAATCACAGTTAAATATGTATAGGATTTACACAATACTGTAGTTTTTAATATTTTTAATCATAGTCAGTATTCTCTTATTGCTGCTAGTCCACAACCAGACTTGAACACTGCATTGCCATATAAGAAGTTAGATACATACAAATATATATGCATATGAGTATGTGTATATGCGTGTGGAGTCGTGCAAGACGAGCATCACAATAGAGCTTGTATTATTTTCTACATCATTGTGTTTATAACTGTATGTTTACTCACCACTTTTTGAACAACTGCTAAGTATTAAACAAAAATTTTTGGTACTCTGATCACAATAACACAATGATCTTCTTCCTGGAATGAAAAATAGACATGGGAAAGGTATATAAAAACCCAAAAGATTTGTTTCACTTGATGGCAGTTTGACTGTATCAGCAGCTAATTTTCCCTGAAAGAAATGTATGGTTTCTATACTTTATGTCCCTTTAAAGTCCCTCACATTACCTTTATCTTTGATTAAGCCAAATTGTTATATCCCATGTGTGTTTTTTGCCTCCCTTTTGCTCATTCCTTTTCCCTGAAGATAGATAATTAACATAGAATTAATTCTAACACAAACTGAAAACATTAACAACTTTATTGGGCTTTTGCATTAAAAAGGAAAAGCTTAAAATAAGTTTTTAACACAGAGAACATTACGGTAATGTATTCCAATATGCATAATTTCCTTATTCAAAATACTTCTAAGACATTACTTATAATAATGTCTTTATTGTTGTAATGTGGAAGAGTAATCTATGTTGATAAACTGTTGAAAGTCAGTGCAGATTAAGAAATCCATGGATAAAATTATATAAAGAAGGTCCTTTTCTTCATGCATGTGAATATCCTTCCTGTCTAGGAACACTGGGAAGTCTGAAAGGACTGTACATCTTAATTCAAGTCTTTCTGGCTTTTCCCATTTTTTCCTCAAAAATCTTATATTGAAATGCTCATCTGTGTTCACTTCTCCTAATGAATCCTTTAAGAGCGTAAACTTTTCCTAAAGGTCCAATACCTTTCCCTCTACCCCATAAATTAAACTCCCATGTAATGAGTTAGGGTTGTAATGAAGACTCACTGGCAATGCAGTGTATTTTAATAGATAAATTACTCCAAATTAAACCCTAACCATCTGTTCCATTCTCATTTATGAGTCTAAAAAGAACATATTTTAAAATTATATCATTTAAAAATAATGGAAATGATTGAAGTCTGCAGTAAGGTTTCTGCATATTTGTTCATTCAGTGTAGCATACTTATGGTAATAGTGATGTTTCTTCCTTGCTCCAGGCATGTATGAAGGAGAAAGTGGTTAATGCTCGATACAATAAATTTGCAGTTATTATGACGCATTAAGTATGTCAAAAAAGATATTTTACTCCTAGAGAGTTACACTGAATGTAAATCTCTGTATTGGAGCATCCTGATGGGATACCTGGAGGCAAAGCTTTAGCTAATTCTACAAGTTGTAGGGGGTTAAGGATATCAGAGACATTAAATGCTGGCAACTGTAGTTTTAATATGCTGGGGAAATGGAGCTATTCCATATCACTTTCTGTATTTGTTAACAGTTATGCCACCACCAGGGATCTCACTAGGATTTATAGAGAAAGAACATGCTGATAGCTATTTAGAGGGAAAACAGTAATTTTTTTTCTCCTGCAGACTCATTCAGTAGTAAATTGTGGTACAGATTGATAAAGCAGCCAGGAAGAGAATAGAAAAGACATGGTATTCTGAAAGGATGCAACTGAAAGTCCAAGTAAATCCCTTTTACTCCCATTGCCTCACTGCTCCATCTGTGTCCTCCGTGTTTTAAAAATACTGCATTAAATACTTAGATTGATCTCATATGTGAGATAACTTTGTTACTCTTGACTTCAAAATAAGCATCAGCAGTCTAAGAGTATTTATCTCTGACCTCATGTGACTGTTGCATTTTTCATATGTGAGATAACTTTGTTACTCTTGATTTTGACTTCAAAATAAGCATCAGCAGTCTAAGAATATTTATCTCTGACCTCATGTGACTGTTGCATTTGATTGGGAGGCCACCTGCAGAAGTGGCTGGGACAAGTGTCACTTCCCATGCAGAGACACCTTTTCTCCTGCAAGATTGGGCAGGTTTTTGATCTTACTGAAACATAGAACAAGATCGGCTGATGCTAAGAATGGAACCTGACCTGCAGTTTGCCACCATATTCAGCTAGAAGCTGGCATCAGTCGCACCAGTTTGCAGTTTAAAAGGTAGCAATTTCTCCCGGGGTTAAATAACCTGGCTGCCTGTAGAGACAGCGAAGAGCGTGACAGGGTTGTTTCATCTGTGTGTTTTTAAACAGGACGAATTTCCTTTCGGAAGTGTCACTGTCGTTGGTGGCAGCCCGTTTGACTGAGGCAGGCCAGATGCCGTGCTGTGAGACAGCTAAAGTTAGACACGAAGGACGCCAAAGTTAGTACGTACTCATAGCACCCCATTTAACATCTCCTTTTCAATCATTTGTAGAATGACATCAGCGATTATAAAGGGAACATCTGCTGATGGTTTGAGGAGGTATTAAGTTTGGAATGACTAATTTAGTCGCATAATTAACAGAAATATGGTTTGTTTGGCAGAATAGGAAAAACACACTATAGAGATACTGATGATAATTGTGAAGGCCAGTAATAGAAATCAAAATGTATCACTTTAGTACATTACATGTCTGAGTCTGTCATTCCAAAGTAAGTGCCTCTTAAAACCAGATGCTCCCTCTGCAATATTTGATGCGTGTTTATAATGGTTGGACAAAGGAGATATTACAGCTTTTGTCATACTAAGCACCAAGGTCAAATTTGGTAAGCAAGCAATAGTTTCAGAGTTTTAATTATATACAAAATAATTCTGTTTAATTCCTGCAGAAATGTGTCTGCCTTTGAGGGTTTTTCTAGAAGGTAGCCTTTTAAAATTGGCCATCTTTTTTTATTTGTCAGCAAATATAAATTTAAAGGATGTTTTATTTTTAATCTGGTAAATATTAGGAACATGATTCAGATCTTATCTGGTTTGGCTGAGCGTGTACTGGAAGGAACATAACAGGATGCATGTGGCTGGTTTTCACACTGCAGCAGAATAAAACTTTAACAAAGATGTTCCATCTCTAGAATATTAATCACTGGAAGTACAAGATATATTAATACAGGACAAAAAGTGATTTTACTCTACCTAAACAAAACTTACTGACCTTTTGTTATTTAAACTATTAAAATTTTTGTTTCCAGAGTCTTTGGAATTTGTTGTTTTCCCGTTGCTCATTTATTATTTAATATAAGATCTAACTCCATTCCATTCAAATTTATAAACTAACCTCCTAACACTAAGCACTTTCCAGTATACAGTTAAGAGCTGTGATTAAGGATGTTTATCTGTGGTTCATTCTTTTCCATTTTCCACCCCAGAGTTTGTAGTATTTTGTTTTGCTGGGCTTTTAAAATTTATTTTCTTTCATTTGTTTTAATTAGGAAAAAAAATGCTAAGAAATGAATCTTGCATTTGGGAAAAGAAAGGCAGAAACCTTCCCTCCCCTTACCTTTCAGAACTTTCCTATAGATTTTTTTTTTGCCAGTTTTTTTCACTTTGCAAATCAACTTTTTGCTCTGTGTCACAGACCTCCCACTTTTGGCGGATTTCTGACCGTCTGGTACTGCTCCACTCATCCCAGGAGGAATGGATTCATGAGCAGAGCAAAGGTGAGGAGTTGAAAGTTCATTATAAATTAATGTTCTTATATTATTCCATAACTTACACTGTGAATATGACTGCTATCTAGATGGAATCTTTTGGTATACATGTGTACATATTCAAGAGACTTACATGGCGGATTTTTTCCCTCTGTGGGAGCTGAACTTCTGCTTGTACAGTTCTTTATCATACAGGCTTTCCTGGTGAAAAGGAGACTGATCAGAAAAGAAAAGGGAGAAAAAAGAAATTGGACATTTTTAAAATTACTGAAAAGTTACTATTTTCTTTTCTAGAATTTGGTTCGCCAGCAATGGTTTAACTAAATACTTTAATGTGTATTTTTTCTTCAGTGAAAATTTTTTACTAGAGGAGAAACCAAGTCTAATTTTCTTCCTGTCTAAATTTTCCATTTGTATTTAGGAGGTGATAAGTTTGGGGCCATAGTGACTATTACTGTTCCTTTCTGTGCCCTTTGAGAGCTCAAACTATGAAATGAAGCCAAAGCTGCAGCTGCAGCAGCAAACATGCACTTTTTTAATGAGAAACATCTTGCTCTTTTCCCCTTCCCCACAGTAAAATTTTGCATAAGACAAAAAAGAACACATCGTGTTACAATTAGGCCATGATCTATTAACATTTCATTTTGTAGTGATAAAATTAAATGGAGGTATAAGAGATTTCTTCAGAGATTTTGGTTTTTTGCACATATTATCGCATAAGCACCGTTGTATGTAGTATTGTGCATTTGGAAGGAAAAATACCTTCTTCTGCCTTTTCTCTAAGTTCTTGTTCTTCAGTTTTATATGAATAGTTTCAGTTGATAGAAATTTTATACACTAGCATCGTCGTGATATAAAATGTTGGTACTATTTCATGTAATACTTTTACATAAACAAAGCTTTGATTCAGTGTGCTGTCATGTCAGCTTCATGTACTTCTTCAGTTTTATTAATTCTAACATTTGTTCATTGAAGGGGTAATGATTTATTGTGTGTGGAAATTCCACAATACCCTATTTTGCTTTGACAGCTGTATTTATTCCAGTGTGTTAATTAATGGGAATCCCAGTTGTTAAAATGGTTTTCTGATGTGTCGACAAAACCCAAAGAAACAGCTGACAACTACACACTTTGGTTTCAGGAAAAAAAAAATATGTTTTCTTTCTTTTTTTCTCCTGCTCTTCATGTATGGAATACAGGGATTGTCCATTGGAAAGAAGAATGAATCCAGGCAAGTCTTTCAGTTTTATTTTAAAATCTATTTTTGTAATAGTTCCTTTTTAAGATTTGTCTGTAATATTGTTAAATGGAAAAAACCCCACAAACAAACAGTTGAAGCTAAAATAATTCTATTATTTTCTTAGCTGAGTTACTTCCCACAGTGAGTTAAGCGATGTGATTAAAGTGATTAAATTTCCTTCATAGTCTCCTTTATACTGCGATCTATGATCTGACATGTAGGAATCTTTAATCTAACAGTTAAAGGCACAAGAAGATATAACTATGGTAAAAAACAGAAGTCAGAAATATTTAAACTGGCAATTAAATGTAGCTTTTAAAAACAGAATGAGTCTGACCTTATTTTTGAGCATCTCACTACATTGAGGGCAATTAATAATTGACATTCCTTCTCATGGAAAGTGACAAATTCATCAACATTTGGAATCTTGAAATCAAAATGAGGTGCCTTTGAAAAAAGTGTTCTGTAACCCAGTCAAAAATCCAGACTTTTAATGTTAATCTGTGGTAAAAAGAAAAAAAATAATAATTTCCCAATAGCAAATGGCAAGAAACTCTTTGTTCCTTGTTATTTAGAAGCTGGATAATAAGATTACAGTGGATTCTTCTGGTCTCAACAGAAGAACATGGATCTATAAAAAGCTGTTCAAATAATACATGATATGAGTACAAGCAGGAGATAGAACATTTTCAAATGAAGGATGACATTAGGGAGGCAGTCTGGTTTAGCAATTAGTGCATGGATTCACTAGTCAGAAATTCTACATTCTATTCCCATATCTGACATTGATTAGCAAGTCACATTAGGACTTATTATCAAAAGTCAGATATGCAGCTGATCATCTAATTAAGATCATCATGCTATTAGCATAACTGCATTTGCAAATCATGCATGCAGAGCTTTAGCCTTTGTTTAACCTTGATCTGTGATGTGAAAGCAATCTGTGTTACAGACTGATAGAACCCTCTTATTCCATGGTTTGAGCAGCTCACAATTTTTAATGTATTTATCCTCACCAGATTCTGTCAAACTGGGTATTACTATTTATCCTTATTTTAAGAAAGCGGAACTGCAGCACAGAAATAGAAGGTTCTGATTTCCAAAGATACTTAGGCATTTAAAGATGCAGATAACCTATTAATGAAATTTTCGTAAGTCCCAAAGAAGGTCACATCCTTAAGTTCTATATAAATTTTAATGACATTTTAAGTGCCTAAATCACTTCAAAATTTGGTTCTGCATCCTTTGAAGGCCTGTGACGTCAAAGACCAACTGGGAACTCTGTCCACATTAGCAAGTAGCACAGACCAATATAAGGAGATTAATAAAATGAAACAGTCTGTACTAAGGATCTGGTATTTGCACATTTCAGGGAGCTTTAATGCTGGGCAAGTTCCAGACATGCTGTAGACAGAATCCTTGTCAAAGCTCACCTTCTACTCACTTTAATTCCAAAATCCAGTTTGTGTGGAGCTCCAAGTATGACGGAAAGCATGGTAAATGGAAATGATCGGGAAATTTTCTTAAAAAATCACACCTGAGCTAAATGTTGATGTAGACTTTGTGAATCTTAGGACCAAATCAATAAAAATATAAGTAATTGGATTCCTCTCTGCAAAGGTGGAGAATACTGATGTCCTTGCTTGAAAAGTTAGTATCAGTAAACAGATTTGGTCATCTGAAAAGTATGGTAAGATTGTTTTGCAGTAGCTCACTGAAAAGCTGGATAGAAACAGTTAAAACTAACTTGAGAAGGGATATATTTGATTTATGGAATGTTAGCCAACTTAGCAAAACAAAATACTTAACACCTGTCCAACTTTGAAAATATTGCTGTATTCTGGGATTATTTTAGTAAATATTCCGAATCTCTCTTGGCCAAGTTTATGAGAGAAAACAATAATTTTCCGTCCACTGCATTGCTCTCACATTTTCATTAATTTTCCATAAGATGAGAAAATGAAAGGAGAAATGTCTTTCTTATTTCAGTGTTACTAAGTATATGAGTAAAATGAAAAACATTTATGGAATGAAAACATTTATGGAACACTTCCATACAATAAGGTGAAAGAGAGATTAGAATTTCAAAGAACAAATATGATTGAGAGTTTCAGCCGGGTAAATATTTCAAAAATCTCCTGGAATTATTAAATCCACTAACTGCTGTGCCATTCTTTTGAATGAAATAATTTTGTCACTCTTACATATTACAGAGAAATATCATGGGAAGATGAGAAGTGTTCTGTGAACTGATATTTCTAATCTAAATATTTTAATTCTTCCAAAATAGCAAATGAACTTTCATCACTGTACATATGAAAAAAATCCAAAAGCAAAACAGTCCATGTGACAACTGCAGATGTACCAGATTTTCTAAGCTATCTTGATTTCTTCCCTTTTTTTCTTGTGCTTTGGTAATGCTGACATACTTAAGTAATAAGTACACATGAGCATTACTCAAGAGAGGTCAGCAAAAGAATGCTGGAAAAAAAAGAAGGTTCGTTGTTACCCTAATAGCCTTTTCATGCCCTGAAATATTACATCAGAGTTAAAAATACAGGATATAAACAACAGATATTGAAAACACCCACATGAATTGAACAGGGTCAGAGGTTAGTAATGCAAAGTGAAAAATCTATATGAATTTTAGAAAAAAAAAAAGACTTCTTTGTATCTGCATTTTATATATGTATGTATTTATTTATTTTAAAGGACCACAATTATGAGATAACTATAGTAAGTTTCTAGTATTTTCTTGCCAATGTTCCCGAGTGAAAAGATGCCTTAATCCACATCCTTTCCCTGTCTTTGTCTCTGACTGAAAACTTAGAGCTTTGCTGACTTGTACCAAATACTGTGGATGGCTCAAGAGAGTCTTTTTTCACTCTAGAAAATTAAGACACTTCTAGAGGTTTTCCAGATGTTACTGCCAAAAGGATTTGTGATATCCTAATATGTCCCTTCAGAGTCTGCTAGGCTGATGGATAAATTGAAGGAGGTGGTCTTATAAAAGTATACTACTCCTCTCTCAGTACTGTATATGAAGAACACCTCAGCTGGCCTTTTAGTGTAAGTACTGCCATGCTTATAATATATTTCCACTTACATTATTAGTATAGCTTGGCAGGGAATTTACAAGGTCTAAACCTAATACTCCACATTACCCTAAGAAAAATTTTTCAACTGAAAAATATATAGTTTTCCTTTACAATTGGTGACAATACTCACAGTTTACTTTTGTTAATTTTACATTACCCAGAAATTATTTTCATAGTGCCTCTTCCCCTCCAATTTTAAATTTGTGAAGGCTTCCAGATTTGAAGGCAGTGTTAATTTTTTTTTTTTAATCACTGTCTTTCTGTTTGAATAGAAGGCTACTTATCAGCAGCAAGGCTTCCTAGACTGCTTATCCCTATATATCTATGTAATAGCGACATAATATCTATATACCTAATGGACACAATTTAAAAAATTAAAATTTAAAAGAGCACATATAATTTTTGTGTTCTTCTACCACAGACTTCCCTTCTAGTTTCTCTAGAGAAAGCTGTCTCCCTTTTCTGAATACTGAACAGGTGGGTATAGAAGGTAGGACATTTTCTATGTTCTCCAGTCTGACCTCTGAAACCTCTGCCTTGGATTTCCCTTGAGAAATGGGAAGACTGGGAAGTGAAATGAAGATGTCTACAGATCTTGCAAACATCTACTTATGGGGACTTTTTTTACTTTTTAATAAATAGTCTTTATCTCTTCAAAATGTATGGAGCTTATGAATGGCTGTTATAATGCAGAAGTTGGAGTTGGAAATCTGTTGGAAAGAGTCCTGAAAAAGCACATGGCTTGCTTGTTGCAAAGGAGCAGATCTAATGCCAAGGCTCAGAGGTCAAGGAGAGGATACATTCCTAGAGACCCAGAGGGAGACTGTGTGAAGGTTGCTGCAACCCAGGAAGGCAGGGCAAATTGCTGGACTCCAGACCATCTGGAAGGAGAGGCTCATTCTGAAAGGAAATAGAAAACAGGGGGAAGATTTGTTTTCAAAACTTTTATTCATCTGCATCATCCAGAAGATCTGCATTTCCTCTGTTTTAAGGGGTTGTCTGTGCTCCAAGAAAACATAGAGATTAGAATTAGTTTAGTATTTTGGGGTGTGCACATTCTACAGATAAGATTGTTTAGTATTACCTCAAGGCTCAGACCTCCTCAGAGTCACATCGAAACCTCATAAAGGCAAATGCTTATACATAAGCTTTCTGGGAGATAGTGCCTCTCTTTCTTATGTGGAAATGACTACAGAAATATTAGTAAATTATCCCTGGTGTAATTTATTTGGCTAGTGCTGCTGGTAGAAGGAGACAAATAGCTACTATAATGGGCTAGAAACCATGGAAAAATAAGCTTGCTGTTTAAACTCTTGAAGTTGATATAATTAGTGATGACAACTAGTCTCTAGTTAGTACAAGAAATTTTAGAACATAGTCTTACACTGTTTTCTGTTTCCCTCAATTTTTGCCTGCTTTTCTATCTCTAGATGCTAAAATCAAACATTTCAGTTTTCCAAGAAATCACCCATCATATAATACACACTGCAAAAAAAGTATATTTTCTGTTCCGAGACATCATTTATGTATAAAATCTGTGGTTTAACATTACAAATTCATAGACATGTAGGCCCCCATACAGTGAGCCAAGTTCTCTGCTGTCTTAAATTCTCAAGCAATCCTAGTGCAATCCAGGAAAATAAATGCATAAGCTATAGGACCAAACTATCAACACCAGCCATTGATCCATCTGTAAAGCGAGCATAAAGCATTATGCATTTTTTACCCCCTTCCCTTCCTGTTTTGGGATAGCTGACATGAACTGCAATCCAGATGCCACATGCTTTGTAGAAGCATTGTAACTTACATCCTACCTGCATGGTATCTGTTGAGCAAAGCTGCACCATGCTTTGATTTGTTAATTATCTGCTATATTACACCAGGTAGCTGAGATGCCAATGGATTGGTGTGAGAGAGTAAGGGTTGGCAATAAGCATAATTCTGATTGTCTGATTTGCTGTATTTGATGGGACTTTCTTGAGGTGTCTGACAGAGAAAGTGTGTAAATAATTTGATACTGACATGTTCACACTTACCTTCAGAAATTACTGTGCAGTTCACAGAAGATTTCACAGACTGTTGTTTTCAGAAATATGTTATTTTATTTCGTTATGGTTGGAAAAAGGCTCATCAGGCACTACTGTCACCATTGTAAACAGCTGTGAAGGTAGCTTCTCATGTTAAGAATCAGGAAAGATCTATGTACCTGCAAATGCAAGGAGCCGACTGTATTTATATCAGTTTTTATAACACAGGGATAATTATTAAGGGAAAAATATTGATATTGCTGCTGGGGACGATCCTAAGTTTGGCAGATTGATGCTTCTGAGAATTCTTTCACTGTCGGCATCACAGTATCTCTGACTATTTTACTCACAAATAGTAAGCTGCTTACACAATCTAATTTGCCAAAAGTTATTTAGCCAAGAGAAGTGTCAAAATCACTATTAAGATAAAGACATCTGCTTCTGCATTAGAACAGCAGGGAAAGCAAATGCTGATGTAGTTTTCAAAATAGTGAATGTGAAAAGTGGGAGATGCAACATAAAAAAATAAACAGAGTATTGGTAACTATCAAAGGCTTGTTAAAAGAAGTCCCAGTGAAAGACTTCACGACTTCCAGAAAAGGATCCACACTTGAAAAAAGGTAAAAGCCTTTTTTATATCATACTACAGTGTGCTATAAGCATACAGCACTTGATGAAACTGGGTGCCCTTGGCAAATGTGATGACAATATTAAATCAGCAGAGTTGCCAACAATCTGCTCTCCAGGCAGACCTTCTTGATGAGGCAGCCAACATCTAAAACTTCAGCAAGGATTCCATAGTTCTGTCCCTGGGGCAAAATAACCCCACACACCAACTCAGTATGGGAACTGATGGGCTGAATAGCAGCAACACTGAAAAGAACCTGGGGATTATGGTGGATGCCAAGATGAATGAGAGCAAGCAGTGTGCTCTCACCATGAATAAAGCAAAATGCATACCAGGCTACATCAGGAGCTGCAAGGAGAGCAGGCTGAGGGAAGTTGTTGCACCCTGTAGTCACTATGGTGAGGCCACATTGAATACTGTATTCAGTTCCGAGTTTCCCAAATCAAGAGGGATGTTGAGAGACTGAAGAGGGTCCAGTGGAGGGCTATTGAGACAAGCTCAACTAAAGTACATGCCATATGCGGAGAGGATGAGGGACCAGAGCTTGTTTGGTCTCCTGAAGAGGAGGTCAAGGGCAATCTAATAGCAGCCTGCAATCACTTGAAGCTTGCTTCCTGTCAAAGGCAGCAAAGCCAAAACAGCGTAGTGGTAGTGGCAGATGATGTAGTAAGGCACAATGGTCACAGATTGCACCTCAGGAGGTTCAGCTGGAGGAGGAAAAACTTTTCCAGAAGCAGCGTGGTGTGGCACTGAAACTGGTCACTCATGGAAGTGGTGGCAATCTCCACCCATGGCACTTTTCATGACTCAGTCAAAGACAGAGCTGGCCTGACCTAGTTAAGCGACAGCCCTGCTTTGAGTAAGAGGTTGGACAAGAGTCTCCAGAGATCCCTCCCAAATGGTGTTTCTATGATTCGATAAAATAAATTGATTAAATATTGTTCACAAAACATTTAGGAGTAAGTGTTTGTGCTTACCACATAGATTTACTGAGTCAAATTATCACAAAAGAACATGATTTTACACTCTATATACATCCAAGGTTAGTGTTTAGTTTCCATTGCTTTCATCTTGAGCATTTCATTAGAGAATATTGGGCCCATTATTTAGATGTGTAAATCAATGCTTTTGAATTTCTGATTTTGACTATTCTGGCTTTTTCTATGATAGTGATTCTAGAGACTGTTAGAACTGTGTCACATTATAAGGATCATATAGGGTTATTACTGTTCATATAGCAAACTAACTGTGGGGACTGAGAAAAAGAAGAATGTAAATGATCAGTGAAGTCTTTCTCCAGTTCTGTGCTTATTTACACTTAGTTTTAATGGTAACTATAATACTTTAATGCAATTTTTTTTCTTCTAATAATGCGTTTTATTCATAATTATAAAATGTTGCCCAAACAACTGCTAGAACAGTTTTTCAGAACCCATAGCTGATAATGTATTCAGTAAACTGCATTGTAACTTTGAAGAACAGGTTAGGACAAGAACTGAAAAATAATATCTTTTCTTAATTGAGTCTGCAAACAGAATTCAGGGTCGTTAATTAAAATGTGGCCTGGGAATGTTTTTTTTATTGACAAAAGAAATTACAGTATGAGCTTTACATCTTTTAAAAGAATAGGTCAGATTCTGATTATGTTCACATTGGCATAATCATAGTGTTTCTGTTGATGCTAATTCATATTTATACCAGTGTTTTGGAATTAAAAATCCATTCAAGCATTTCTAGCAGTACAGTGCCTCCTAGCATGATACTTGACATTGATTTAGATTTAGAAGTAAAAGAAGTAAACGAGCAGTAGAGCTTCCTGAAATATAAATTGATATCAATTTATCCTTAATTTGTAGTTAATGCAGAATATAATGGAGAAAACTTAAATTTGTCATCTCTTTGTGGAGTTCACTTTTTCACTGTAATAATTGATAAATAAAATTCACTTGGGCACTTATGATTATTAATAATGCAGGGATCTGAAACAGCAGTAACAATTACAAGAAATGATATAACCCATTATTTAAACAGAAGCTTCCTTCAATTTCAAAATTGCGACCTTTTTATTTTATAATTTCACTTTCTTTAATACTGGTAAAAATACTGATTTAGAAAAAAAATTGGTTTTTTTCATTTCACATTCCCCTGAGTTTTGCTGAGAACCAAAGGGCAAATAAAACATTTTATTTCATTTATTATTTCTGAAGAAGAGCAAGTTTTTGTTGTAGAGAAGAGATACTGGCCTGTGGTCAGAAACAGTAATGTTTCATATATAGTAGTCTTGTTTCTTCTGCCCTGTACTACTTTTAAGACCTTTTGCGCTCTTGGGTATGCATGTTATGAAAGCTACTTTTTTCTGCTGTCAGAGTTGATAACTCTGTCAAAAGTTTCTTTCTGGGCATTGGCTTATATTTACAGCCAAGTTATAAAACAACTATTTATGTGTGCAGCACAATGTCTCTATGATAACCTCCCAGTTCCAAATATATTAAATGAGGATGCCTGACTATTTGATTCCCTCAGCGTAATGATAGGAGTATTGTTAAGGATATCCATTTGATAGGGGTTGACTTCACAGCATTTATAAAATGCTGTAAAAAAGCGCCTTGTGATATTACTTATTTTCAGGAGGGTCACAAAAGAGTTGAAGCTTCCCATAATAAACTCTGTGGGGATTAATTTAGCTCTCCACAGTATTATTTGTGTTTCATCCAGAGATCCTCCACAAGAACACAAACACCTCGGTGGAGGCTGCTGTAATCGATCAATGTGCAGAGATAGCTGCATGGAGCTTTCCTCAGAACTCAAAAGCAACATAACTGTATTTGCATGACCCTGTTTCTGAATTAATAAATTGCATCTCTCAGTCAATTAATTAGCTCCATGTTCACCATGGTCATTTTACTTTAGTATCTTTAGTTTTGGAGAGACGTTGGTTGGTGTTGACTCAGGGAGTTCTGTGCTGATTTCCACAGAAATCAGCCCTATATCCCCCTCCTTTACAAACCTTAATTTTGCAATTGCACTCCTATGTATTACTTATGAAAGAGAAATCCCAGATGTGGAAAGAGCCTATGAGATTATTGGACAGGTGAAATTTTTTTGCTGTTACCTGAAGCATTGGAATAAAATCAGAAACAAATTTTCTTCATAATATCACAAGATCATAAGATAGTTCAGGTTATAAGGGACCTCAGGAGGCTTCTAGTCCAATCTCCTACTCAAAGCAGGGTCAGCTTTGAGATCAGATCAGGTTGCTGACCTCGTCTTAAAGCCTCCAAGGAAGGAGGCACTGTATCTTTGCGCCAGCTCTTCCACTGCTTGACTGTTATGATGGTGAAAATGTTTTTCCTTATATCCAGTTTGAACATCTCTTGCTTCAGTTTAAGCCCATTGTCACTTGCTCTCCCAGCATTCAGCACTGTGAAGAGTCTAGTTCTGTCTTCTTGATGACCTCCTGATAGGCACTGGAAGGCTGCTATCGGGTTCCCTTGAAAGCCTTCCCTTCTCCAGGCTGAACAGAATTCGGTGGTTATCCACTGAACTAACTCAAGTTTATCAATGTCTTTCCTGTATGGAGGTTAAGGAGCAGGGGGCACAATACTGGATCCAACATCCTAGATGAGATCTAATGAATGCTGAATGCAATACTGCAAGTGCCTGAGGTCTTTACTATATCTAAGACCTTCTTATGCTCTCAAATGACATAACCTTTTTTTATCAGCTGTCTTTAAATAGAAAACTCCTGGTTTTTCTTAGTGTGATTAGATCATATTTATAACCAAGCTAAGGAATGATGTCAGAATTATATATGCAAACAGGAAAGTTGTACTGATTTTCCTATATAATTTCCATGGGGGAAAGTAAAAAAAAAAGATCTTGGTCCCAAAAATGTGGTCCCACTCTGCCAGTGGACCATAACTCCTCATTCCCATGCTACCCACAAGTCTACATTAGCTCCTCAACAGTACTGGGGTGGGAGGAAGATACTGTGCTATATAATAATGTGACAACATGGTGACAAATAATGGATTTTTTACCGAATTAAAGCTTTGTGCAGGCTGTGATATATAGATGACTTCCCAGAAAAGATCAATTCTTTTTTTACAGTACCTCATTATTCACATGAATTAAAGATGTAACTAATAACTCCACAGCTATCATTTAATATATTTAAGACCTTTGAAAAAAATACAAGAGAAATCAACAAAACTGATTGTCAAGCAGGAAATAATATAAACAAAGGGTGGCCTTGATAGTGACTACTTTAGAAATATAATTTGGTGGTCTTCTACAGTGTTGCCAGATAAAGGACTGGCATTTCTACAAGGCAAAGAAAGCATCAGATTGGCTTTACAAAGTCAACACTTTGAAAAGTAGCCTTTGTAGTGGTATGAGCAGAGTTATTTAGTGTTTAAATCTTTATCCAGTGGAAATTCAATGAAAAACAAGAATTACAAACTTTAATGATACAGGTTCATTCCACTTTAAAAATGAAGTAAAAGATGTAATAGGAAGATTGGATTTGTTGGAAGATGCAATCCATATTTTCCACAAAATGAGAACTAATTTTTATTCTTTTGATTATCCTGCTGTCTGCTGTAATTTTGTCTCCCATTTTCCTTAGCCGGTTTTCAGTTCTCTTCTTCTTAAACCTTTGTATAGACAGCTATCCTGAATGTTCTCTATGATGTAATAGAAAACTACTGAATTTATTAACAGTTGAGGGATAGAAATAAAGAAAATTGCATTAGCAACAAAAGGATGTGAGAAGAATAAAGTCCAACAAAAAAACCCCCAAATATCTTCACATTGGAAACAGTGGAACAAAAAAATAAAACTGTTAAACAAGTACCAAAAAAAGTTAAACAAACTACCATATTGCAATGACCACTGGGATTTCTACACAGGCTGTATATTCAGTCCTACTGAAGAAGGATGGAATGAAGTAATATGGTAACTGTAACACTTTTTTTTTACATTATGTGTGTGCACAATACCACAAAAATATCCTGTCTTGTACTGTAATGAAGCTGTAGTACAATACACGTTAGATTGTCTTCAGGGCAATTTTTGTTTCAGTTAGAGGTTTTTCTGCAAATATCCAAAGTAAATTGAAAAGCAGGGATTCCTGCAAGTGTCCAACTCAGGTCTGCAAGATTTACCTTCAGCATCTTCTAAATATTCAGCTTCTTTCAGTGTTCAGTTAAGTCATTGTCTTGGTTTTGGCTGGGATAGAGTTAATTTTCTTCTTAGTAGCTGGCATAAGTGCTGGGGTTTGGAATTAGTACTAGAAGAATGTTGATAACTCACTGATGGTTTGGTTGTTGCTAAGTGGTGCTTGGACTGGCCAAGGACTTCTTGGGTCAGACATGGGCATTATTATTCCTATTGTTATTGTTATTCTTTTCTCTTATTAAATTCTCTCTATCTCAACCCACGGGTCTTACTTTTTTTTTTCCTGATTCTCTCCCCCATCCCACTGAGGCGGGGCAGGGAGTGAGTGAGCAGCTGCGTGGTGCTGAGTTAACCACAGTCATGCACGCTGCACAGCCCAGTGAGCCAATGCTGCTGGTGCAGGCGCTCTACAGATTAGCACAGTGCTCTGAAGGCTGACCCTCATCACACAGCTCAGAATATCAGACGGATGAACAGGTCAAAGAAATCAGTTTTTTTCCTCAGCTCTGTGGAGTTTTAGTGGGTAGGAAGATAGCATGAATTCCTGTTCCAACATCCTATTGCAAGACTCTTTGGAAACCTGTTGCAGGTATGCAGTGGTCTGAGTGACTGAAGTCCAGGATAAAGGAGCTGCCTGAGTGCAGAGGCCTTGCGGGTCTGCTTCTTACCTACCATAAGCATTGGCCATGGTACGGGAAGGAGGCCCCTGATTTGTGATTCAGCTGCTGAGTTGGCAGAGAGGATTTAAGTGATTTGTTTCCAGTTGAGTTCACTATTGCCAAGATAACTCTTCTTTACTCAAAAAGGAGATTACAAGATGTCATGGTTTCTGCTACAGATGAATTGGATTGATAACCTTGATGTTAGGTCATCAGGATGTTCCAACTGCTGAGCACATGTGAGAGCCAAGAACGACCAGCTGTGTGTATTATGCCTGAAGGACTGTGGTAGAACAGGAAAAAATGGCTTTGACCTTACTAGCGGTACTTGATTCCTGAAGGATATTTATACAGTGGAAGAGAGCTTCTGTGTTAAAATGATAAATGATAGGTTAGGAAACCAAAAGTGCTGGTGAAGGTGGCTATCTGGAAAAGTCAACCCCCTTGGGTACTAGATTGCTCAGCAAACTGGAATAGCCAAAGAACTCCCAGGCAATGGATGCACTGACAGATACAATCCCTACTCTCACTAACCTCTGTGTAGTCTGTGGTTACGCTGCCATGTTCATGTAAATTGAACCCTGTATTGCCACTGACATGGGTGCTCCCATCTTCTTGTCTGCTGGGAGCTGCTGTTTCTGGTGTGTTGCTGGTGTCAAA
Organism: Egretta garzetta; assembly: GCF_000687185.1. Taxonomy (NCBI): domain Eukaryota; kingdom Metazoa; phylum Chordata; class Aves; order Pelecaniformes; family Ardeidae; genus Egretta; species Egretta garzetta. Next base: position 453,119 of record NW_009258675.1, read on the forward strand.
CTGAGTCCTTCTTTTGACTGGGGCAGTTCTTCAGCATGTCTCACTGTGTAGTTGCCTTTTACTGGTGTAAAGAAGATGAGAATAAGAAGCTGGGATGCAGAAAAGGGTAGGATTCTAAGATCTTCTTGCAAATTTTTTTCGGAAAACAGAAAAGATTATATGGTTGCTGTTGTTGCACAGTTTGGGTGAACCCCAAAGAGAAGTATAGTTTCTGGTCCCTATCATAAGGTCCTTGATTTGGTTATCTAGTGCTGGCCTGCATACTAGGTTTTCAGTACTAGACGTGACTTAACTACAGGTGACAGAAGAATGCAGAAGATGACAGAATATCTTTTTGTTGCTGATCAGTGTCATTGTGGTCAATAAAACTGGGATTTTTCCTTATCCTTTTCCTTATCTTGGCTTAAATTTTTAGTGAGCCCTGAATTAAAAAAAAAACCAAACAACCAACAACAAATCACCCCACTCCCACCAACCCCAAACCCAACACCCTTGCAAAAGGAATTTCTAAACTCAAAATACAGAGTGAATTTGCAATTCCCTACTAGCAGGTTGAACTTTGATTATAGTCATCAGTGAGAATATCTAATGAAGTCCACTTGGCTTTGGATTCAGCCAAAGACAGTGATGCCTGAATCAGTTACCTATGTGTAGATGCTTACATGAGAGCTAGGTGTCAGGTCAATGGAGAACTTACCAATTAGTGGAGACCAGAGAGCTGCTCATCAGTTATTCATTTCATCAAATATAGGTATGGATTAAAGGGTGAGCTGAACAGTTCTCTAGATTCTATCAATTATAATGACTAGACCTCCATTACATAAAGTGGCAGTTGACATAGCTAATTCATATGTATACACTCATTTTAGGTACCTTAATCTGCAAACTAAATTTTTATCCCAAAAGATAAATAGAGATTAAAGCTGCCTTCACTACCAGAGTACCATCCAATATTGGGAATGCTTTTGCTCCTATGCAAATGCTTTATTTTATAAAAGCTTCCAAAGCACCACAATTTCTCCATGATAAAACATTCTGCTGCTTGCCACTTTGGTACTGAGATTTTACAACTTAGAGCTCAGAGGGTTTTGATGGAATGTAAACCTTTTGGCATTGCTGAGTGTCCATAATTGTATGTGTATCCATGGTAACTACAGGAGAGAAAGTACGGGTGTATAATTCTTCTTCAGTAACACAATGTTATGTTTTTCTTGGTAGACAAAGAGATGTTAGCGAGTCATAAACATATTAAACAGAATATCAACAGCATATTAAACAGAATATCAAACTTGCACATATCCTCCTTACCAGCAAAACGGAAATTGTTTTAGTAAAATTTTAATGTGTGGTAATAGTTCAGGAATATAGGTACAAAATTTCCGGAGCTTCTGTTTTGAATAAAGGTGGGCAAACTAACGTCAGATCAATCATTTCAGGTAAATTTCCTTTCTTGTAATCTGGAGCTTCTGTTTTGAATAAAGGTGGGCAATCATTTCAGGTAAATTTCCTTTCTTGTAATCCTACAGTTTAATAGAAAAGTCATAACTAATCATGCCAATCTTGTTGCTTACCACAGAAAGGGCTAAATTACTCTCTGACTAATCCAAGTGGATTTTACACCCTGTTAATGTACTATATTCCTCTGTGATAGCCTAAACATGTTCATGTAACTGTTTTCATATGGTGTAAATGACTCCAGAATCAACATGATACTGACTGTACTGCTATATTTTAAGTAAGGCTTTTTTTTCCTTGTTTTTATGTTTTATTATTTTCAGTTAGAAAAAATTCAGAATATTTTAGACACAGTTATGACTGTTATTTTAAAAGCAAAAATATCTGGACACCATTTTTGTTTTATACTTTCCATCTCCTTCAAGCATTAGGGGTCTACAGAGGTTTGCATATGCATAGAAAATAGATGTACCTGAAGAGACACAAACTTGAAAAACAAAAGCCATCTTGCTGTAAAAGAGAAAGAAAAAAGTCCACTTTTATATACAGGTAAACTGGTTTCTAAATGGAAGATTTTTTTTTCCAATTTTCCATGAGTTTTCAGCTGCTTTCTAATGGGACATACAAACTGAAGAAGGAATGCAAGCATAGGTTCTGATCCCACAGCAATTTTTTTCTCCAGCTACTGGCCCACAGAAATTTGGCATCTGTGGTTTCCCAGCCATGAAAGTAATCCATTGAGTGGAAATCTGGGGGATTTTTTCTGCTTTTTTTTTTCTTCCCATCTCTGAGATACTAAATTTGGTGTTTTGATGTCCTTCACAATGTCAGAGACTGATTATGCTTAGCACAGTTTCTATTTAAAGAAATAAGACTGGGAGTCATCAAGTTAGTATTTTCTGACAGCATTACTAAGTTATGTTTTTCTCTGTTTTCCCCCTTCAGCCATGAAGCTGGGGGGTGGGGAGAGGAGAGAAGATAATTAAATAAAATTTACAGTCATTGCATTTTGCTAACAATTTAATTACAAATCCAACAAAGATAAGAATAAGACTGTAGGAAGCTTTTAATCCTTCCTGAGAAATCTGTCATGGAGGAGCCCTCATTGTAAAAAGGGATAGGTCCAGTGTAGGAATCATACGGAAGAAAACCTCCATTCTGGAGCAGGGTCAGAGAATAAGAATAAGGACTATAATCCAGTTTCCCTGTAAGTACCTACAGCCTTTGAGGAAAGACCCCCTCTTCATTTTTCCAACTAAAATGCTTCAAAGTCTCTCATTCCTGCACTGGTAAGGTAGGAAAGTAAAAGATCTAGACTCAGTTGTATTCCATTAACTGCATGTCTGATGTTGGAGAGTACGATAACCTCAAGAAATTGGAGTAACAGAGCTCTAGAAGAAGGATAAACTGATTGCACAGAACTGTAGAGCTGGAAAGCCTCTTGGATGCTCAGTACAAAGCATCACGCACTCCTATTCCAAGGGAGAATCAACTCTAACTTTTGTGACTTTTGATATTTGTTTGTCTACTCTGCACTTAGAAACCTCAAATGACTTCCCAAGTTAATGACTTCCAACGATTCAGTCTCTTTTATCATTCAGTAAGTTTTTCTTACAATAGCCATGCCAAATTATGCAGCTTGCATGTATTGTCCTGTTCCTGGATACATTCATAACATGCAGTCATGGAACCAGAGTGATCTAGTCTGATGATGTGCCTTTTGGCAGCAATTTTTCTTCGAAAGGAAAAGGCTAGTCTGATACATTAAATAATTCTGTGCTGGATCCGTAGCTAATTGATTTGTTCTCATTTTAAGTGTTGTCCTGGAAGTGTCACAGTGTATCTCAATATGTGAAGGTAGCTGGTTCAGTAACTGTGATGATAAACAACAAAACCTACTGAAGTTTAAAGCTACTTAGTAGTAAATAAGAAAGCCTTAAGTAATCTTAACAGTGCTCTGAGCAATACACTTTAGAGGTTCTGGGACCTTTGTATAGTTCTTTTAGAAGGCTGCATGGGATGGAAATATCACCCACTTCTGATGGAAGTAGACTCAATTCTCTAAGGAACCTGTGGATCTGGAATTCTGTGTGTAGGAGAGAGTGAGCTGGATGTAATTCAAATATCATCCTTCAAAAAACACTCAAAGAACTGGTATAAAAGTATCCATGAAATCTCTTTGCTCTTTTTCTCAGTGGAGTCTGGCTCCTGGAACAGAAATGAATTATGGAAAACAGTGTGTTAACATAGGATGGAGGAAGGAGCCTTGGAAATAAAGGGCATGTCCATGTCTATATGGCTTAACCTGCTACAGAATTCCCATAATCTACCCATATATACAGGAATTGTGGTTATGGGTGCCAAATCCATCTATGTTGAAACTTGCAATAGATTCCATTTTGCCAAGAATCAATGGAAATTCCATTCAGACATCCCAGTTTATTCACCTCTTGGCTTTTCTTGCTGATTTACCATGGGATGGGAGGCAGAAGGGAAAGATAAGTTTCCAATTAAGTGCCACAAAGCTCGAAGTGGTTGTTTGGTACCCCTCTCCTGGTGGACGATAGCATGCCACTTAAGCTATACACCTATGATGGCCTGGGAGTTTAATCTGAAAAATAAGTGGGTTTTTTTCCATATGCTGTACCATCATATTAGAGATCTGTGGAAGTACTTAAGTGACATTCCTCACAATTTCAAAGGAAGACTCTATGAAAGACTTTATTCATGGTTCACTGTAAACTTCTGAACTTAACTTCCTTTGCTGATCAGCCACAATAGCATTTGTTAACCTTATAGGCATGGCACAAAGCCCTTATTTTCCCTTGTTTGAAAGGTGGTGGGGAAAATAATTTAAAATAAATATCAAACATTATTTTTTAATTGGGTCACTGTATTATGCATAATTTTTCATAGACAATTTAAATAATTTTAATGATGTAAATGTATGTAATGTACTGTGCTACAGAAGATGTATGATTTAACTGTAATAATAAGATTTTTATTTGGGGTTTTTACTCTGAAGACAGCTAAGGAAAAACACAGAGCTTCCCAAAACC
>NW_009258675.1:457909-557232 GCF_000687185.1 Egretta garzetta
TCTTTCCAAAGAAACCACAATGTTACAGAGCCCTTTCATCATCCAGCATACGGTACTGTAGAACACAAAAATATACACTGTACTACTTTAAATTAATTCATATTTGCAGGAGACACAGTCTGTGTGAGTATGTGCAATTATGAAATGTAACTTTTTTTTCCTCTTGACTTTTTTAGCTGCCTCACCCCTTTTATTTGAACACATACATATGGTGTGTGAGAGTGAGCAAGCTCTCTGTAAATGTTTGGAAGAAGCATCTGTCAGACAATAAAACTTACAAGAAAACATGCTTCTCATTTAAAGTGTATTCACTAGAACTATTTCAGTGTTGGAATCAGTTCATTTGTGTAGCTTGGAGGCATTAATAAGAGCAGAGAACTGTAAAGGCACCAGAAAGCTGAAACTGTTATTAAGAATCCAAGGTATTTTTTTAAAGCATTTTGTCTACTCGGCATCACAGTCTTCTGACAGGAACCTGAACCAGTTGACAAACAGGAAACCTCTGATAGTCCATCCAAAAAGACTGCAAACAAGAAGATGGCATGCTTTCTGCAAACCTGGAAAGTCTAAAGATTACAATAATTGCTGGACCAAAGGGACCCTCTCCAGGCATAAATAGCAAGACTCCTACTGTCTTCTCTTGCAGACCAACTCAGCTGCCAGCAAAAGCAGGTGCTCTCCCCCTACCAGTGCTCCAGAGGAAATATTTAGTGAGTATTCACAGCTCTTTTTACAAATTAATATATTATTAGCGTTTTAGTTGTATTTGTATAGTTGTCTCAAAGGACAAAAGCATTTAAAAATAAGTTTTTAAGGCTGTTATTTTAAACAATTGCTGGAGTTCAACAGTCTGATGCAATTACCATATTAATTTAAAAACAAAATTTGCACAACCTATGACAGCAACTTTTAAAAAGTATTATTTTTTAACAACTGTGTAGCTTAAACAATCTGAAGCAATTACAATGTATTTTTAATGCACAAGTTAAGACAGCAAAGTAATTTATATAAGTATGAAATGTATTTGACTTTAAATGTTATGCCATAAAAAAGCCTTTGCAGAACACAAATTTAAAATAAATCATTTCTTTTGGCAAAGTAACCTGCAATTTAATCTTTAGAAGAATAAATATACCACTAATGTTTTCCACAGAAACAGTTGCTACCCTAATTAATTCAAGATGTGACTCTAATAAGATTTCAAAAGAAAATCAGAAACAGATTTTTCTCAGAGGTAGTACTATGGACAAGGTTAAGATATTTTTATTTTCATTGGAAACACTTGTCCCAGGTAGAGTTACAGATTTGTAGTATATAGCATGGAAATATCAAATCTGAAAGCATTACAATAATGCTTTTAGAAGCATAACAATTTTTAGTGTTACAGATATATGCTTTCTTTTTGATTGTAACTTACTGTACATTGCATTTTATTAGGTAACTGTTCTTGAATTTTGAGTTTAGAGTGACTAATACAGCTAACATTTTTTTTTTTTTCTTTTTGTGTGGAAGGGAATGGAAAACCTGATGTTTGTCTACTGCTCCTGTAAAGTTATCTGGACACTGCTTGTAACAATACTAGGTTATGCCAGCAGCTTGCCTGTGGGTGATGATTCTATTTGCACAGCAGAGGAACTTGCTAAGTACAGCATAATCTTTACAGGGAAATGGAGTCAGACTGCTTTCCCCAAGCAGTATCCGCTTTACAGGCCTCCAGCACAGTGGTCATCAATGCTAGGTAAGTGAAGAATGTACAGTTTTAAGAACAGATAAATCTCTTGATCGCTGTGAGCTTTTTTCTTCTTAATAGTAAATTTTAAGATAACTAATGGAAAAGGAAAAAAACAGCCAAAGTTACTACGAATGAAATGCAGAAATTGAAGTATCCACAATGCTTTCAAAACCCTACAACTGTTTTCAGTTGACTCCTGTTTTCAATTGGCTGCAGCTGAAACAAACAGTGATAAACCAAATGTTTTAGTGTTCACTCATTTTTATATGCAATTTTTTTAACCTCAGAAATAAAACAGAGAAATTGAAGAAATAGGGACAATCTGAACCAGACTTTTATGTCATGCCATGTATTCACTCAAATAGGTGTTACTCATAGTTCTGACTACAGCATGTGGAAAAAAAATGAATATGCCAGCAATGGTGTACGTGATTTTGCTGAAAAGGGTGAAGCATGGGTATTAATGAAAGAAATAGAAGAAGCTGGAGAGAAAATTCAGAGTGTACATGGAATCTTCTCTGCTCCTGCCATTTCCAGTGGTACAGGACAAACCTCTACTGAATTAGAAGTGCATTCAAGACATCCCTTAGTAAGTAAATGTACATATTAATCTTAAAAGTTTATTTTATGTCACTAGCATACAAAATTAAATATGTGAGTTCCCACTTGTAGGAACAACATAATGCAAAGAGTTACTAAAAAGCATGTCGCATTTCAGGGAGCATGGTACAGGTTCTATAACGTAGAAGAGCATAATGACATTTCTTTCAAAATTTTAAGTTAAAATTACTATGACCAGGACTGGATCATTTTGAAATAAGTGATGCAATTCTGATGGATCATTTTGTTTCATTAGGTTTCATTTGTTGTACGAATTGTTCCAAGCCCTGACTGGTTTGTGGGTATTGACAGCCTAAATCTCTGTGAAGGAGACCACTGGATGGAGGAAGTCTCAGTAGATCTATTTCCATATGATGCAGGAACTGATAGCGGTTTCACATTTTCCTCCCCAAACTTTGCCACTATTCCTCAGGACACAGTTACAGAGGTACGTGTATATACATAGTTTAGCACTTCATAACTCTATGTTTTGAGTCCTCCCTTTAAAAGAGAACTATCCTATGACTCCACAGTTTTGGTATTTGAGACTGCTGATGCTCTCTCTATATGGATTTATTACATAGTTGATGACCCTACCGCTTTTGTTTATTTTCTGTATCTTTAAAATGTATTAGGTAAATGCAGATGGTTCGTGAAAATTTGGCTCTACATTTAAAGTATTTTCTGTAAAAGCTTACTATTTCTAGATTATTTGTAACAATTCTTAAAACACCAGGAAAATAAAAATATTAACAGTCATGGCATCACTAAACATGTATCTAACCAGGAAAATTCTTTGTAGTGAATACCGATGGAGGGAGGAGTTTTCAGCTAAAAGCATTGCTGAAACCTGAAACTGTTACTGGGAAAGGAGCTAAGGGAAAGAAGAGGAGAACTTCTCCATTGCTGCTGCAGTGACCCCACTTTCTCTTTTGCTTGCTCAATACTCTATATGCTTCATACTTCGCTTTTGTCATTTAAGGGTGCTGGGGAACAGAACATTTTGATTCAAATGTTTTGAATACTATAAGCATTCAGTCAGTCCTTTCTTTAAGGTCAGTTTTTCTAGAGCCAAATGCTGTGGTAATGAGTAATGAGAAAAGGAGCAGAGAGGCTGGAAAACAATACATTTGGCCTCCTACACCCGTATGACAGCTGCTACAACATACCTAATGTTATTATTTATACTCTTGTATTCTCCCTTGTAGTAACATCCACTTCTTCCCATCAAACCATTTCATGCATTGCTCTGTTTTCAGTACCTCCCACCGCAGTCCTCTATCCAAAGGTTGGCACAATTTGTTGTGCCCAGTCTCAAAGCATTATGCACAAAAATTCTGGGATTACCAGCACTAGTTGTATGAACCAAGGTTCATAGAAACTAGTGATATGCATTTTACTTGCCAAAAAGTATTAGCATTATGTGTAAACATGATTTTACAGTTGTCTTCTTACTAATAAGATGTAGTTTCTTTAAGGTTCCCCTTCTTATTTCACAGATCACTTGTTCCTCCCCAAGTCACCCAGCAAACTCATTTTATTATCCCAGACTCAAAATTTTGCCACCTATCGCTCAAGTAACAATGGTGAAATTAAAGAAAAACCAACTGGGTCTTCCTGCACCTTACCTTGATCTTCCACCTAAAAGCAATGAAATAATAGATTCTGTCTCAGGTAAGTGATTAGTACTTGAATATGCTCAATTCTGTTATTTCCATTCATTCAGAAAATACATGGAAATCTGGCAGGTGATGTGGGTGAAACAGGGGATTAGGCAGAATATTCTCCTATCTGCCCTGGAATACTTTCCAGACTCACACATGGGAAATAAAACAAGCCACTTGACATAAAAGAGAATCCCTGAAAGAATAAGGAGGGGTTTTCATATCTGAGCTGTGGTTCAAAGGCTTGGGTTATCTCCACAGTGAAGGTTACTCAAGACTTAGCAGCAGTATAGATCGGTGAATTTTATGAGAAATAAACAATGTTTGACCCGAATTTTGCAACTTTGAAGGAAATACTCGTCCTTAAGTTTTTACATGACAACAGAGCAAAAGAACTGTTATTGTTGTCTCTCTGGGTCAGAGGGCTTGATAGTTATGTGCAATAAGATTTGATAGAAATCAATAGATTCTATCACATGTTTGTGATAGAAACATACATCCTGACAACAAAAATGTTCTTTCTCATTTTTCCTTTTCTTAAGAATATTAGCTAATAACCTTGTTTAGATAGGAAGACATAAAAATTACTGACTCAAGTCAGTCTTAAGGGTATTTTCAAATCTCCAAATTAACAAATACTGTATTTTCTCTAAGTGAAAGATAGCAGCTGGACAGTGTCCAACGAGATTATCTCTTTATACTTTTCTAGAGGAGTTTTACAAAGGGTAAGTGGAAGAGTTAAGAATAAGAAGACTGACATCCTAAATACTATTTTTGGGCCAGCAATAAGCTAGATCCCCAATGTATTCCTAGAATAGCTGCCATGCTTGAAGAGTTTCTTCTGCTTCTCCAGAGTAAGTCTGAAGGTTGTATGCCTCTAGCTCTGTGCTAAAATCACCTCACAATCACTAAAACAAAGCTCATTCACTACACAGCTAATAATACTTGATTTATACTTTAATAAATGCACTTCTCTATCCATTTATAGTGTTTTAATGAATTTCTAATAGTAAACAAGACATATGCAAAGTGAGTGCTACCTATCTCATTTTCAGTCATGTGCCTTTCCCATACCATTTGAAAAGAAGATTTGGCCCTTTTTAGGATATAAGTTTAAAACAATGCATTTAAAGCATGGCATTTAAGAAATAATTTTAATCATATATCCACACTTTATTGTGTATTAACCAGTAAATCTGTCTGTTCAAAACATATTTCAGAATCAAAAGGACAGATTTAATTACCAAACTGTCCCTCATTCACACTGGAAACATGGGAATGAGTGATCAGCACTGAAGTGAGTGCCACTGTAATACCAGAAATTTATACCAGAGGTCACATATAAAGTACAGCATTTAAAGCTGGATTTCTGCGCACCTATTTCACCTATTTTACCCACAAATGCTCCAATACAGTTTTGATGCAATTTTCTGTGAGAAGCAATATTTTTGTTTAACCTGCTAAGGAATAATCATCTGCATTTTTATGAGAGATATTTTCAATGAAAGTATATGTTAAGAAAAGTAATTTAGAGTTTCTGGCTTATTTTCTTGCAGTAAATTAAAACTATATTGAAAACCCTTTTAGTATTAAAAAGCTTCTAGTGACAGAATATCTTTATTGACAAAGGGAACTGTAGTGTACATACCAAACAATAGCAAGATGATTTAATGATAAAAAATGGGACTTTTCTTCATTTCTGAAGCAGACTGGAACCAAAGTTAAATGGAATTCGATATGAACAACTATAGGAACAATAGCTATCTGCAAAGAAATATAAGTGTGCCTAAATAAACCAGAGAAAAACTTTAATCCCAGTGTTTTTAGTAAGCCATGCAAAGGCAAATGAGTTATAAAATTGACAGAAGATGGTTTTTAATGCAATCTTTTGAATGTAATTATTTTAAGCACAGTTCTATTTGATAGGAATTCTATATTTTCGGTTCAATAAATAATTTGCTGCACTACTGATATAGTACCTCAGACAGTCTCTACTCTGCCATTATAAAAATAATAATAATAACAACAGTGTCAATGAGCTTAGTAGCTGGAAACAGACATTTTTATTTATGAAGCAACATATGGATTTTATTAATAACCAGTGTATTTTTGTATAAGAAAGGACACTATTTGATCGCTACTGCTCAATGCTTTGCTAACTATGTGTTTGCCTTAAGCATAAATTTATGTAAAATTACCTTTTTTTTTTTTTGGTGTATATTGCAGAAACACCACTGGACTGTGAGGTTTCACAATGGTCTTCCTGGGGTCTCTGTAGAGGTCTTTGCAGAAAAACAGGGACCAAGATCAGAACTCGTTTTGTACTTCTTCAGCCTGCCAATAATGGAATGCCTTGTCCAAATCTGGATGAAGAAACAGGATGTGAACCAGAGAACTGTGTCTGAAATAAAGAAAAGATAATAATTTAGATAATTTAAAAGTAGGATAAGTTCAACTAAATCTCAACTACATGTCAGTCAACGCTCCTTATAATTTGGGTGCGCAGCACTATTTTGCTGAAAAGGTATATTAGGCTGGTTTTGAAAGTTGTTGTTTAATATCAAGTTTTTTGGGGGTTAAATTCCTAAGGTTTAGTATCACAACAGTGCTTGATCATTTGCAGACCAAAAAACCCCAAATAAATCCTTGCTATAAATATACTGTAAGTTCTTGGAGTACCCTCTAGTGGCAGAAAAGAAGACATTCGGAAAGATTATACTTCACACATGTCAAAATCTTTCTGTCACAAAATCTAAACTAATAACGTTCTTAAATACTGTAATTTGTAGATCTACAGCTATTTATACCTAGAAATTAATTTTTTCTCTAAATTATGTTTTTATAATTTATTGGCATTTTTGTCGTCTTTCTAAACATGTTTAACATTCATTTCTTCAGAAACTACTTGCATAACTTAGTGACCAGATGTTTGCAGCATGGTTAAGACAATAATATAACTGAGTAAACTTGTCTTGAGACTTATGAATACAAGAAAATGTCTTTCTTTTTCTTTTGTTTTCTCAAAAATAAGAAAAATAACTGTCATGAGGACACTCGGCCAACAAAATGACTAGAAAAAATCAGAAATATGGATACCAGTAGAAAATCTCTGAACTTAACTAAAAGTGTTAGCTGAGATTTAAACACTGACTGACTGTTGCTGTGTGTCCCTCATGAGACAGCTATCTCAAAGTTAACACTGTTGACCATAACATAAATTATACCAGCTTTTAGATACGCAGTAAATATGTCCCTATTTCTTTAAATGTGTTTGCTGCTATTTGTATCATCCTAACTTTTTTACAGAGAAAACTTAACAATGTTTTAATATTATCTAAAATTGAGGCATACACAGATATGACAAAACACAGTATGTCAGAAACTCTTCCTGACTGCAAGTTTTAATGCTCAAATAACCGTTATAAGATGAATGTAACATATGGCTTATAAAGACTTGTGGCTACAAGCTAGGAAAAGGATTTTGGAATAACACTGTTCAATAGAATATGTTTACAGTCAGCCCACAAAACTTTTACAGCACACTGCAATTTTACAAATATACAGCACAGATATTGAACAGGAGACGTTGATTTGAGTAGGTTCTTCTTGCAATATGCCAAATATCAAAAAATTTATTATGTACTTAAAGGAGCACACTGTATTCTCTGTAGGGTTGAAACATTTAAAATGTTCTGTGTAATATTTTCCAGGAGATAAATCTTGCAAAGCCCCAAATAAATTTGAAACTTTATCAGGCTAGACTAAGTTGTCCTGCAAATGCTGATAAACACACAGTTGTTAGAGCCCAGTACAGGAATTTCTACATCTTGCATTCTTCTCATTCCCACTGTTGCCTGTTTTTCAAAATTGTTTCACTTACTTTTTTTATTATATCTATTTTTTTCAGGTTTACCTGTTTCCATTCTAGAATGGAAATAGTGTTATTACATTGCCATTTTCATATTTTGTGTTTAGTTAATTTCTCTGCCTTTTCAAATCTTTTCTTTCTTATGTTCATTTTTGCCCATTCTGTTTTCTTTTGTTTTAAACTTATTTACTATATAGTTACACAGTGATTACCATTGTAGAAAACTAAACATATCTTGAAATATATCTTTAAATATTCTTTGAGGACAGGAACTAATTTCAAATTAATTAATAAACTGGTGATAGACTAAACTCAATAAAGGTCTTGGGCAGAAATCAGATGCAGATCAAAATTATGATTTAGGGAAAACAAACCCACAAACTACAAGGTAACCTTGGAGGAACCTTCCTGGAAGTTCTCTAACCACTGGAGTTTTGCTTCTTTACATGTCCAGGACAACTAAAGCGCTAGGTGCAGCAGAAGAGTATCAGCATTCATAACTGTACATACGACCTGAATCTAGGATTTCAGTCCTAGATGTGATTTGATAGTGGAGGCATCCCAGTGTTTACTCAAACTCCTGAAGCCAAAAGTTTCCCAAAGGACACTGAAGGAGAAAGGACGAGAGAGGGAGGTGGAGTAGAAAGGGAAGTGAACATGTAGAAGGCCAACACGTTTCAGGGAACTCCAGTTATTGATAAATAATTTTTCTATTTTAGAGTGTTTACATACATTAATATACACTGCGGGTTTCTTCAAGCAGAGTTTTCCTATCCAGTCAGTTACCTGGATATGGGGCTTTTTGTAAGCAGTGACTTCAGGAGACCTTGGGAAATATAGAATCCTTTAATGGTGCCCTTGTGGCAGTCTAATGTTTGGTCATAAATACAGTTCCAGGTATTCACTTTGTGAACACCAAGGATGGAGACATTTCTTGGCAAGACTGTGGATACAGTGGGTTCTAGAGGAGCACGTTTTAATGATGGAGCACATTTCTTATAACCTATCTTTATTAAACTGATTACTGAGGTAGGTGATCCCTGTGTGGATATAGCCAGGCCTTTGTAGCTTTTACTTTCAGGGCAGTCTTGGATTTCTCTTAAAAATTTCGGGGCAATGAAGAAACACAGATGCTCTTCCTCCCTTTTCCCTTACACACAGTGTTACAGATGGCTGGCAGCCAAGATGCTGTGGCCCTAATTACATGAGATTTATGGAAGGAAATAGGTAAATTAAATTCTGGGTTAAACTAATCTCAGAAAAAAACTTTTGGAGGAAACTTGAAATGGATTTGTAAACAAATTTTTTTTAGCAAGAATGTTTTGTAGGAAGAATAAGCTTCAATGCCTTGGCAGATATTCTTGTGGAATAGAAGACACAGTTACAGGTAAGTGTAGCAGCAAAAAAAGTAATCATAGACTTGAACTGTGGTCCTACAAAAACCATGAACACCAAATTCAGTTCCTATAGTGGCATAGGGTACCTCATTACTGAGAACAACTTGTCCAGTACCTTAAGGAATTTAGGGACAGTTAGCTGTGAACACATGAAAGCTCTCCCTATTGTCTCCTAGGAGGTGGGAATGTCAGCTGAAGCTGCCTCTGTATTTATGCTTTTCTATGGGCTGTGGCTTCTCTGTAGACATCCAATCCAGCATTGGCAGTTAATGACTAGGAAAAAAACAGGGTACTTTTGTAGATAAGTCAGGATACGGGAAGGACTGATATGTTCTATGAACTGGACTGAACTGGACTGAACTGAACTGAAAAGCTCTCTCTGGTACCATAGCATAAATGTTGGTTGCATAAGCCTTAGGTGGACTAAAGAAGAGAGCAGACACCTCGTTCCACCAAATACTCCACAATGACTGGGAAGGATGTCCAGGGTGTGTGTGTGAAACAAACTTACTAACTGCAGTTTGAGGCCCTGTTCCGTTTTGCTAAGTAAATATGCCTTCCCACAGCTGAGAAGCTGTAGCAGAGGGCCATACTATATAAGTGTACTATGTAAGTGGGCCAACTCTAACTGACCAAAACTCATTCACCGAGCCTGCTGTGAAATGTTGCAGGCAATTGTCAAAATGGCACAGGGTCTGTTGTTCAAGATAATTTTTGGGAGATACAGTCTTGAATTAATTGAAAAATAGCTCTAATATCCTAGCCACACTGCCTAAGTTAAGAGTGGTCATGGAAACTAATGTATGCCTAACTTCTAGATCAGGAGGGAAAGCATATGCCAGCCTTTCTGATCACTGAATGAGCACTGTCCCCATCAGGACATAACTGGAGTGAGAGCAAAAGGTCTGAGAGTACTTGATTGTATTGAACGCAAAAAAGTCCATTTCATGATATTCCCAGTCCCAGGTAATTGAAGTACATTGGGAATACCTGAACTGTTACAAATGATCCAATATAATAAAGTAACTCAGACTATTCCATGACAATATTTAATGTGATCAGAACATAAATCTAAATCTAACACGCAATTCTGAAGTCAGCCAAATCCTGTTTAATGGCATGCAGTATGCAGAAGTTGTGTCCATGGTGATTTACAGGTACTGTGAATACCTGAGACAAAAAAGCTCTCAATATCCCACAGGACAACCTCATCACTGGGAGGCTGACTTATTTTTCTTTGTTTGAAGTCCAGCAGCTCTACCATGTTAGCATTTGCTAGCCAAAAGTACAGAAGTAATGCCTCTGTCCCAGCTGGTCTGGGCAAAGCGAAGGATAAAGTGGCATCCCCTTGTACATCTTGTGTTCTACAGTTGGAACACGGAATCTTGGAAACCTTGAGTAGTCAATGAAAAGATAAAAGGATGATTGCTTAAGTAGCTCACAATCTGCAGAGAAACGCATACTGCCTGCAAGTACAGTATGGCATGAGAATTTATGCAGGTGCATGTCAGTCAAGATCTCCCTGTGGTGAAGGGGTAAAAGTCCAATTATATGATGAGCTTCTGTATAATCTAAAATTATTTCTGATGGATAAATTCTAAAGTAGTAATGGCGTCCTAATATCACCCTGGAGACTCCTAGGGATTCAATGGGCATGAGATGCAATTTGTATCCCTCTATCATTAACCATATGGAGTCAAAGAAAAAGAATTTATGTTTAAGGAATCAAGGCTCCTCATCTTCAGCAATCTCGTTATCAGTATAGGAATGTTGTCTTTTGCTGGATGTGAACTAATACTTTTGCTAGAGATTCTGTGAAGATACTTCATACTGTGGAATGGGCTAAGCTTCTGATGATTGTGAGCCTGTGTCATTGTTAGACAAAACCATTTTTTACTGAGACACCTTTATTAGATACCTTTATATATACCTTTATAGATAGCATGTGCAGTAAAGAGCAATAAACCAGCAGAAGTGAAAAAATCAGTAAGAGTTACTGTCTGGAAATTTTAGGTATTTAGTTTACAGATACTGAAGATGAGTTGCTGTCCAACTTCCTTCCTTGAAACTAGGAAAGTACATGTTCTTATGTTATGATGGAGCCAATTCTTCAGCTACCAGCGCTAGCAGAACGCATTTCCTGCTAAAGCAGATTCTCAGGACTGCTCAGAAATGGATAGGAAGACCAACGTAGTTTTATTTACTAATGAATAGGTGTCACCAAATAACACTAAATGCAAATGGGACATTTTATTAGGAACTTGAAAGGAGAATTCAGAGGAGGTGTTGAGCAATAAGGGAAAAGGGCTAGTCAGGATCCTTCGGTGTGTGCATAGGGTTGAGGGTGCGACTTACGCAGCTGAGCATTTGACAGCTGTATGAAAACAAAACATAAAATCCAACTACTACCACCTTTTCAAGCAAAATAAATGCTGGTACAATTCCAGCAAGGAGATGGTGGTTTCCCTGTCTACGACACTGTGTACCACCTACATGGCACGCGTGTGTGCAGCAGAGGTACTTTATATCCCATGCTCTGAAGTCAAGGTGACAGAACTCTGAAGTGAACTAAGAGGTTCATCAAAGACCCATTCAAGGAAGTGCCTGAACGATTTCATCTGCAAATGCCGAGTGCTGCTGAGGAATATGGCAGGGTTGGAGAGACTCAGTGATCAAACTACAGAGACAACAGGAGTGTAGCAAGTTTCTGAAGGGGAAAATGAACTCAAAGGTGGTTCCTCCCTGCTGGAAATGATCCCATAGGTGGGTCCTCCCTGCTGGAAAATGACCACATCTCCTCTCACATTGAGGCCAACCTTTCAGACACAGTGATCTCAGGTTTTTGGGCATGAAACACTTAAGCGGTAACTGAGTTCGTCATGAGGCACATAGGTTGTTTGGTCTATATCAGTAAAAAGGGTAATAATAAACCCCTCTATCATTATTTAATTTACACTATAACTTTTTTTAGAGAATCTATTAGGCAGTATCTAAGAGAAAGGCATTCTTATATATAAAAAAATCTTATTCAGAAATTGTTAATTTTATTATTTTGGCTTTTATTTTGGTCTTTTGGCTTTCTTCTTCATATTTCTTTCAGCCTTTTTATGTAGTCCCTATGGGTTTTGTACAGGTGTATACGTATGTCCAATGGTTTAGGTTGGAAATTACAAGAGGAGCAAAGTTCTGGAATAATAACCGAGAATAAATGTGAAATATAAGTTAACAAGTTCATTTAAGTTGAAAATTGAGCAGTTTATGGAAAGAGATAGGCAATGTGGTTGCTTACAGTAATCTACGGAACTGATCTCAAGTACCTGAGAGGTCCTTTCCAGTTTCATGTATATAAAGTAAAATTTTAATCTAGATGCTGAGAAAAAAGAAAGATTTAACAAGCCTTTTTCATGTTATCTCATTCTGCAGAACATACTGTAGTTATTTATAAATGTGTAACCACCAGCTGCCTTTTCTCACAGTTTTTTTTCCCCTCAAAAATACACTGATAAGCAGCAAACAAGGAATGACCACAGGACTACATACATTTGTAAATAGTTATCTTCAAAAGCAGTACAACTGGGATACGTAAAAACCATGAAAATCCAATTAATAGGATTTCTGATGAACTTTGGGATTTCTTTTTCACTTGCTTTGTATTTTCACAGTGGAGAAAGAGAAGAGAAATGTATAATCGAAGACGTTCCCAGTGACACACTGGTAATTGGTAGGTACCTGTCAATGCTATACGATGATCTAACCTATGCGATAGTACAGATAGCTTGTAATGTAACAGGAAAATCTGTGATTGATAAATAAGGTAAACCCATGGTGATGAGAAAGAGGGCACACTGAAAATAACTCCCCGCAGCAGGGGCTAGTTGTAATGTCCTCACACATTTGTGTGTATCCATCACACTAAAAAATGTGGGTTTCCAGAGTGCTTAACTGACTAGACAAAGAAAAAGATTGTCTTCTAATTCTACAGCAGTGGAATTTCTGCTTCAATGTATGTTCTATACATACTGACTAATTTACTCATTCATACCAGAATTTCTGTAACGTGGTTTCCACCATCTGAATGGAAGAGTTACTTTTTTGATTAACGCTGGTCTGGAAAGAAGCAATTCAAGATGTACTACAGCTCCATTTCACCTGGGATATCACAAACACATTTAATTCATCTATAAGACTGTAAATGTAAGATTGAAAGGTGATAGTAAAAATAATATATAATAATCTTTTTTATAAATAAAGTGATAAATATGAAAGACAATCCTAAAAATGTAATTCGAATACAGCACACTTATGCTTTCGGAGGTCTCAGCATGCCTTCTGTATGCTAATCTGACCAGAGCATTAGGAGTAATGAGAAAGTATTACTTGCTCATCAACCATTTTTGTAGTATTCTAGGACATTTGCTAGTGTAGTAAAACATTATTGCATTTCACACTGTTATAAAGTGCCCCCTGAGCAATTTTAATCAGAAGCACATAAAATACATATATTGTTTTATTGTTAATCATTTATCTTTATTTTTTTGCTGAAAAAGCAATAAAGATGTTTAATATTAAGGTATTAATATAAGCTATTTTTTATTTAACAGATTTTTTTTTTCTATCTTTTTTTTTAGGGAATTACCAAGTACAACGCTGGGATATACATAAACAAGAATTTCTTGAATCTGCTCCTGGTTTGGGAATGTTTGTGACAGTCACAACTCCTTCTGCTGAGGTAAACATGCTTTATGAATGTTTCTGTAGATTTATAAGTTGACTTGACACTGGCAGGCAGCACTACCTAACAATAATAGGCACTTTTGGGGAAAAGGTTAATCTACAGCCTACCAGCTAGTTCTGTATTTTGATGCTGAAAGGTATAAACACCTTGTGATTTCTATCAAAGTAAACAGAAATGCCAATGTTTGATAATTACATGTGTGGACAATTTTTGCACTACTACCAGATTTGGGAAACTGTGTCATTAAGAATAGTAAGTGAAAACTGAGAAAACAGGTTAGGTTTTAAAAAAATGAAAATTCACTAATTAAGTAAAATGGTGCAGAATGTACTTGAGCAGCAGAAAGGAAGGCTAGTGATAAATTAAACTGCAAAAGTCAGGATTACCATGAGGCTGCATACAGCCGTCACGCATAGCAGCTGCCTGTGTTGCCATGAGGTCCTGAGCTTTTTCAGCAACAGGCAATTTCTTTCTGTGCATAGACAAGGTCTTAGTTTTCAAACTTTAAATGCTTTAGCACTGGCTTTTGTGCATTGCAGAAATGTACAACATTTCAATGTTCACTGTGAGTTAAAACTGTTTATTTTTCTCTAAATCTATTCTGAAATTCAGATAAATTTAATAATGTCAGAAGGTTAATTGATTACTTTTTACATCCAATTCACAGAACTGTTTTTTGATTGTTTTATTGATATTTATAATATACAGACCAAACATATATAATATCTAAATTACAGGTACTATTGTCAAAACTGTATGGGCCACAAGGAACATTTTCTTTTACATCCTATCTATCTGGGGAGCATATTATCTGTTTACAGTCTAACTCCACGAGATTTGTGGCTTTTGCAGGAAGTAAACTGGTAGGTGAATTTCTTAAATATTCTTTGTTGTAATAGTATCAATTGTTTACAAGCTGCAGAGATTACAAACTAGATTAGAAGTTGGTAAACTTCTAGCAGATAATTCAACATTTCCTAGTAACTAAAGAAGACAAGCCTAGAATTATGAAGATGAAGAGATAAAGACTCTGTTCTGATATTTAAATAGTCAAGATTAGAGAGGCAAGACTAATAACTATAGAGTGATTTAATGTTTGTACAGTGCTTTGAATGTGAAAGATTCTGATCAACAAAAATTTGGTTCAAAAAGATAGATATGTAAGATTGACTAACACAAATACTTGTCATAAAGATATTCCATGTCTTCACTAACTTTGAATTCCTAAAGAAAATTTAACGTTTTAATTTTGAAAGATATTCAAACTGAGAATATATTAGCATACTTGATATTGTCTACTACCAACAAAGTTGGTCTTAATGCAGATTTGGAAAAAAAAAGGAAGCCAACAGAAGTGATATCATGGCTCTAATGTACTTCAGCAGAAGTAGAAGTACAGTAGTAGTAGAGTTCAATAGAAGTAGAAGTACTTTTTTCCAGTTGACAGCAAAAGAGTTAGAGAACCAGCTAGATATAAACATCTTGTAAATGTGTTAAGTGAGTTAGGCCAAGTTTCATCCTAGATGTATGCTTTGGGAACATGTAGATGACACAGAACCGAGAAGAGTTAACAGTACTGAAGTGGAGCTGTTACACTGGAATAAGGTGTTCCTATGGTCAGCTTTATGGAAATGAGGGGAAATTTAGTCATACACATCGCAAAAATACTTAGGTTCTAATAACAAAAAATCCTATGGAGCTCATCAACTAGAGAGGGTAAGGGGGATAAAGCATTGGTTGGTCATAGTTAACTACACACCATGAATGTGATTCTGAGGATACACCAGGAGATTTTTATCTGGTATAGATGGAGCTGTATTAATATAATTCTACATGATGCATTCACCATGTACAGTTCTGGTCATCGTGTTTAAAAGAAGTGAACCGGTGCAGGGAGAGTACATTAATAGCACAGATATTAAATAGGGTGGTTTGTTAGCTTAAGAACACAGAATTGAAAAAGGAAAATATTGCTCTTTATGTTTGCAGGAATAGAGATCACAAAAGAAAAAACATTCTCTAGCTAAGTTAAAGATTAAGTGGTCTTCTGGAAGAACCAGATGCATAGGTGGTTATCTGAACTGCTTCAAACCAAATTTAAATGAATGAATGGACAAAGGCTTCCATAAGGTTGTGAGATGGATGTCTGGATATTCAGTTAGCTAACTCTAAGGCAGCTGGAAGAAGATGTGCCCTTTATTTGTGGTTGATGTCTGAGTAGACCAAACTTCTATCATGGTAATACCAAGCTCTAGGATTTCTGCAAATTAGCTGTTTGGCTAAAATTATTTATTTTCTCTTAGGTACAAATTGGCTTCTAGGAGAACTTTCTCCTATTAGTTTTAGTAAATTTTTTCTTTCATGCCAAAATAAGTTGCATAATGCTGCACGTTCCATTCTTCTCTTTTCTTTCTATGGGTCTATTTTTTAGCAGGTTTGGGGCATTTTTGCTATAGATCATACAATAGCTTATAGGATGTTGTGAGGTATTTCATACCAGATAAACCGAGAAAGGAAAAGGTACCTTATGGATGGTTCTGTTTTAACACCTATGATAAACTGCAAATAATGATTCAGCTGGTCTCCTTCCAGTCTTGTATTCCTAACTGTTAGTGGAGGAAATCTAAAAGTGCATCTATAAAAAGCTTCCTGCAGTACCACTGAAGAATATAATTTCTGCAATATTAGGATGAAATGTGAAATGCAATGAGCAGTCCTAGCGGTGGTCATTCTTTTAACTGATTTGGACAAAGAACAGAAAACATTTTCATGGTGGTTGAATCAATGCTAACATAAAATAATGCCTCAACAGTAGTGAAGATTTTGAATGTGTTTAATTAGTTAAAAAATATAATGAAGAAACACTTTGGATATCCCACCTGATTCTAATTTTAGGAAGTATTCTGTAAGCAATTAAAACTGTTTTCCTGTAATGAGCTTAAAGGGAAATTATCTGTTGTTTCTTTTTTTTCTAAGAAATTATGAAAACACAGAAGACACAGTAATGAGAATATTTTTTCTGTTTGCAGCGTATCCATTTGGACATTAGAGTTGGAGAACATTTTTTGGATGAATCTGTTGTTCAAGCCAAAGACAAAGTGAATGAAGTTAGCTTTAGACTAGAACATCTAATTGAGCAAATTCATCACATATCCAAAGAACAAAACTATGAAAGAGTATGTATGTTCCCTAATGGAAATGTTAAATATATTGTACATAGGCTTATTGATTTATAAAGTATTATTATTTAATTGCAGTATTATTTTTAACTAACTCATAAAAATCTATTGGTATTTAACCAAAATAGCCTACCTTGCAAAATATTTTTAAAGTGGAATATAAAAACTAATTAATCACTGTGAACTCATGCTTATAGCAACAGGTGTTATTTTAAAGCAGGAATTTCCAAATATAGTTTCTTGGTCAGTCAGTAACAGCAGCTAAGCAGGTGGCAGGTACTGATGCTGCAGATGTTGCCAGCTGTTGTTTCCATGCTGGTCTGTGTGCATGTACTTAATTGGAGCGGGTAAGGAAATGAGTGAGTGTATCTTTACATATCTCCATGCAGTTAGAAAGAAAGCCCTCCTTCAAGCAAGTGTACACCCATCGTCTTCACTTTTCTATACGTATGCAGGCAGTCAGACTGTTTGAAATATGTCAGCTAGTTACCTAAAAAAAGAAATTTGGCTGCAAAAAGGTTCTTGACTGCAGTATGGAAGTGACTGTAAACCTAAAAAGGCTTAAACCTGTACTAATGGAACATATTTAGCACAATATCTCTTTTGTGAACAAGGGAAAGCTCTGTTTGCCTTTCTGCTTCAGGATACAGTCTGTCTGTCTCTCAGTTTTGATTTGTAAAGACCTTATGGTTAAGAAAAAACTTTTTTGTCAACCCAGATCAACAGATGCCAAAAGGTAATAATTATGCTTTTCCTTTTTTCTTCAGGAGCGTGAAGAAAAATTTCGGAAGACAAGTGAAGAAACCAACAGCAATATTTTGTGGTGGGCTATTGTACAAACACTAATCCTCATCTCCATTGGAACCTGGCAAATCAAATCTCTCAGAGATTTCTTTATATCTAAGAAGCTTGTTTAAGTCTTTATAAGTAAATGCACAAATTTGAAAATTGCAAACCATAGAACACCTAACGCCCAACGAAACCCTGTATCTATGAGAAAATTGGTTGTATATAACTCTCAAGTTTCTCTCATCTTCTACTCTGGCTCTTACTCTAACTCTGGTTTCTCCATCTATATCGCAGTCTCTGGCATCCTCCTACATTTTACTCCTTGAATCCCATCTTTTATCCATTTCTTTTCCTCTGCAGATGTAAAGCTAAATCTAGAAGAAGGGCTCAATGACTAAGGCAACATTTAAGTTCAACTCAGGATTGTTAGGGTTTTATGAACAACTAGCAGAGTAGCTACAGTATCATGCAGTTACAAGTCAAAAGCTGGTAATTCAGATAATTAGCTCACGAAGCAGCAGTAGGGTAAGAAGGAGTTGGAGGTGGTTACAACATGACCCATCTCAGCACTCGGTTAGCATGTAAAAATATAAAACTTGAAAAAGTTTCTAGAAAGCAACTGTGATAGCAGAATGTTGTGGTTTGGCTTCCTACCTGTCTTCCCAGACATTTCACTAGTCCAAAAGGTAATGAAAGCTGAAATATCTGTAGACCAATTATTGTTTTAAAGGCACTGCTTGCTTTCTTTTTTCTACCTTCTCACCTTTTATTTTCATTAGCAAGGAAATGACATTGCCTTTTAAGTTCACTTATGTTTACAGTATGGGAATGAAAATACAGCATCTATGTGAGAATCCATAAAGTTGATACAAAGTAGTGACAAAACCCAACGCTCTATGGACTAAGTGAATCAAAATAAAATCTCATAAAGCTATTCACTGCGGTGCGTCCTATATTTAAAAATTCTGAGACTTCAGAGTTGTCACTTGAGATGCCTGGTAAATAAGTATTATTAAACTCACTTTTATAGAGCACTCACAACATGTCTTGTAATAATATCTTTGGTGGTGGGAAAGAAGGAAAGATGCGTTACAATCATATAGTATATGAAGTCCAAGAAGAAAGTTTAGTAAAGGGTTGCTACAGGGTTGTGGTTCAGACTTTAGCTGGTATTTAGTGTGAGGCTCCTAACTACATCCCAATGACAAACTTGACTCATCTCACTTACAATACATTTCAGCTTTTAAACCAAAAGGACAGGCACCATGTCAGAATTTATAAAGGAGCTGATTATGTTCCTCTGTACTAATTAGGTCTATACTGAAACCAGCACTGAGACTTGGAGCCTTGACTATAGTGTGAGAGCACTTCATTCTTTATCTATAATATTATTATAATATTACAATATTATAATCTATAATATTATAAAATAATAATAATAATAAAAAAATCCTTGCTTTGATGAAATGTTTTAAGTCTTCTTCAAGATTTTAATTAACACTATAAAGCAGAAACTAAATCATAGCTCTTTTGGGAAGCACTTTGGGGCAGTAGTGTTTATGAAAGCCAGAGGTCCCTCCTACACAGTCAGTGGCTCTGTCACACTCAGAGCTACAGCCTGTGCTGCAAGTAGGACTGTAAGTGAATTTTCCCCTAAAATTTTCATCAAGGGAAATTAGCAAGCCCTGGGTTTGGTTTTTTTTTTCAGCTAGCAAATGAAATGAAAACTCCTTATTTTGCACTTTTTTCCTCACCAAAAGAAGTAACAACAAACCTGTGACAGTAAATTATTAACCTTCCCAGATTCCTGCATTTAAAAGAGTGAAACGCCACTGTCATTTTCCCCACAGCTGCTGCACCGATGGCAGCCCCTGCTGCATGGCCACCTCTGTGAGGAGGACAGGGCTCCTGGTGAAGCGCCTACCTGGAGCCCTGCTGGCTGGTCCAGTTCAGCTGGCCGTGTGTGGGGAAATCTCTCAGAGGTGATCCCCTGCATGGGCACCCTCTCTGGTTTGGTAGTGAGAGGCCAGAAAAACCCCTTTTTTGGGGGTGTGGGGGTCAAACTCTGCTGCCCTCAGGCTCCCCGGCTGGGGGAGGGGCCCTGCCACCCCTCACCTCGGGGCCCTGTGCTGCCTCAGACCGGAGGAACATGGCGGAGGGAGGCCCATAGGCCTCACCCTGGGGGCGGCAAGGAGGGTGGCCATCTGCCTCAGCCGCCTGCTCCCTGACGGGCCCTCCTGCCCCTCTGCCCCATGGCCGTCCCGGTCTTTTGCAACGCCTGCTTCTGTGAGCCCCGCAAGCCCACCCCACGGTTCAGCCTCACTAGCTGTGGCCATGTTATCTGTGAGATCTGCCTCCAGAAAGGTAATGGCTGCTGCAGGCACAGCCGGCTCGGCCCTCTGCTTCAGTGGGTCAGGCACCACCAGTATGCACACATTTACCTTAACTGTTAGCATTTCTGACTCACTGTGGAAAAAAGAAAGGCCTGAGCGTTTCCCTGGTCAGTTGAATGTTACTGATAAACCTTTTCAGTTCTTGATATTGGTTTTCTTTAAACAGTAATAACCACCTGTGTCTGCCTCCAGATGGGTCTGGCCAGAGCAACGTGGCTTTGAGAGCGAGCCTTAGACACAGAAAACTGGAGGCTTTAATAGAAGTTGAGTCTGGATGCAATCCATGATTGCATTGTAGAAGAAAAAAGATGGTATTCTGTTCTGTCTAATTTTGGAAAGTGCATCCTTAGTGCATTAGTGAAAGAGCAATTTGCAAAACAGGATTTGTTTAGTCAGGTTTTGCTATTAGTCTTAACACATTTTAAATCTCAGTATTGACATTCAAACACTAGAAAATTTTCATCAGCGTTAGGAGGATTGGAGGTGATGTTTTGAAGCTCTTGTGTGTTGCATGCAATTCCTGAGTCATATTCTGGGACTCCTGTGACATCCTTAGATGAAGGTCTGTGGAAACGATAATGAAATAAGGAAGTTGCTTTTTAAAAGAAAAAAATGGCAGACAAACATGAGTGTTTTTCCCTTTGAGGTCATCCTAAATCACCTGGGTTTTGTAAGGACATAGAGAATAAATGATCAATCTGTATTTCAGAATTAAAAACTTTTGACTAAAAGTTTTCACAGGGTTGTATTGAGGAGAGGGGATCATAAAATGCAGCCTCTAAATAAAACTTGCAAGCTACTAGAACCTGAGCAACAGCTTTCCTTTCTGCTGTTAATGTTGTTTGACAGAAAAAAACCCTGAGACATTACATATTTCTTTGCTGTGAATTCAATAATGACAATAATAACAGGTTTAGAATGTATTTACTCTTTAAAGATGTTTATAAACATTGGTCCTTAGAATCCTTAGAAAGGAAGCAGCTAGTAAAATTATCAATTATAAATATCAAATATAAATATAGTAGCCATATGGATTTACTAGAAATATTTGCTAATATATTTGCAAATAATCAAAGAGACATTTAAAAAATGAGAAAGTTTTAAAAAGTGATGAATTTTCACAGGAAAAATTCACAAGGGAATATTATTAATTTTTTGAAGTTAAGGTTTCACTCTAACTCATTAGTGCACTTAAGCATACATTTAATTAAACCAGGCAAGTAGTCCTATTTAAATCAAAGGAACTAAAAGTCACCTGCATCCAGTGACACTAATGATATTCATAAAATCATTTACATGAATGCTTGTTTGCAGGAGTAAGACCTGATGACATTCACATACATTTTCCCTGTGCAACTGTGTGTAATGGATATAGTATCAAATTCTTTATTCATGTTTATTTGCATTTCTTGTATAACCTTCAGGTTCCTTCCATAAGCTCCAAACAAAGGTTTAGGCATCAAATTCTATTAAAAATGTATTCAATATATATTGAGTTTGATGTATATTTTAAATGTGTCTTTACCTTACAGGCAAAAAAGATGAATGTTTGATATGCAGAACTCCTTGTCGTACCGTATTCCTTTCGAAACAGGTAAATGAATATTTAGTATTGTTGTATTACATTAATCTGTTGTTTGCTAAACAGCTAAAGTATTTGCATTACAAAATATTTCCCTTTTGTTTGCCAACTGTGACATGAACATTTACTGATGATAGGTTGGTAGACTTAGATACTTATGCACTATACAGCTTTTAGTTTTATGGATTTCTTCAAATAAAAGCCTACGGAGACTCTTTAGGTTTTCAGATTCTGCTTGACTGTAAATCACTCCAACCTTTTCACAAAATGTGACTGGCTACTGTGTAACATCAGTGACTGTTTTCAAAATGTGGAAAAATATTTATTGACTTTTGCATATGTACATCAGAAAAAGTGGACTGTAAGGAATTATTTCATGTAATGGACTGAATCGAAAATCTGCATGGTG
The DNA here is from genome assembly GCF_000687185.1 of Egretta garzetta. Classification (NCBI taxonomy): domain Eukaryota; kingdom Metazoa; phylum Chordata; class Aves; order Pelecaniformes; family Ardeidae; genus Egretta; species Egretta garzetta. Next base: position 480,258 of record NW_009258675.1, read on the forward strand.
GTGCATCAATGTTTTCGAGTGTATTGGGTTTATTTCACCATTTTCTCTTAAGCTTAACTATTTTCCTCGTGGCCATGTGATTAACAGAGGATCTGAAATATTGTTGGGAATTTGTGTTATTCTCTAGAAAATGAATAACTTTTAATTCCCTTCCTTGAGAAATCATTAGAAAGATTTAATTTTCCCATTTCTCCCAGGAACCATCATCTTCTTAGCTGATTCCATAAATGGGTTGTGAAAACATCTATATTTTCCTAGAATGATGCATACCTAAGAAACAAGCCTACCTTACAATGGTAGAAGAAAAATATTAAGAGTATTCAATACAGCTAACACATAAAGTCCCACATGGTTATAAGGCAATCATGTATATAAAATAGAGGACAATTTAGGACTAAACCTGAAGCTGTGACCTTAAAGGAGAGCGTGATTTCTCTAGATATGTTTAAAACTGACCTGTTGTATATCTAAATACAGAAATCTGTACCTCTGTGTACCTAATATAAAAAAGTAAAGTACTGTTACACTATATTTCGTTTCATATTTGTAAACACAGAATCTTGCAGAATTGAAATGAGGTGGAGAAGACAATGCTACCAAAAATAAAAAATTACAGCAAACCAACAGAATGCAAACATAATACAAAGGAACAATACACACAGTAATAAAGTAAAAAAAAAAAAACAAAAAAAAAAAACCACAACAAAAACCAAACAAAAGCTCCTCATAAAACTTATAAAAGAAGTATTTTAATAAGATTCCAATATCAACCTACCCTGGCTGCAAGTTTTGTTATTCATTTCAGTCACAGAATAATTTAGGTTGTCAGGGATGTCTGGAGGTCATCTTGTCCAACAACTTGCTCAAAACAAAGCTAATTCTGAAGTTGGATAGGTCTTAGATTGCATCATTTCAACAGAACTTCATAATTTGCTTAAAAAATACTGAAGTAATTTAAAAATGCAATGATTGGGATACTAACAAAAATATTAGATATTTCATTAGAACCTGCCACTGCTCTGGAGGACTGGAAGGAAGCAAATTACCATATTCTTTAAAAAAGACATTAATGATGATTGCTTAGCCTTGATTAAGAACAGATAAAATGATTGGAATGATAATTAAAGATGCATATAAAAAAGTCATGGCTCTATAATTCAGGAACCTGAGTGGAAATATACCTGGTAACCTTTATGAGCTTGATGCTATGGGAGAATTCCCAATGAGTAGGAGGTCCTATAAATGTGTTAAAACTCCTCATCAAATTGTATATTGGGGCAATCAACATCTACGCATTAAACATTCTCATCTTTACAGTAATGCACGCTTGTCACTTTTATATCTTCCTTCTATGCCTCACGATCCCCACTTGCTTTTTCCCAGAGGATGGTTAAGTGTTATGATAAATCAGAACCTCGCTGTTCATTATTTCAGAATATCATGTTAACATCTGCTACTCCTCTGTGCGAAAGATAAAATATAAACAGTGTTCTACAAACCTTCATTTATAAAGGGGTTTTAAATCAGCAATTAAGCCAGTGGGTTTTTATTTTTCTCAGATATGATAGGTTCTTAAACCAAGGTCATTGCTTTGTTAGGACCCTAAATAGGTTTGCCTGCAACAGTTTCAGTTCGTTTTGATTGGATTTTGAAAGGTGGTTCCTTACATGAAGGATTTTTTTTTTCTGGGACAATCTTCTTTTATCATCTAAATATGTTTGGATTGGTTTTGCTTTTTTATTCAACTTTTGCTAGTCATAAACCTACCTTCTATTATACAATCACAATATACAAAAGAGAACCTTCCAGTTTAGAGTTTACAGGTAGATGGTTTTTTTTAGCTAGGTTCCTCATTTTTAAAAGCTGTTTACAATTACAGTAGAAGATGATTGAAATGTGGTCACTGTTAGTTCTTAGCAATATAACTATTTTAACTTAATACTATAACTGATGTCACTATTTTGGGGTTGTATTTTGTTTGTTTTTCTAATGAATAAATGAGGAATATATGTTTTCTGGATTAAAGTAACACTTAACTCAGTTATCTACATTGCTTTGCAGATTTGGATAGATGTCCAAATGTCACTAGCATTCTGTAATTCACTTCATATTTTGTAGCATTTCTTTCTCACTAAAAATAATAAATATATTCCTGAATTACAATGATAGCTTAGGTACAGGGCATTTACTCAACATTTTCTAAAAACACAGATGACCATTTGTGAAGCCACATCATGATCTCTGATTAAAAATCTCAGTCATAAAATACTTGAAAAATTCAACTATGATTTTAGGGCTTTTTTCTTATGCTAGGATCAGGCAGGAGATGTAAAGGGATCCCAGTCAGCATTGGAACCATTCCAAAAAAGGACTTTGAAACAAAACTGATTATAAGATGCATCCATATATTTGGGAATGGTGAGAACCAAAAAACCCAGAAAGGGGCTGCCAGAAACCTGGCTGTTGGTCTGAAGGCAATGCCTCTTCCAGGGGACCACAACATCTTCCTTGAATGTCACCTGGAAATTGTTATTGTCTTAGTTACAGTAAGTATATATGTGTGTAATATATTTAAACAAAAGCACAAAGCCTTCCAGATGGTTAATAAGGGCATTAAATAAAACTGGGCTTGTTTTCAATTTCTGTATCATCTTACTCTTGGTCTGTCCATTTTTTATTTATGCACATCAATCAATATAAGGAATACTTCACAAAATGCTTTATTTAATATAGCTTGCAAATAAAAATGCTAACACTGGTATACTTTCTTTTCTTGGTAGACAAATCCTGATATTCAATCACTTTTCATGGGAATAGATACATTATGCAAGAAATATTCAAAAGAAATAACACAGGTGAATCTGCCTTATGACTTTTTAACTCTATTAAATAATCAGCAACTTCTAGTGATTTTTATATAAATGGGAAAAATATATGAGTGAATGCTTGAAAATGAATGTATGCCTGTTACCATCTTTACTTCCTTAATTCCAGTTTCAAAGTTCTTAAGAAAGCATAAATTATTCATCATGGTCACTGCTTATGTTTTCAAACTCTCTCTGAGGACCACTAGTCTGGTTATTTTAATGATGTAAAATCACTTTCAGTGCCATGCAATGAAAAATTAGATCTGCCAGAACCTTAAACATGCCCAGATAGTGTGCCCTAATTATAGCAATAAAAAGTTACACAGTGAAAACCTGAGCTGGCTAAAGCTCTGAGCTGAATGTGCTCTCTCTCTCTCTCCTTTTTTTTTCCTTTTAATCAAAGTGAGCAAGTTAAAAACAATCTGTGATCTTAAAGTCAAAGCTTTATTAAAAATAAGAACAATCTAATTCCTAAAAAGCAAAAAACCTCTTCAAAACATGTCTGCTTTTTTTCAGACAGATGCAATAAAATATTTCCAGGTAAATTTCCTCCCTGCCTTCTGTAATCTCCAGGTTGGATGCCTTCCTTCAGGCTTACTTTCCAGACTAGAACTTTAGTAGCTGTCTGGGTTAAATGAATACATAAAACTCCCATTGCATCTCTTCAGCTTGGCTTTGGGACTTGCCATTGTTCCTGTCCCTGTTACTGAACATTTCAGTGACAGTTTCAAGCTCTCCAGGTTGAACTACAGTAGTACATCCTCCCTGACCCCACCTGCAAACTTCTTTGTGTATTATTATCTCCCTTGGGTTGGTACTTGTTGGTCTTGTGGTGAGCTTGGTGATCCAGAAGAAAAGGAACCCAGGGAAGATCACCTGCATTCTTTAATGGTGATTATGAATTCATATTTTCTCTACCCTATGCTTCACAAACTTCTCCAAAGCTGAGCATGGTCCCTTTCCTCAGCACTCCTCCTCCTATGATACATAGGTGACACAAGGTGAACAAGAAACCTTCCTCTGTCCTTCCATATGCACTTTTTATCAGCAGTTGTTCTGTAAACTGAACAAATCCAGACAGCTGTACCACCAATCACACATGAATGCAAACTCCTGTAATGTGTCAAAGAAAGGTAAAAATGGACATGATCCCAAAAGACTAAGGTGGGTTTTCTGTAGCCTGAGATAACCTATGGGAAACACGTTGACGTGTAATTAAGGCATTAAGGTATATTCAGAACTTCTACCAGCATCAAAAGACAAAAGAGTAGCTTGTGCTCTGTGAGGGCAAAGGTTTAACTTATGTAATATCCTGTCACAACAGCGGGTGCTTAGGAAAGCATATGAGAGCAAGGTTGCCATGTTGTGATATGTCTTCAGAACAGCCTCCTAGCTTTCAACAATTTGGCACAGGGATTTCTCAAGGTGGGGTTGGTGCCTTTGCATTCAAAAGCTTTTTGGTGGATATTTTTCCCCATGTAATTGTCGAGTTGTTTTCTGAATATTTAACATCTCTCACGTACTATGGAAAGGAGGTCCATAGATTATACGCTGTGTGATGATGATTTCCTCTTCCAGGTTTTAACCTGCTACCTGCTGGTTTCATTTGATACTCCTGAATCCCATTCTAGAGGAAAAAGCAACCATTCCCATGCATTCCATCTGTGCTAATTGTTAGTTTTAGATTCATAAGACATCCTTTCTTCAATTGTCTTTTTTTCAGCCATGAAGACTTATAGTCTATGTGGTCATTCTTTTACTGAAACTCTTACATACCTCTGATTAATCTGAGCTATTTCCAGACCTACTATATAATTTCTGAGATGTTAAGCAGACTCAGCATATAGTAACACACATTTTTTGAAGTGAAATAATGATGTTCCCTATTCTATTCATTTTTTAACCACATCTAAGACCTGATTTGACTGGTACTGAGCACTGAATTGTCAATTTCGGATTTTTCTTTATAGACCCAAGAATTCATTTCTGAGTGGTGGGAGGCAGCTCAGAGCCATTACTTTCTGAGAGGTTGTTTCTTCCATCAGTTCTTCTGAAGACACTTCTGATGCTTTGATGAGCATCCCATAGGAATCTTCCAGGCTCTTCTACAGTGAATAAAAAGTAACCATTTCAATTCGATACTCCGCTATGGATTTATTTTCTTTGAGTGTTTCTTCTTGGTTGTCTCTATCCCTAGACATTTTCTGGCAGCTTTCTTACATGTGAGAAGGAAGATTTATTAGCAAGCTATTGCCTGTTGTAATTCATTCGTCAAGCTCTTGTCTTGCTTACCTTGTATATTTTTACTTTTTACCTGTCATGGTTTATGATCCTCATTTGGACAGAAGAAGTGCTTACACGCCACCAGACAGTGTGTCTAACAATTATTTTTTAATTAACAGGATATTTTTACAAGGCAAGCTATAATTGCCAGTAAGACACATTACTTTTTATGTTGCCATTAATTTTATGTGTTTGCTTAGCACTAATGAATAAGAAACACCATGGCTAAAGTGGCTTTCCAATATCTATACCTTGTTATCGAACATAGTGTTAAAATATAAATTAAGTGAAATAAATCTACCAACTCTAGGGTAGGTCATACTAGATTAAGTTAACTTTGGAAGATTTTCTCTATCAGTGATAGTAACTTGGAATGTTCTTTAAAGAGGATTTAAAGAAGATATGTTAAATACTTATTAAAATGTAGAAAAAAATGAATACTATGAAGTAGTTCTTCTCCATCACTTTTTTTGTTGAGGCTGTATAAATGTAATTAGGAGAAAATTGATATAACTGTATTTATTTTTAGGTTTCTGAATTTCAAGAAAAACATCATAAACATTTATTAGCATACCGCAGACAAAAGGTAACTAATTTCTTTTTTTTTTTTGTTTGGTTATGTTTGCCTTGTTGCTTTGGTTTATTTTTAGAAAAGATATTCACCTATTATTGAAACACTTAGAATAATATATCCATTCTTGTACTGGCACTCACCTGCATGCACATTAATCAAAATTCAGATGTGCATCCTTAACACCTAGTTTATTTTCCATTGCCTTCTCTATACCTTTAAAAGAATAATCCAATTCACTGCATGGAGGAGAAAGTGGAAGAGGTGGGGAGAGACTGGTATGCAGATGATAAACCTAGAGGAAAAGAAGACTGGGGCTGGCAACTAAATGAGAAGCTTGAGCAATGGCGAACAAGACTAAGGGCTAATACCCTGAGTTAGGCATAGCTCAAATGGGAAGAGGAACAGAATTAATTATTCTGTGGAGAACGGGAAATGAATTTGTGACAATGCCTCTTCCTCTGTAGGTTGGAAAGAAAAATTCTTTTTCATTTCTCAGCTACTTCTAAATATTTGATTAAATAATTGGCTGCTTCATTCATTTTTAAGGACATGGCCAAGTATATTAGTTAAAGCTGCTTGGCAACACTGGTGAATCAACCCATGTATGCCCGAGCCGCAAGCAGTCCCCGAGCCGCGAGCGACCGACCGAACTAACTAACCCCCCCCGAGCATGACGTTATATGGTATGGAATAGCCCTTTGGTCAGTTTGGGTTAGCTGTGCTAGCTGTGCTCCCTCCCAGCTTGTTATGCACCTGGCCGAGCAGGAGAAGCTCAAAAAGTCCTTGAGTAGTCTGAGCACTACTTGGCAACAGCTGAAAACATCAGTGTGTTATCAACATTCTTCTGGTACTAAATCCAAAACACAGCACTATGCTAGCTACTGTGAAGAAAATTAACTCTATCCCAGCCAAAACCAGGACACTTGAGCAATGGAGAACAAGACTAAGGGCTAATACCCTGAGTTAGGCATAGCTCAAATGGGAAGAGGAACAGAATTAATTATTCTGTGGAGAACGGGAAATGAATTTGTGACAATGCCTCTTCCTCTGTAGGTTGGAAAGAAAAATTCTTTTTCATTTCTCAGCTACTTCTAAATATTTGATTAAATAATTGGCTGCTTCATTCATTTTTAAGGACATGGCCAAGTATATTAGTTAAAGCTGCTTGGCAACACTGGTGAATCAACCCATGTATGCCCTATGCATGTAATGACAGAGGCAAACTCATATAGCTGGCCTACTGGCCATTTCATGTGCGAGGAGAGCATCTGATATGGTTCTCATGGGTGGAACATCTTGGTAACTTCATGCTTCATGGCTTCATGGCCCATTCTCCTCTGCTTTCCATGACTGCATTTTGGGAACAGTCTTAGTGCACTGTGGAGTGGGTAGTTCTTTCAAGGTCCTATCCTTTTGCTTTCAAAGCTAGGCCATGGAGGATTCCTGATTTTATGCCCCCTTCTAATCTATTGTACCGGCTCTGGATGGTAAGTAAAATAAAGTTCTTAATAGAATTTTGCATAAATAGAAATGTTATCTTCAGAGAATCTGCAGAGTTTTCATACTTTTGATGGTAAGTTTCTAAGTAGTTTGCTGTTGAGATATTAATTTAACAGTGGTTGTGAAGTACTCAAGGACACCGCTTGACCTAAGGAAGATGCTTAACTGACAGTACAGAAAGAGCTGGAGGTTTAGTTGGTTGCTATTTCAATGGCACACTGTTTCGGGTGATTTTGTTGTTGTTTTGTCCATTCTATGTATTTGTTAGTATTTTAAAACTGCTTGCACTGGATCAGGGTCAGAAGAGGCTGGTTGTCTTAAATACACGATGTACATCTATGGCTAGCACTGGTGAGACTGTTTTAGCGGAGAAATGATCTGACAGTGAGGCAAGGAAGAGAAGAGTTTCCCTGTGCAGTGATATACCTGCTTCCTTCCTGTGAGTTTCAGTTAGCAATGCTTCCTCTGGGGAAGTTAAATCACAGCTGCCAGAGGCATACAGGTTGAGAGAGTGGGAGTGGATGCTCACACCCAGGGTTATAATCTCTGTCTGAGTCTTCCTGGCAGGGGCTTTGAGATGCAGGTGAGTGGGAAAAGGTTGGAGCAAGAATGACTAGCAGTATAAACAGTTTGGCAAAGGGCAATGAACCCCAGGGAGGTGAGGAAGCACAAATCTACCCTCTGACACAAGTTCTTCTTCCTGCCACTCTCCACTCTGCAGGTCTTGCCCAAGTACTGCAAAAGGAAATTCACAACTGGGTTCTCATGCTTGGCCATCTTGTTTGTTCCTTATTTCTAGTATGTCATCCTTGTCACTGTCAGCCAAGAGCTCTCATGGCCTTGATAAAAGCTTCTTTGTTGCTGTTTCTGTGAGTCGTACAGATACTGTGGTGCAGATGATGGTGTGTGGTGTGGGTGCTTGATGTCCATGTTCCTGGCAAGTCTAGACGTCATGTTGTGCTAGGACCCAGAGATACTGAAAACCAAGTAGTTGTTCACCTTCTTTAAGGTATTTTGGCCTTAAAATGATCCAGTCCTACAGAGTGACGGGGTAAAGTACATTGTTACACACATCTGTACTGGTCTCTCCCATAATGGAACCTAGCTCTCATTTAGGAAAAAGAAAAAAGAATACAACCCCCCCAAATCTTATGTAAATTAGATTTTGTCCTTAATCTGTTTTGCAGAGTTTCACATCTGCAAAAAGAGCATAATATCTCTCACAAACAATATGATTTTATAAAGGTATATCAGGTAATGTTATTTAAGAATTCAAATAATATTGTGAGGAGAAGCATGAAAAGTTAACAAGAAAATTCATAATTTGTCTTCAAATCAAAATACGAATAGTGTGAAGTAATGAAAGACTAAGGTCACACAATGGAAATCAAGGGTAAAATATAGATGCAGTATTGAGGCTATTGAGTAAATTTTTACATCCTTCATAAAATATAATATATGCTCATGTAATGAAAGACTGTAAAAAATACACATACTAGGGAGCTGACCTAATGTTCTTGACCTTAATGTTCTTCAATTTTGCAAGCTCATAACATTCTTTAATGGAGATGGTTTTGGTTGTGTCTATAACTTAATAGGAAATACTCTTCACATAAGCTTATTATAAATAGGTACTGCATAGAACTGAATAAATTTTGAATCTGAAATAAGAAATACGGGAACATGGTATCTGGTATTCTGTACAGTTATTGGTAACTTTTCCAGATATTTGCATATTAAATGCAACATAACTTTTTTATCAGATATGGAAAAGAGGAAGAAAAATAAAAGCAAACTATTTTTAAGCACTTTTCTTAGTCATCATTTATCCAGTGTTACCAGCACACTTAACAAAAGGTAATCAAACTATGTCTGTAACTGCCAAAAAGAAGCATATCTTCTTCAGCCGTTTTAATAGATCCATATAACAACTACAGTCTTGCCCCAGTAAATCTGGAATAGCAATGATATCTAAGATTAAAACCAACAGAAAACAGACTTTCAACACTTCAGACTACTAGTTGTATGAAAATGAAGCTGAATATCACACAAATAGATTTTGTTTATGTTTATCTCACAGATGATAAAGTTGGAAGAATCTCTCAAGAAAGTAACACAACAAATGCATCAGATACAATGGTAAGAGGTTAAGGCAGCAAAAGTAAATGAGAAATAGTCTTTGTAGTCAGGCAACAGTAAGTTTAACTGATAAAACAATAAAAAGGTCATGCTTTATTTGCCTTTCTCATATATTGTGTTGTATAAATAGAAGAAGCATATTTTTACAGAAATATATGAACAGTGATTTCTGTCATCAGGTCTATTTTCTTCACATTACCCAAGCCTGTCAGGAGGGAATCCATTTATTTTTTAAATTCAAGTCAGTAGTTCATCTAAAACTGAACTTTTAACAATGTCTATCATATAGATATTCAGTTTTACATTTTTGATTTGCATTCACATTCACGTGTTTGTGTTTTTTTCCAATGGGCTTTCCAGCATCAGCCTGGAAAGTACTACGATATCTTTCCTATAGTCTAGCCCACTTGCAAAATTACCGGAGTTTTGTAACATGATTTTCATCTTCTCTGTTTCTAGTAAAAATCTACTTCTTGACTCATCTTAAATTAGCCTTTTTTCACAAATGCATCAAAGAGATAGCCAAGAGGTAGCTCATCATTATCCCCCTGCTCATTGACTGACCATAATCTTTTCATCTTATTTCCAACTTAAAGCCAAAGTTCTTATTGATCCCTAAGCTCACTCTGTGCTATTACTTTTCATTTCATTAAATTTTATTTCAAGTATTTGTTTGAAAATATCACATTTTAAAAATCATTATGTAGTTCTCAATATTGATGTAACTTTCTATCTTCAGGACTTTCTGTCTTCAGATTTCACAAACTGCGGGCTATCCCTGAGCCATCAGGGAATATATTAAAGAGGATCAGCTGCAAGACTAAACTGAAGGGGACATGACTAGTAACATTTCTGCACTCTTCACCCTTTTTTGTTGTTGATTCCCTTTTACCATTATTTATGGTATAATTACTGAATTAATTGCTCTTATCTCTGCTTTAAAGTCCACATGGCCTATACAGCACTCTAATGTTTGTTTAAATTGAATGAATGCAGAAAAAACGTACTATCTTACTTTAAGATTTAAAAAATGTGCTTACCAGAACATAAAACAAAACAAAAAAGATTGACCTACTGTGATCCACCTATAGTGAAATTATTACATTTTCCATATAGTATTTGCTTCTATATCCTATTTTGTCCTTTCAATTTTCTAAGATTTCAAAAACTGCTAGGAAAAAAACCTAACAGCCTTGATCTGCTTTTCCCTTTTAGTGAACATGGTTATTAAGAGTTTTTAGTGTATAGTTACAATGTACTTCTCCCTATAGATCCATCTGCTTGAGAGAAGCTCTTCATGAATGCCACTTTATGAATACCAGTGTTCAAGGATGCTGAAATCTCCTTAATAAGCCAGTTCATGAAGCCAGCTATTTAATTGCAAATTGTTGATCTTTATTCCTTTTCTGTGTTTTTTCAGTGTAGACTTTCTTTTGACTCTGGTGTGCACATAATACTGTATTATGCTCTCTTATGCTGCTTGGTGTAATATAACTGGAAGAAAAACAGTATAAAGGAAACTATGTATGTGGTGGATTATCATAGTTTATATATTTTCATTTACTGCCTCCTATTTCTTGTCTGCATCTCAAATAAATAGCATCTTGGTTATACTGAATACAGAGTTCTTACTGAATTTCAGATTTTTCAGAGTTCTACTAAGGGAGTGTGACCTAGGACTTCTCCTTGAATGCCTAGTAGACACATTCCTCCTATTTATGGTTATTGGCAAAGGTATCAGTTTTACATAGCTGTTGGTGAATAGCATAAATATGCCAACAATTCTTTTGATAACTAAATTTTTTTAAAGTTTGGGAAATGTATATTTCAAAATTAAGATTTTTGGCTCAACTGTAGTTAATAATTGTATTTTAACATCTGTTGTTCCATAAAGTAGTTTGCCATAATGTTATCCTAAATTGATACCGTTGGACATGTAATGACTGATAGAGGCATCATGATATAGAGAAGAAGAGGTTAATAGCTTATCAAATAGATTGTTATTTTGCTTCGTGGCAAATAATGTCATGTTTAAACCAGCTATTGATGGATAAAATGCTTTAATTTTATGCTTTATTGGCCAGCTGGACAAATGAACTAACCAAACCAGCTTTCAATTTGTATCTGTTGTTTCTTCTGTTTCCCCTTTAGTATGAAACCTCCTGAACAAACTACGCAAGTACCATTTTCCAGTACAAGTAGAAATCCACTTCCCAGTAAGAAGTGTTGGTTTAAGATATTGACTATGGAATACATAACACTGGATATAGCTATGTTCTAATAATAAATTTATTAATGACTTTAGTTCCTTCCAGAAAACAGAATGGTTACTCTTCATGTTCTCTTCATCCTAGTCATCCTTCCACTTCTGAAATGTAGGTACAAATCTGTTAATTTTCAATGAAAATCTTAACAGTGACAACGGACTGATATTTTATAAACAAAACCTCTTTATTTTTAGTGAATTTTAAATAAGTATATTTTCTGATTTTTTTGTTTTGTTTTTGCAAACTGTGTAAGTATGAAAGAACTGGGGAGGCTCTTATCTATGCAAGTGTACATCATAACTGCTTGTATAGATTGGCTTTGTGCTCAATGGAAAAATCTCTAAGGTATGATGCACCTTATTGTAAAGACTTTCTGGATAGATAGATAGATAGATATATAGATAGATAGATAGAGGAAAAAAAGGGAAAAACTAAATGAATTGTACAGGTACCTATATGTACATTGTAGTTATCTAAAGTTAGATGGGATGAACTCCAGTAAGGCTCATTAAATTTTAAATAGATTGAACATACAGCTTGCTGAAGCTAAAAGATTTCTATACCTGTGACTGTGATTTTATTTTTAAAAAAAAGAAAACTTCAAAATGCCCTTGTTGTGGAGACAAGTGACAAATATATAAATATGCATATTTATTCTGACTTAAATGCAAGAATAACAATTCTAATCATAAAATAACTTTCTTTGTAAATGTCTAAACCAAAGCTCAGAATCAATTAATAGATTTTTCTTACTGCTAGTGGGTTTTAGAACAAGTCCTAAATACTCATATGTGTTATGCATTATGTATAATGCTTTTCCATTATTAATCAAATCTAACATGAGAATATAATGTAATTTTAGTAATTATAATGAATGTGTTATTTTTATTACAATGTCATACTTATTTTGACCTTTATTTTAAGGCTGGAGTCAATGGAGATTGATCCTGTACCTTCACCAATGAGGAAAGTAAGTGGGTTTTTATATATACATATATATGCTTTTGACTTCTCCTATTCTGTTAATACTGCAAAAAATAAAATACTCCCCCCCCCCCCCTTCAGCTATGCTTGATGCTTAGTAGAAGTCAGATACTCCCCAAAAAGGGACCAAAATGAAATAAATCAGAACACTGATTTCTGGAATTATATTCTCCGCATGCTGTATAAAGGCTTTTAAATTTCTAATGCTATATTGAATGCCAAATTCTTGAAATCTCAGTATGTTTATATTATAAAAATATAGCAACTGTTTCCAAAACAAATGTCTCTAATGCATGAAACTGAGAGTTGCAATTAAATTTAAGTTCTAATATATTAAGGAATGGAAATAAATATATGTAAGATTTCCACCTTCACCAGACCTCATGTAGATGTCTGCAGTGCAGATCTATGCTAGAATCTCAGGGTTTCCTTTATAAGCTATGGATTGGTTATATCCATAGATAGACCTATATCCATAAGTATAAACTATGGATTAGTATGTGTGATTAATCTCATTCTAAAGGACACTTCTTGGTCTCATTCCTGTTTCTCTTTCTTGACAAGAAAGGGAATTTGGGGGGATCAGGATGGATGTAAATGCTGTCATTGCAGATGTCTGAATTTACAAGAGGTGAATCACTTGGTGCTCTTCACATGACACTGATTTTCTAAACATTCCTGAAATTTCATTTATGATGGCTAAAAGGTTTTTTTTAACCACAAATCAAGCCAGTCATTATCTTTCACCTTTCATACACCATTTTGTTTGCTGCTTGACCAGGTAATCTTGCTTTTGTCTATGCTCAGGGGCATTGACGTATGTATAGTATCTTCACATGTTAAGAAAAAGCTAGGTGTAAAACTCAATCGTCTGAAAGCAGTGTTAGAACCTGATATTTGAGTAGGGATTTGCAAGCTTTGAATGATGTCTCTAAGATGAGAATGAAGGCAGGAGCTTTTCACTGTATTAGTACCCTGATTAGGAGAGGTAACATCCAGGAACAGATGCTAGCTTAAGAAAGGAATCTCAGCACAGAAAATGATGTAAGTGTCTGATATTTTTCTTATCTGAATGTGACAGAGAGTACTTCTTGGAATAAAACTAAAATGCATGTACTTCCTCCCCACCCCATATATCTCTAAAAAATAGTAACTTAATTCTGAGGTTTTGCATTTTAGTGCTATAAATAAAACTGGCAGTGGAGAGTGCCAGAAATCTGCAGACTTTGTAGACCTCAAAAATGTAACACTGTTGCTTAAAAGACCTTAATAATTAATAAAGTTATTACACTGTAATTAATACCTTGCCATTCATTTAGCTTGAGACACCGACCGGTCCAACAAGGTTATCATTAATAACTCCACCACAAGATGGACGTATGGGTGAGTAAAAATAAAGTTTCTAACTGGATATTGTTTGTGTTACATTAAGAGGATTAATAAATTCAAATCCATACATCAGCAATTTACTGATCAAACTTGAATTGTATTGATGTATAAGGAATGTGTCATGTAGACATCAATCCAGCAGATGGGAAATGGTTAAAAATGAAGAATGAAATAAGTCTTCTTAATACTGACCTACTTTGTTCTGTGAATAATTACTTGTAACCAAAATTATTTTTGCTGAGCAATCATAGTCAACACTTGCAAACAAAATACTATCATGATGTGTATGGTTGAACAGAACAGCCATATTTGCAATATATATCGTTGACCCTCTATTAACCTTCATAATTATGTTTGTTTATAGTTATGAGAGATTAACATTGTCCATAATGTAATGTTAGAAGTCACATGAGGAAAAGGGGGGAAACTAAATGGGAGTTATGAAAGTATTTCATAATAAACAAGAGGTAATTAAGTTGAGATCAAGAATTTCTTCAGAAAGGTGATTTTTTTTTCACCACATCACTGTAATAGGATATTTTTACCTGCCTGTACTTCTTTTCATACCTGGGCTGTTGCAGAACTTGAGTAACACTTTGATATAACTAAGACGCGAATGACAGCCTACTGAAATTAGTGCAGTCTCCTTGAGTACTGTTTATTTGTGAGTAGTTTCCCAGAATTCCTAATGCTCTGTGGGTCTACCGTTCATGTGTCCCTCCCATCCTTGGTTTTACATTCAGCATGTTTCTGTAACAGTCCATTCTCAAAAAAAAGCAGTTAATAGAATCCATCTCCAGCCACATAAGGAGCTTTTAGCGCTCTTGTGTTTTTACAGGGTGTAAACATCCTGAAATGAAGACAAATGCAATTGCAATGCAATTGTAATGAAGGAGTAAAAATTGCTTTTTCTATGTTATGTTCAGATCCTTCCAAAATGCATGCTTGCCTATATGTTTATGGATAACAAGGTAGCAAGATTTGAGGTTAACTGATTTTTTATTGTGTCTAGATATAAATAGATATTTAATTAGATAGTAAAATTATAGGTAGAACAGTTATGTGTTCAGCACATTCCAGAATTGATCCATAAAGTTTTGCAGTGGACAAAGCTGAATGAATCAGAGCATACTTGCAAAAGTAAAGGCAAATAGAAACAATGATTTAATGGTGCACTAAAGAAAGTTTCCTTCTCAGAGATGGATGGGGCAAGAAATGATAGCTGAAGAACTGGAGTACTTCAGAAGAGCTATCTTGATAGTCTAATAATAATCTAATAAATGAGAGAAAGTCAAATAACCAACATATGTGCTTAACTTGAAAAAGATTTGCAGGAATGGTTCAATATGATGTTTTCATGACAGCTAAGCTCTATGTAGGATTAATCTATTGAGACTAAAGAGACAATTTTTCAGCTTTACCCTCTGTTGGAGTACCACTGCAGACTTCTGATAGCCCTCGCTTTTGCTGGATCTTCTTCCAGCAAGAGGCACTGGAAGACAACTCATGCCTCAGCAAATGTCTTGTCTGTGCTAAATTGTAAAAACATATTATTAATCTTTAGGGCTATTTTAATCCTTTCTCAAGTGACATGGTGACTTTATTTTGTCGGCCAATTCCTTATCTTCCATTGTCTATTGTAGTTATGCACCATTTTTAATTCTTGAATAAACTGATCATGAATTTGTCCCAAATAATGCAAGTAAAATATGAATCTTTGTTTCCAAAGTTATCTCTTAAGTAAAATGAGTAATTCATATTGGCCCTGTTTTCAACAATTTGACTCTTACAGGTAGTGTATCCTACAGAAGTTGTCAGTCATCTGGAATAATGTCAAGTCAAAACAGTAGAGCAGGATCTACGAGGTATTTAAATATCTTTTCAAGATGTTACCATCTCCTGTGGGAGACTGAAATTTCTCTTTTCTGGCCTGTATTAATCTGTATGTTTAAAGGTTATATTCTGTAGCTGAAGAAGTGTTATTGTGCAGGCTAGCTGTCACCTATATGAATGTGTTTGTTGTTGTTGGAAGTTTTATTTTGAAATCACTTTCTTCAAAAACGTGCAGAGATAATCTGAGTTCCTCTAACTGTGGACATCTACAGTTATGGTACTTGTATACAAAAGGTAGTAATTTTATAGTAAGAAAGTGCAACAGTGTGTCTGCTTTATAATTCTTTTAAAAATCAGAGATGACAACACAATATCTACAGAAGAGCTATTTTCTGAATAACCTGAGCGTCTTCATGCAACGTGTAGCAGGTGTTTCAGGTTTTTCATCTAAAAATTGAAAATGTCTCAAACTGTGAGAATTATTAACATCAAGAAAAAACTGGAAATGGTTCCAGAAAAAGTAAACTTTTGCTCACTATCATCATTAAGCCAAATATATATTCCTAGCACAATTTAAAAAAAAATGCATCTAACAAGATATTTCTTTTTTTCCATCTCTGATTCTCATATAATTTGTTTTGTCCCTCTGCTTTTTAAAATATGTAAAAATCCTAAAGAACTAAACTATGATAAGGAATATGTAGAACACAATAATTTTTAGCATTTTCTATTAAAATACTAACACTATGACTTTAAGTGGTTTTAAAATCTCTTGTACTAGGAAAGTAGCCTGAAATCATATCCACAAATTCATTTCATTAACAGATCCACTCCTATAAGACTACCACATAGTGGATGTTCACTTACATCATCATCTGGGTCACAAAGTAGTAGAAGGGGATCATGGGCTACTTCTGATTTCAGAACCCCGCAGTCGTATCCATTTACATCGCCTTCCCCGCAGGCATCTGTAACAAGACATCCAATCACCATCTCTGGACTTCTGCAAAGACAACATTTAGGCAAGTATATTTTGTAAAATAAAAACATTTAACACTTCCTGAAAAATTTTCAGCATAACATATGCTTATTACTTATTTACTGGAGAAAAGTAAATAACAAATAGATTAGGCAACACGAAAGTGATATTTCAAAATTGGAAGTGGGCTATCAGGAAAATATGAAAAATGTTTATGCTTATGTTCAGTATTTTGCCTTAGCCTTCTGTGCAATAGAGTATCTGCTGTGAAAATATGTTCTTGTTTCACCCCAGAATAACATTTTAACAGACATTTAAATCTAATAATTTCCGTAATAGTTTTCTAGAAAAATACCAGTTCTAAATAATGCAAAGCATATGATAATTACTTAAAAACTAATCTTGCAACAAATCTCAAATAAGGAGTAGAGAAAAAAAAAAAACAAACATGAGTGGAGGATGTGCAGTGAACTCAGAGTCACAGCAAGACTGAGATAATCAACTTTAATAGAGTAGAATAGTTGAGTTGACATATGGGAAAGAAGGGAAAAAAAAGTCTGTAATGAAAAGAATGAATGGGAGACAGTTCCTGTATGGCTGAATGGTGTGTTGTAGAAAGTGGGTGACAGTTGACATCTCTCTATGTCCAGCAGAGAAAAAGGGAACATAAAAGGAAACTGCCATATTCTGAGAATGAGAAGTGAAGTAATAGTCACCTGATTATTAGGACTGGGGAATCTTAATGGAAAGGAACAAATGAGTGAACTCATTCTGAAAATGAAAAACGGATAGGGAATGAGCAGATCATGAGACAGAGAAGAGGAAGGAAGATATGTTAAGGAATAGAAAAAAAGGTGAGGATATTAAAAGGGTTAGGAGAGAAAAGGAGCCCAAAGCAGTGCATGGGACAGAACAAAGGCTATAGAGGAAGCAGATTAAAGAATTTTTGAAGAATGGAGATAAGAATGAAGAATATCAGTGTAAAAGAGGAAGCAGGATGGACCAAACGAAAAAAACATGAGAGCATGGTAAAGGCTATTTTTCCTGTGAAGCAAGAAAAGTAGAAAAGAGACCCTCTGGATAGTTATAACAAACAGACCAAACAAACAAAAAAAAACTAAGAAGGAAATGATGGGAAGAAAATTAGACAGAAGCATTTTCTGGTCTTTTATTTTTATGTTTTATAAATATTTATTTTATTGTACTTCTCTGTCACATGCTGTGTATCTTCACAGTTTGTGAGGAAAGGCTTAGATGAGAATTATGATCATTTGTTGCTGGCCATTTTTTCCCATATTCTCTATGATATTAACTTTATTTCTTTTATTATTACCTATTATCCCATCAAAGACTTCAATAGTAATCTTCCCAATCCCATTAATTTTTTAATTCTAGTACTGTTTTCTCATTTGCCAAATTTTCTGTCTCAACTTCACATTTCTTACAGATCTAGCCGTCAAGACACACACACATGTCCACAGTGGCAGTAAAAAAGAAGACAGTCCAGGGTATTATTTGTTGAGTGCAGCATAAAACTAACAAAAGTAGCTGCACAGAGACCAGCCCAAGAGGGGTGTACTGGGGCAGATAAATTTATAAAATGATAGAATCATAGGATCATAAAATCATAGAATCATAGAACAGCCCAGGTTGGAAGGGACCTTGAAAGATTGTCTGGTCCAACATTTTTGGGAAAGGGAGCCTAGATGAGATTATCCAGCACCCTGACCAATCTTGGAAACCTAATTCTTGTATTGCAAAGTTTACATCGCAAGTGAAATCTTTGTTATTTACATTAAAAGGATAATTCGGCTATAAAACATTTTTCAGTCCACATTAATAAATGTGACCTTTCTATTGCAAGAGTAACAAATCCCAAGCAGTTTTGAGTTCATGAAACTTCATGAGACCAAAATAAAGATAATTTAAGAAATTCAGTCATACTCAAGTAATGAATGCTCATAGCTTATGTAAGCTTACATCATAATTTTTTTGCTTGTGGAATTTCTGGACAGAGTGAAATAATGCATGAACCTGATAGAGTCTGTAAATAATGTAGTAGAAACCGAAGTAAAAAAACCCAAAACAAACAGCTGTATTGAACTTAAGTATTAGTTGTCTTTGAGCTATACGTTTATAAGTTAGTTGCAGTTCATATGCAGAACAATGCTTTGGACATTCACTTGTGTAGCTGAAATTGGAATATGGCAGAAGTGCTTTTATAAAAGAGAAACCTAATTCTTTTATATAAATACAAAAGAACATATTTAGATTCATAAAAAGAGCTATACAAAAGTTCTCTCAAAATGTATAGATTTTATTTTTAATTTTTGATGGTTTTCACTTTCTCTCTTCTTTGAATAAGTTCCCAAAATAACTTACAGGAATAAAGTTTTCTGTAAGTCTTACTAAGTTTGTTCCATTTGTACTTGTATTCTTATTCTAGGATCGACTAATTTTGGAGGACATTCAACAGAAGGATAAGCAAACATCTGTGAATTGTTTTGGTCAATAAGCATCTGGAGAAGCCCTACACAGTCTTTGGATATCAAAGTATTTGTAATTTCTATAAAATGTCAAAATGGCATAAACCAGCTAACTATTCAGCATGAATAATGTATCTAAAACATCACCAATCTTGCTGATTAACATCTACAGTAGTTTTAAACAGGAGTACAACATCCTCTTGCTGTTTTTAGAAATTTTGGCTTAAAATATATTGTATAAATAAGTGGCCTTTATTAATTAATTAATGATATATTCAATGAGCATTTCTTGCTGTGAATATATTGAGCTGAAGCAGAACTCTATTTTTAAATGGTTGTGCCTGTACAGCATTAGAGATGAACCCCAGTCCTGGAAAAAAAAAATAATTTATGTATTTTTGATTCCAGAGTTCCAAATTTTGTTTTTTACTCAGTAGATCACTTTTTGTTTGCACTGTTGAAAGGGGTAAGGTTTGAGGAATATTACACTCTAGCAGGCTCTGACGAGCTCATAATACAGTATCTTTTCCACACTGCAAGAAGTTTACCATTTGATTTAGGTAGCAATGATTTCTTCCCAAAATGGAATGAAATGAGAGAACTGGGATGAAGAGACAAAACACAGTGGAAACTACCTTTGTGCAGGAATAGCAACTGGAGACTCTGAAGGGAGGGTACTAGAATGCAACCTTTTTCTTTCAAGAATAACTCTTACGTTGAAATTCCCACCATTACTACGTATGTCTGGCAAAATCTTGGTATGACTGAATCATCAAATAGGCACCTTTGTTTTGGTTTGGCCCTAACTTTACCTGGACTGTTTTAAAAATAATAAAACTATAAGCTGTTTTTTTGAGATAAAGTCCCCTGTGTACATGATAAATTTCTTTGGGTTGAAATATTTTGCTTGACCTAAAAGAAAAGTTAGAACAGACAGAGAAGTATAAAGGAGTTTTTTTGTGATGCTGAGCCAAAGTGTTAGTTGATTTTATCATTCTTACATCTTCTCCCTAGCTGGCTACTGCGATGAGTTTTAACTGGCAATGTGCCCCTTGAATGAGAATAAAATAGATGGAGAAACACCTGTTTTGTGAACATCTCCAGAGCAGGGGCTTCCAGAACAAACGTTAAGTTTCACATTTCCCTGATTTCAATGTAAAACTGCTTTTACTTTTTTACTGTGGGAAAGTTTGTGTGTTTTCTCCACCCCAATATTCTTATGCTTCCAATTTTAGATGGGACTTCTAAGTAAACTTCCATTTGAAAGACTTAGTTTTACAATATCACGGACATATACAAGTAGAGGAGTGTGGTGTAACTTTTAAACATTCCTACTCTCCTTTACTTCCAGATGAGCTAGATCAGCTTGAGAAATGAGGCTAGTAAAATATGATTGCTGGCTTCCACATTAATTATGCCCCAATGGTTTTCTGTTTGTTTGGATCAGAAGGTTTTTTTTTTTTTTTTTACTTTCTATTTTATCACACAGCAGAGTCATTGTCCAAGACTGCAAAGTCATACTATAGCTTTTATAATTGCTAAAAGTTGCATTCTACAATCAGGTGAAATATCTTGGGCTTACTAGTTTTGTTTCTTCCCCCCCCAGTCAATTGCATGGTTGTAAATGAAGAGCAAAGTTGTGTCTATAAATCGGACTTGTCTGAAGATTCCCTGGAAGGAATCATATAGGAAGGAATCATACATGCTAGTTCTACAGAACTAACAATAATAAAAAATGCACCCTGTCATTCAAAGATGTGGGTAAGTATACCCAGAGTGCTGAATGATTTCTGTAGTGTCACTCACTACAGTGGTTTCCACACAAATTCAGTAATGATCTTCATGGCTCTGGTAATCTTCACCAGTTCTCCTTTTCTGTGGTAAAAGCTCAGCACAGGCAGACTCTGTTTTGTGGTTGTAGGTTGAGAAAAGAACTCAGAACATCACATCAATAAGGAAAAGAAGTATAGTATTTATGGGTATTTATGTGATTTTACTTCTGGTTTGAACTACTTAGTAGCACCTAATAGTATCTTCTACCTGTGGGCTCTATTTGAACCCACAGTCCAATCCTGAAGGAAAAAAAAATGCTCACCTTCGGAGACGCTACAGCTTTAAAATGTACTTTGAAGAGAAAACAGCATGTAGTTTGAGTAAAAAAAAAAAAAAAGCACAATAGCTATACATGCTGAGTAGAAATACCTTTGAATGACACCCTCTTGCTTCCCAGTTCAGACAAAATGAATATTTTGAAACCACGAGTTAATGAACTGACAATAGCGTGAAATTTTTCAAAACTTACATCTAAGTGGCTATCATATGATGCAAAATAATTGCTAGAAAAAATAAATAAAAAGAAAAAAAAACCATTTGGGAAATGTAATTTGCCAAGTTCAATGCTTTTATCACTTGTTCAAAAAAAGTTGAAAATATTTAATTCAGTAATTTCTTCTTTAAGAAGAAGAGAAGGAAAAAAACCAGAGTTTCATCTATCTGCCAATAAGCACAAAAGTTTCTGTATTCATCTCTTAGGCATCCATCTTCACCGAATTTACCTTGCTTTCGTGAGGAATTAAAGTTCTTTAATCTTCAAGGAAATTCGCAGTACACTAATGATACACCAGAGGGTGCTAACTTACCTCTAAAATAATTTCTTTGGTCATAACGCTCTTTTGGGCAAGCAGAGTAAAATCTGTACTATTCTGGCCTTTTCAGTTTGGAATTTATATAGAAAAGCTATGGGTAATTAAAAGAAAGGCAACAAAGTGACTTAGAGTCTGAAGATAAAACATCAGAAAAGCACCCAAAGGTGAACAACAAATGCGAGGAACCGAACTAAGTAAACTTGAAGATAAACCAGAAATTCAACTACAGTAGTCCACAAATACGTGAAAGGTAAAAGTGGAAGCAGGGATTAGCCATGCTGGTGGGATAAGCAGTAGTGATCTGAAGGAAGAAATTATTTAGGCTTGATATTGGGAAACTTCCTTAACAGAGTACTTTGGCAGCGCATTAGTCCCTTGGGATGGGGTCAATGCACCATCACAGTGGGTATTCAAGGCTTCAGAGTTAAGATGCTGGTGCTAAAGCTGTGGTGCATAGCTTTGAGAAACACAGAGACTGAACTGGCCTCAAGTCCTTTTCAGTGTTTCTGTCTGCAGCTTTCTGGCTTTAAGTAGTGGGAGGGCGCTAATTTATCTTTTGCAGTTTTCTGGGAGAGAACACAAGAGTATATATTTCACTACAAGGCTGTTTTATGCACACACAAACAATAGCACAAGATTTTATTACAAGTCAGAATCGTGCTATTCATGCAGTGGGGTCACCGCTAAAGCTGAAGGTATCCTCTTGTTTGCATTACCGTTGCCAACTTCAGCTTCATTTCACAGTCATCACTTATCTTTTTCACAAGGTGACGTTTATACCATATAAGGTAACATCATGTCTATTTATTGCTTTGTAATACAAAGGAAGTCTGTTACAGACAAATGCTTAGTCTGTTAGACTAATACCCGATACTTGCCAAGTAGCATTTTCTACAATTGTGCCAATTAAAATGTGAAATTGCTACCACTTATTTTTGAACTCTCATGTTCCTGCAGTCAGAAACTGCCATAACTCATCAAGATGCAGCACTGTCCGCTTATCTATGATAGTCCTATTTTTCCTCTAGAATTTAACCTGCTCGTGACCTGAGGGAATGCAATTTGATAATTCTCTCCTTCTGTGGTCTCTGTGTCAAAAAGCCAACATACTTCAGTCTGTAGATCAACTTTGTGTGCCCCTGGAGCATGTGCTGTTTCTGATGGTGCCATTGTGCTGGACCCTTCCCACGAATCTCTTCTGTGCAGATGGAAACATCCGTGTGGTAGGAGGATGCTGCTCACGTCCATGCGGTGAGCTCTTGGGGTTCTTTCGTATTGCACCTTTAGGGTTTCTAGGTATCCCATCAGCTCCAGCAAGCTTTAGCACTATGCAGTCACTAAATCATCTGCATTACTAGGACCCCTGACTGCTACAACATTTTGCAGGGAAATCTGCCTGATTTGCACCAATATGCACCAGTGCCCTTCATAACAAAAGGATTGGTTTGCTGAATGTCTCCATGGAGAAGGTTAGAGATGCCCTGCCCTGAGGATCGCTTGGCTGCTGTGACCCCTGAGCTCTGGTCAGCTTTTCCCTCCATTATGTCTAAAGCCCTGATATGTTGTCCAGATATCTAAATATATACCAAACATTTGCCCTGGACTCATGAGAGTGCAGTAGTACCAGGGACTGGGGTGTCAGCTGTCTGGAGGGGATATGGAAAGAACTTTCTTGGGACAAAGTGATATTTGTGTGGTGACCAGATGGGGAAGGACATAACTGTGTGTTAAAGGCTTTTCAGTGTTAGGAGTCAGTGAACAAGCTGTGTTACCAAGTTACAATTCACCACCAGCAAAAGAGGAAAACTGTTCCTATTTGGCAAATGAAAAGACTTGCTTTCCTTTTCTATGCAGGACATGGAAAAGGTCCCTCACAGCCCTGCCCGCAGCAAACAGCAGTCCCCTGACCTTGCTGCCATAGAGCTTTTCAGAAGCCACCAAAGCTTGAAAAGAGGCTGTTCTATATTCTGGTCCACCATGCAATACTCTCAAACCCCAGGCACTTACCCCAGCTGCGCATGAATAGGCAAGGCCCACATGCAAATACAAAAAAAACCCACCCCAAAACCAAAACCTCTGCAGAAGATCAACAATGCTGAGAGAATCCACTTTAATTCTGGCACTCTAGAGCATCACCCCATGCAGGCGGTATTTTGTCGTAACCAATGCAGGGCCTCTCAAAGAAAGGCATACAACACATTTCCTATCGGGGCAGCCTCCACAACAAGATCAAGGGCCGTCTATCCCTGTGTTAAGGCATCTGGAGGAAACAACACAAACGAGGAGAGGAAATCAGCCCCACTAGACATTCCTAAAGGCTTTTTCTGGCCCTTGCCTTAACCGAGCACACATTTCATCCATGTTCGACATCCTTGCCCAGCTCAGAGTTGAGCCAAACAGAAGCTGACTTTGGAGATGGTCTAAGTACATCTGCGTCTTCAGGCATTTGGCTGTGCAGAATATGATGAAGAAACATTTCAGCCATGTCCAGCTCCTCTGAACTCAACTGATTTGAAACAGGCAGGCCAGAGCTCGAGAGTCACAGTGGGTGACGACAGGCAAGGCTTTGGGCGATGGGAGTAAGGAACAGATGGGCTATTTGGGATTACCCAGTCCAGTCTCAGCTATGTTTTCGACCTATATTTGCAAACAAGACCCAGCCTGGGAGGGGGACAGCTCTCTGTGGGTTAGCTGTTTTCCTGTCTGTAACATGGGAGGATTATAAATTGGGGACGGCGCAGGGGAGGACAGGAAACCCTAGCTGGGAGATGGAGGGAGGGATGAAGAGAGGAAGAACAAAAGCAACCAGGAGCACCAAGGAATGTTTTCAACATAAACAACCTCATTCCAGTCTTGCTCAGCTTTTCTCCTTGTGTGTACTGAGATGTTCATGTGTGTTCTGCTTTCTGCTGTGGCCCATGCGACATCAGCAGCAGACTGATCCTGGAAGGCATTTAAAGCAAGGAGAGGCTGTGGAATACTTGAAGGAGAGCTGGTTGAATGCCCCGGGTCACGACTTAGAATCGTTTAGGTTCGAAAAGACCTTGAAGATCATCAAGTCAGACTTCTGCTGCTTTGTGCTTTGATATCAGTCTCCTTGGAAGAGATATGCAGACCTGGATTCCCTCATTTCTTTCATTGTAAGCTCTGAAATGGGCATTTCCAGCTTTCTATGTATTTATTTCCTCTTCTGTTAGAATCTCTGCAGTTCCTAGTAATGCCTAGCAGGTCTTTTACAAATCACGCAGCTTTTCTAACTAAGGAATAAATAGATAAGGGGATAAGAAGCAAGGCCAATAACCTCCATAATGTAGAGGTCTTACACTTTTTCACAAGCATGGTGCAGTTACTGTTACTTCTGACAGCATTTCACAGTTTACCAGCAGAGCCTACAGAGTGTGTGGGTAAAAATAACACAGCCTAGTAATGTTACAGCACCATCCATTAAATCTTTGCTGAAACATAAAAAGAGAGCTCTAGCTTGTGTGTGTGAAATTACCAAGTTTGCAGATTATTAGCATGAATGTAAAAAGCTTCTAGCCCAGTGTACGGTAAATACATTAGCGCTATATTCCAGAAAGCATCATTTTCCCAAGCTATAGGTCTTACTGACATATGTGGTGGAAAGGCTAGTTCTGCCAATTGTCTGCTTCCTTCATATCCTCCAGGTTTGGTGCAAGTTTAAAGCAATATGCTTAATAGCCTTAGTCTAGTGTTTTGAAAAATTGCAATGCTATCTATCCATGTGGAAAGTCACATATCAATGACATTTGGTTGGCACAGTGGGTTTTGAGAAAAATGGCAAGGGAAACAGTTGGCACTGAGTTTTGAGAAAAAATGTATCAGAAAGTGTGAGTCTGTATGCAGTAAACTCACATTTTATTTGCTCATATATCACTTTGTCAGGGTTTTCAATAGTTCTTGTGGAAAATGTGCAAATGAAATATAAAGCAGCTTTTACATACAGTAAGGATTTTTCCTTCAACCTAACTGGTGTTCTCACAACTTATGCCATATACAATATGCTGGGTAGTACAATATTGTCCTCCTAAAAGAATTACATGAGCCCCCAAAGTAATTTATTTGTTAAAGAGCCCATCCCTTCCCATTTTGCAGGACATGTAGGAGGCAGGGGCGGGTGTGTGCTGCATAGGCTGAACGGGTGGTACCCTGCCATGGACACAGGTGGACGTGGTGGGTCTCATGTAAATATTGATGCTGCGGCTGCAGATTTAGGGGAGAGCTGCTGTATATTTCCAGTTCAACTCCAATTGGAAACCAGCAAACCACACCCCAGCCACACTCCCTCTCCTTCACGCCATAAATCACCGCCAGCTAATAATAATAATGCTAAGGCGTCAGACTGCCGAAGCCTTTTTGCACACTGGACGAGACAGCAGCCTTTTGGGGATCAGGAATAAAGAGTTTGGAGTCTCACTGGTGGACTGAAATTGGCAGCTTCTGGCAGTCTCTGTGGGAATGTGTGGATGGGGCAGAAAGTTGTCTCCACGCCAGTATATGGAAACCTCTTTGGAGTCCTTGCATGGTGGTGCCCATGGTCCCCGGGTGGAGCTTCTCCTCCTGTAACACTCAGAGTGACTTTCCTACAGCCTATGATTAATCACTGTAACACTTCGGCAGTGAAATCTGCTTCACGCATCCTGGCTCTGTAACTCAGACCAAGGGGTGACTTCATAAGTATTTCTCATACATGAAAACATTTTAATGCATTGCAGCTCGAGCCCTCTTTCTTTGGGGCAATCTTCCTCTCAAACTACCATTCCCATAAAACTCTTTCCTCGGTTGTTGATGATGGAGCTACAAATATTACCACTAAAGATACAAGCTGTAAAATACATGTCACAAATACACGTACACTGTACATGAAGTACATGCACACTGAAAGCCTTCCTGTCGTTTGCAAGGGTTAATTCATATGCTATTCCTTGAGAATCGCTTGAGAAAAATATAAATCAGAAAACCAGCTCCCTACAGTATGCTGTTGAAGTAATTGCAAATTTTCTACATTGATTGTTAATATGGTGACAGAGTGTTTGAGGGGACAAAAGAAGGGCTGGAGAGAAGGGAATAGCTCTTGTAAGCTCAGCTGTGCCTGTCAGAACTGTTAAAAGAGTAATAGTTTTTGTTAGGCAATAAACTGGAATCCCCGCCGTGCTTCATTTAGTTTCCAAAATTCATAAATGCAGCCTGTTTCCAAAAAATTAATTAGCTTGTGAGTTAAAAAAAAAAAAAAGCACGGAAGTTTATGGAGAGTGCTTTAGAGCTTTCTTGTGATACGCGAATTGATGTTTTATTTTACCTGAATTATCATTCAACAGTATTGAACGATTTGAATACACTATATGTAATGTCGAATTACTGCATAGATCACGTTTAATGAGATACTGCTGTACCAGCTATATATATTCCTTGGCTTTACGTAATGCTTAATCCACATTTTTTATACCCCGAGACAGTGAAAATTGTGACTATTCAGGGAATACAACCTCTTACGTTTTCCTTCTAAGCAGTAATAGGCAGATCCTGAAGGGGAGTATCAACACGGCACAGCTAAAGCCAAGCCAGTGGGCACGGGCCAGATTTTGCCATCGAGGAGCCCAGCACCCAGCAAAGGCTGTCAGCAAACAGCTTGTGAGCCAGTGGTCTCCCACTCACGCGCCGAAAATACAACCAGGCAGGGCAGAAGTGATACGTGAGCCCAACCATCTGAGCAAGAGGGAATTTTATTATTTGTGAAGCTTTTTGGGCAGAGGTGCCTGGAATATAACGATTTGCTGCCAACAATTACTTTTGAAATAGAGCAGCAAGTCTCTCTCATACTGAAGGGGGAGAAACAGTTTCTATGAAAGTCAAGCAGGGGTGAAACACCTCCGGCCACACTCACAGTTCCTACCCACATCCCGGGTTCTGGTGGTTTAAAAAGAGGCACACACATGTGTTTTGCCACGTAATTTTAAAAATAACCAAACCTGTGGCAATCAGATTGTTGTAACTGGGAAGGTAACAAATACAAACCTTTGCTTGACAGTTAGTGGGGGTTATGTTTGAATTCTTTTCCATGAACCTGATATTACTGGTTTGGCAATACCAAATGTATCTTTAACGTCTGATTATTTAGCTTAAAAATAATATTAAAAAAAAAAAAAGAAGAAAAAAATGCAACTCACTTTAACTTTACAAGTTATTTACAAAAGTCAGCCAAAAAGTTATACTAAATGGTAGCAGCTATGTATATCCTTTCTTGGGGTCCCAGTTATGCTTCGCTATGCTGTTCTGTCATTAATAGTTATGTGATGTATAACTGATGTTTTTAACAGAGTTCTCAGTGATTTTCCAGTAAACATGTGCAAACTGGGAGGGGAGAGACAGCACTTAACTGTTCACCATTGAGGGAAAGCCACCAGCTGGACGCAGTAGTGTTCAGGCCCCAGAGAAGCCCCGTGGGTTGGTGACAGTAAAAATCCATGCCTGTGCGGCTCAGCCATATCAGACACGCAAGAATCCACTCCACTGTCAAGGTTGCTTTGCCGTGGGGAGCCCAGGGTGTCTAATTAGCTGTGAACTCTGTCTGAACTTTTCCTGGAGCTTAGTGCTACATTGTGTAGCCTTCCTGGTGTCTAATAAGGGTGAAATCGCACTGCAGCACTAATCTAATTCAGGTAAAAACAAACAAGGCATGAGATAGCTGCCTGCTGGAGGCCAGCAAAGTTTTATTAGTTCCTGTACTCAGAGAGGTGCCTGCTCATTTAACCCAAAATAGCCCTTTTTGTCTAGTACTTAGCTGAAAAACAAGCAGCAAATCATTTGCAGTATTGACCTGCAGAACAGCCTAGGGAAGGTAGGTGTGCAGGTCCCACGCCTGTAGCTAGCACTGGTCCTTATGGGTTTTTCGGCAGCAGAACTGGTTTGCAGTGAAAAGGAGTGAGTTTTCCAAGATAGGTGAGTTTTTAAAAAAATGCATGTTCATGGAAAAATATGTGGGCTTTTCATAATTTTCCCACTTGTCAACCATAAAAGGAAATTCATAAACACAAAATGTTTTACCTGAATTATTGTTTTCTTGTTCAGAGTATAGTAAAACAGGTCTCCTGGCTGCCTCCTCTCCCATCTTTTTCTTCCTGGGAGAGCAAGTGGAGCTAAGAAATCCAGGATGTCACATAGCAAAGATTGGCCAAAGGGCTACTCACCCAGCCTGCTGCACTTATCAGTATAAGAACAGTTACTTGCCCAGTCTCCAGGGGACTGAGGTGGCATCTTTCATTCGGTAGCACTGGATTTTCCTTCCAAGGATGTCCATATAGCGTAAATACGGAAATGAATTCAACCATTTCTTTTCAGAAGCAAAGAAAAACTTTCCCTTGTTGCTTCTACATCTGTGAAAACATGATGGGATCAAATTAAAGGAACATACATGAAAAATAAAAATGTATTTTGTTATTAACTTAAATAGCATTTCTAGGCTAATTTTCATATCTAACCAGATGTTAAATTTATCTAATCCATGGGCCTGTTTCTATGCAGCACAAAGTGAGATCCTAGGATCTGAAGTGCAATAACCCAGGAATTTATCTCATTTTCATTACTGTTAATTTAATCCTGTGACATTTCCAATATTCAGTACAGTGGAACGGAACTAGCGTGAAGCCAGCTGAAACCTCCCCAAACCCCCTTTACACAACACAAAATATGAATCTGCAGTCTGGTGCAAATCTGAATACAGCTTGCAAACCCTGCAATAAATGGAAACAGCAATTCCTTGTGGCCGTGGTAGAGGTATCGGGATGGAGTCGCTGTAAAAGCAGAAGGCACTCTAAATAATGAACTGCTGAGTAAGAGTGAAGTCTGGATTACGGTACATACCTTATGGCTATCAGCAAGCAATGTAGTGAATGGAAATGGGCTCTGAAAAATGCATTCAATCAGGGAAATTGCCCCACCTGTAGATCATTAACAGGATTAAGTCCTGATACAAAGTGACAGTCAGTATTATTTGTTTAGGCAAAAAGCTCGCTCTCTTTGTAGTTTTTGGCATATCCAGCTGGCTTTAACAATATGGATCTGAGACAGCTAGTGTAGCTTTAATGTTAAATTAGCCAGGGTTAAAAGCTTGCCAAAGCCAGGCAGAAACAAAGTGTTCTTTTTTGCAAAGTTGGCACATGGGCCCAGTTTCATTTCAGTAGCACCCATGTGGTAGGTACTCCGTTCCCGGCATCCACGGCAGCGTTGTTCCAGGTACTCGATGTCATTTTGTCACCAGAGCTGCATGCTCTTGCAGTGAAAGGGAGATCGTGCAAACCGTGTAAACACCCCATCGCTTGTTGGGAAGGGTCCCCTACGCTTGCTGGCGCTGGGGGCGGCTGAGCAGAAGGGGAAAACCCAAAGATCAGCCCTTTGTTTAGAGGAGACTCACGCTGCAGAAATCTGAGGTCTGTTCTGAAGTCTAAACAAGAGATAAAGGCTCAAGTCCTCAGCTGGCAAAAATTAGTGCCGCTACTGTGAACTTCTGGAGCTGCTGCAGTTTAGTTTATTGTAAGACAGCTGGAGTGTGGTCTGCAGCTGATTCATTGCTGCGTCGTTCCAGCTCCGCGCGGAGGAACCGGCGCTGGAGAGGCGGCTCATGCTCCAGTGCTTGCTAAATACGGCTGGTGGTCTGGATAGAGCTTCGGAAAATAAATATCAGGGGCTATTATAGCAGTTGTTAAATTGCTATTTTAAAATCAAGGGGATTGTAGTTTATCTCCCTTTTTTTTTAATTTGGAGGCTAAGGTCTGTATTTATGGATGTCAGACAGCAGAGGTTGTGTCAATGTATTTAGGGGAATTGTTTATGTATTCCTGTACAACAGCGTAGCATCCAAAGTGCAGAAGCGTGTTTGTTATCAGTAATCAGTACTTTCCTTTCTAAATGCAACTACTGCATGATGTTCCATTGCCCCTGCTGCTCCCACCCCACTACCAAGCTGCCCAAGACCAGGATAAACCTCTTCTTACATAAAAAAATCATACAGAACTAAAACATAAAAAAAAGAAAAAAAGAGTTTCTCATTCTCCAGAATTATTTGCTATGCATTTTTTTCAAAGTTTAATCTAATGCCTAGGACTGATGGGTTAGGAAGAAATTTTCTTTGGAGGTTACCCTAAATTTGCTCTTCTGGGAAAATCATTTTAGTAGGGACAGCTGTGACAGGACAAGGGGTAATGGTTTTAAATTGAAGCAGGGTAGGTTTAGACTGGATATAAGGAAGGATATAAGGAAATTCTTTACAGTGAGGATAGTGAAACACTGGAACTCTGGTTGCCCAGAGAGGTAGTGGAGGCCCCATCCCCGGAAACATTCAAGGCCAGGTTGGACAGGGCTCTGAGCAACCTGATCTGGTTAGCGGTGTCCCTGCTCACTGCAGGGGGGTTGGACTAGATGACCTCTAGGGGTCCCTTCCAACCCAAAACATTCTATGATTCTATGATTCTGGACCTTTTTTCCCTCAGAAGCTGGTGTAAGAACCACAAGCCAGAGCTGGACCAGGCACAGCAGCCACCATGCTTCTCTCCAGGAGTGCTGCAGTGCTTATGCCTTTGGGGTCATCAAGCCCAGTGATGCTTAAGGTAATCTGGGTTTGAGAACTGTGATTTATTGTGTTTAAGAGAAATTAACATTAAACCCTATAATATTCTGCAATGTCAGAACACAATATACTAATACCTTAAATAAAATGTGAAGTAAACATGGCAATTTAAAATCTATAAACCACTGTGAACTTTGGCATTGAGGGGGCAGAAAATGCTGGCAAAGTTTGCTCATGGAACAGTGAAATCCTAATGATGAAGAATCAGGCACGGAAGATAAAAGGAGCAGTGCTGAAAAGAGAGAAGGCTGATATATTCAAAAAGTTTGATCAAAAAGCAGAATATAGTACTTCCCAGAGAGGAGGTAGATACGTGAATCAAGCTGTACTAAATCTTTACAAACCAGACTTGTTTATGCCTATTCTAGCATTGAAGTAAATGGGCAATATAGCTGTATACGGCACCAGAATCTGTCATCGCTTACAGCCAGAACAAGGCCATGGATAAAGAACTATAATGCAATCTAAGTAGCACTGCCATGAAACCAGGGTGATTTCATTTAGATCAGAGGATTTGGTTTATGTGATATAGACTTATGAATATAATAATTATTAGTCACGACAGATTAGCCTGCCAACCTATGACAGCACTCTGGGCTTTTACAGAAAGGCCATCCTCAGTTACACATTTTGTTTTAGTCTGTGCCCTGTGATGTGTATTAGATTTGTGATATATATGAGCCACTAAAGACCAAACTGAAATCCCTAAATCCAGTATAGTCTCAGATATCCTGATGTAAGCTGCCCAAAACAACAAGAAAATTGTACCAGTAACTCAGAGGATATAGGTGATCATAAGTAGTTTTTTGAACAAGTAAAAAATAAAGTCATGAAAGGATCAAGGAGCTGGGAAGAACATTCCCTATTGCAAGTGAACGTCTATAGTCAGCCAATGAAACTAACATCTTTCTTGTAGCAAACTATGTTTAAAAGCACTGGAGAACAGTGATTCCCCACACATTTATTCTTATGTGTGGGAAGGGAGTACAAAACCAGGAAAATTTCTTTCTCTATCCTCTAGAAATGTCCTATTCCAGATCCTACAGGTGTTAAAAAGCTTACCGTTTCTCTTCCTGTACTTTGATTATCTCTATTTTGTGCTAGCACTTGTCAAACAACACGGACACATTGTCTGTCCATCTCCTTTCATGCGTGTACAGTCTCATACCATTGCAAATGAACTAAATAATTGCTCTTTCTTGGCCTAAACATTCCAGCAGGAAGGATGGCTGTTGCCAGCCAAAGAAGATCATCCTCTCTGTTCCTCACAAGCTCCCATCATCCCTATCTGAAAACCTTCACCTTTGCCTTGTATGTTCTTCAGGAAGTTTTGAAGCATTTTAAACTGTTTTAGACTGCAGGGCAACTGTGCTTTAAGGCACTTCCACAATCCTGGTGCTGACCAGAGCAGGGATCTTGGTGGATCTTGCTTTGGCTTCCTTTCAATCTGTGTGCCAGGGTGCCAGAGGCTGGAAAATGAGGGCAAACTCAGGGCGGGTGGAATAAGGAGGTGGAGAGTGGAGATTCATACCTACGGTACTGCCTATGTGGGAGCTGAGATGTAACTAGAGCTCGTACACAGAAAATAGAGCCCAAGAATTGCTCCAGGTTCCTGCAGTTCACACCCAACCCTGGTTATTCCACTCTTAACGTGTAGAGAGAGACATCATGAAATGTAAGCTGACATTTCTCAGCAGTGTCTTTCTTTGGAGTGTCAAATCAATTCATGGTTTTAGGTTTTGCACTGAAGTATAAGGAAGCCACTAATGCCCATATTCATGTTTTATCATTGCAATTGTCCAAAGGTTTTATAACTGTGGAAAATATATGGAAAAGAAAAATAATCTTGAGGGACCTAGAAAAGAAGCCAGTTGGATTTATTTAGCTACTGCATGCTGGATCATTGAATAGAAACTTGATAGTAGCGCAGGAGCATAGTAACATCTTTTTAACTTGTTTTTATTCCATGCATTTTAACTCCACAGATATTCAGAACACAGTCACTGTGACCCACAAGTGTAGTTAGTTCTCAGTTTGTAATGTATATGTGAAAAAAAGTATTTGTCTGCTTAGCCAAGGTTCACTTGCACTCATGGCATATGGAGCTGAACTTTTTCTGTTTTCCTTTCTGACCAAAAAAGCATTGGGTCAAACTTATATCTGGTGTAACAGTGCTGGGTTCAGTTACTTCAGCAATGAATAAGACCCATAGCTTATTTTTAGACCAAATAATGATACCAGTAAAACAATACTGATGACTCTAAGTTTGGCTCACATTAATAGATTAAATGTGGGTAGATGCAAACAGATGGCATTGGTTGCTTTGTCACTTCCTGGCAGAGCTGGCCTCATTAAAACGAATTTTGCTGAAGCTTTTGTGCCTGTGATTAAAGTTGCCAAAACCTTTAAATAGGCAGAGTTTCAAAGTGATAGTTGGGATGGTTTCCAAATGTATCTGGCATAGTACAGCACTCCACATTAGACTTGTAAAGCTGCATGGTTTTGAGAATAAAGGAGATCTTTCATTTACCCAATAGGCACTTTTATCATTTCATGTGTCATCTGCTCTATTTGTAAGAATGTTTGTTTCCTTCCAAAGAAAACAGTCGGTGGGATGTAATGAAGAATTATTTAGTAAACAGTATGCTAGATGGCTGTAATATCACTGAGGCTTCTTCTCTGAGCTTTGTCAGAAACAGAACAGGGTAAAAACGTTCTCACCAATGAAAATTCACAAACGAGGAGTGGGAGAGAGGGAGAGATGAGTATTTGGAAGACTGGGTGCAACCTTTGCTGCTGCACAGCAGCGCCAAATGGTGACAGTTACCAGCTTTTATTCACACTGCAATTTGTTCCTTTTGCAGCAAGAGGTGGTGCTGCCGGCGGGAAGAGCATCGCTGTTCTCAGGCTGAATTCATGGGTATTGGCAAAAGCATTAGCATTTATTGCCCCAAGGAAGGGTGGCTTTCCGTACTGCACTGCCCCTCCTCCAAGGTGCCTTACCAACAGAGCTCCAGAGCAACCATGACCAAATCACTTAACCTGTTGTTTCCACTCTCAAGGTGGTTTTACTTTTTTATGGGGAAGGCGGAGTTATTCTGGAGCTAGAGGATATGAAATTGTGTGGTGATTCATCACTGCAAGATGGTAAGAAAATAAATCTTCCTGCTAGTGGCTGTAAAATGGGTAGATATAAGGGTAGAGGAGAATAAGGGAGAATGAGGGTGGTGAAACACTGGAACAAGTTGCCCAGAGAGGTAGTGGAGGCCCCATCCCTGGAAGCATTCAAGTCCAGGTTGGACGGGGCTCTGAGCAACCTGATCTGGTTAGCGGTGTCCCTGCTCCCTGCAGAGGGGTTGGACTAGATGACCTCTAGGGGTCCCTTCCAACCCAAAACATTCTATGATTCTATGATTCTATAAAAGTGGTCTGACATTTGTGAGCTTAGGCTGAAGCTGGAAGAAAGCAAAAATATTTTGAACAAAGCAGAAAATATTTTGTAATTTTGTACAAGTAAAATGTAATTTTGAGCAAGTTAAAAATGGAGGGGGTGCTTTTTGCTGGTAATGAGCAGGTTAAGGTTTGGATCTGATGGCAGGAGGTACTGAATGAAAACTCAGATGAGTCTGTTGAGTGGAAAACTTCTTTGACATTTGGAGAAATGAACCCAGTCTTTTACAGGTCTCAAATATATAGCAAACATTTTTAATTCCCTTGGTTCCAAGAATATTACAAACAGGCCACAAAGAAACCCCTGAAGTTTGATATAGAGTATCTGGCTTTAGGAAGGAGATTACGCTTGCACATGTGCTGGGTCTGTCGTAGTTAATGACATATGAGAAACACAGTTTTAATGGGTTCACAGATTATTTATTACGGGAGCAGAACATCATAAATTTGATAACCAGATCCTACTAATTTGCCAAAATATGTAAGAAACACATTGGTGTAATTGTGTTTATACTGTATTCACTTGTGAGGAATAGTTTAATTTATATTTATGGGAAATTTCCATTCAAAAACAAATCATGCAACAGTATATGCTTCCATGCATATATATACACAAGATCTTACACAGACATGCAAAATTCTACTACAAAATACTGGTATCTCCAGGGGAAAAAAAGGACTATTTTACAATTACGCATTACAAACTACTTACAACCTGGAAAATCTCTGAAAGAAGAGTTTTGTACATGGCTGTGTTTCTGCAAATTTATAGAAAAATATTGTCCTAGTAGTAAGAGTAGAGTCTAACAAAACATCTGATGAGAATCTGTTCCACTGATTTATTAACACTAGTCCTGGAGATGTGATGATCGGTCTGTCAGATGTAATTCTGCCCCGTCGTACTATTTGCCCCATCTTCTAAGCAAGAAGTCGAGAACAGCTCAGCATGAGGGAACTCCTAAGTACTCCGTGAAACTTTCCTATCTTTTAAAATAAAATCAGAGAGTGATTCTAACTATAATATGAAAGGGACCAACTGTGACAGTGAAGGGTAGTTTGTTACTGAAATGATAGATTCCCACAGCACTGTGTTTTTATAACAAATATGAAATAATGAATGGCAAAACCATCTCCAGTTTCAAACTGAAAGCAAGAATCCCATTCAAATTAGTCTAATGGACTGTTAGTAATAGATAGCCTCATGAGATTATTATTTTAGCTCTTTTCAGGAGGATCTAGCAGAGGGGGTGGAGGAAGGAACTCAACCAAGCTGTGCAAACCCTCTTATTTCCATGCAGTGAGTGATTCTTACACCTGATTCATTCTTGCTTTTGCAAATTATTTGATCTGGACACACAGTTTAAGAATAACTATAGTGTCTTCAGGAAAACCTCATGCTCTGCTCAGGAGGTACATTATTTCCTTTTACTCCCCAAAGCAATTTAACTGGCTTACAGGATGTGTGTTGCCCAAACGATGGCATACAGTGTGTTTCCCCCAAGAGAGGAGCATATTTTAATGTGACAATATATAATTACTCTTGTTACTTATGGATTCCCAGCTCTTTTTCCATGACTGATTTTCATAAGCAGCTGCGATGGCTCCCCATTTACATCACATGAGGAATCTGCAGGATTATCTCTCTGATAAGAAAAAAGGTGGGAGCTCAACCAGATTCAGATGGCTCAGCGATCTCAGGTCTAGGTGCAATCAGCTGGATCTTGGGCTTACATGTCAAAGCTGTTTGGCAGCTGATGCTGTCATGGTGTCCAACAGGTCACTAAATGTCCATGGCAAGAATTATGCCAATGTGTTGTCACCAGCGCAGGCTGCTTCCAGATTTCAAGAAGGAGATGGAAATGTTAATTTTGTTCATCAAAAGCCTAACCCTAGCAGAGATACATCTCTGAATGAGGTGACTCCAACTAACTGGCACTGCATGAGGCTGTGCATAGCCCTGATCTTGGATCCCAGGATTGGTCTTGTGTTGAGAAGGTGACAGGTTACAGGATGCAGGTGACCCACTCATCATTTCATTGAATTTTCTTGAAAGTTATACACTGGATGAAAACCAGAAAGAACTGTCTGAAGGGTCATAAGAGGTCATAGATGAGGTATGATTGCCTTGCTATTTGGCTCAAAAAAATACAAAAGTACTAGCACTTAGGGAGTTGACCTGCCATCTCTGAGGGCTGCAGGGAAAGAAGGGCCAGGAACATGGTAGCATTTCTCAAAGGTCACTGGAAACAGTAAGCCCTGTCACAAAATGTGAAGACCTGAAGGACTTCTTTGAATATTAAGGCTGAAATCCTGAGCCTGAAACTGCTAGCAGAGCAGCTGGCTACCCTCCATGTGTATGCACAAAGGTATGAATATTTTTTTCAGATTTCTGAATGCCAGTTTATGTCATGGGTCTTGAACAAATGTTAAGCCTATTCCATGTGAAAGTATGAATTGGGAGTTAGAAGAAAGAAGGGTTTAGTTCTGCAAATAGCTACAAATAACTACAAATTAAAAAACAGACCAGAAAGGAGAGAAAGAGAAGCTGAAAGACCATTTTCAGTGCTCCTTCAGGCCTCTGAAGGCCCCTCAGTTTAGGGACCCTATGCTTCCTTTGGTCTTTGACAGCAAATGTTCCTTGATCTTTGTGGTGTTTTGTTAAGCTGCTATTTTAAACGTATAGTATTCCAGGAAAAAGAATGGTCCAATAACCAGACTTTCTTACATCCTCTTTCCTAGAAAATATGATGGTTCATTTGACACATGGTTGTGGTTACAGCAGCTATTATACACTGGTTTTATTGACTGCATTTTGAAATGATCGACTGAGTTCAGAGTAACCCCCTGTGTCGTTCCTCCTTACAAACAGAGAAATTATAAGTCTGTGCAAGTATATTCAATATTGAAACTTTTTCCTATCTGATTTTGGCCCTCAAATGCCATATGTCAGCTTTTGCTTAATAGGGGCTTATGTTGGTTCATCTCGGGAATGGTCTGCCTGAAGTACAGCGTGGCAGCAGAAGGGACAGCTGCCCATCAGCAGCATTTCAGAGCTGTTAAAAGGCAGTCACATAAGGGATGGGTTGTGTCTCCACCTTCCTTTGACCAGGCATAACCATGGCTTGCCAAACAAACACAAACAAAGCATTGTAGTTGGCCCGAAATAAAAACATTTGCTAATGGAGAAATAGAGCCCTTGGTGGAAAATGAGACTCAGAAACAGCAGTCAACTGTATAAAAGCTTTAATCCATCACTCTTCTGGTGTGACAGGGTGCCAGGTCAGAGACAGGTGGGATATTTGTTGTTTGGAAATGCCATCCCCCCAGTGACTCGCTGTTTTCTGCTAAACAAGAAACAACCTCACTCCACCCAACCCCCCCCCACCCCACCCCATTTTGTAATCATATCAGTCAGAGACCTGAGGATTTATTTTTTTTTTTTGGCACTGCTGGGTCTTTGAAGAAAAGTGGGCATTAAACAAAATCCTGATCTTGGAGGGTTATAGTGGTGCAATTTCTCCTCATGCCAGCTTAAAAAGTTGTGAGGTGAGCAGTGACCAATGTAAGAAAGTCACAGCTGGTCTAAATTAGCTTCCACAACCAGTATGGTAAGTGCCAGATACACTGGTCTGCTTCGCATTGCTGTTCCAGTGATCCTAAACTTTGTATTTTTAAGCTAGCGTAGGTGCTTTGCGTCACCGTAGCATTATAAAGCCACTAGTGTACACCAGTGAATAGGAAATCCACCTCCTGAGCACCTAGACACTTACTTTATTCAGAGAAATCCCTGCCTCGAGCAGTATTCCTCTTTATGAGGATTCCTTTCTAGGTGGATTGACTTTCATAGGAAGTGAAACATTTTTTCCAGGTTCACTTCCATTTATTTCTACGTAGGGGAGAGGGCATCCAAAGCAACTTTGCAATGCTGTGTGTATTAAGTCCTTGTTCATACAAAGGTCCTTATACATGCTGGAGGAAGTCTAAAGAGCTAAACATGGATGTAATCCCTCTTTAAATTGCCAGAACACTGCAAAGGGCCTTAGTGTAAATAAAAATCAGGGGATAGCTGGCAAAGTTGTGTTTCAAGATGTTCCTTCCTAAAAGAAGCCCTTGCTCCGCTGAAAGCACCAGAAGAGGGGAGCTTGGAAGAAAATCAAGAGGGCAAAAGAGGAAGAAGAAAAAAAGAAACATTTTGTAGATCAATATCCCTGTCAAAGGCAAATATGTTCTCCTGTTTTGTCTGGCACAGACAGTTTTGGAGGGGGTATTTTTAGAATATGTTACATGAATTTTTGATTACCTTAAAAGATTTATTTTCTGCCAAAACAAAGGCATCGTATTTCTCTAACCAGAATGTGGCACTTATTGTGATGAGGGCCAAATCTTGCACATAATCACTGAGGTCATATGTAAATAAAAGGCACCATACTTTGTGTAAATTCCCATTTTAGCTATTCTTACAACATTTCTCGTTTATAATATTGTAACGGTTCTATGAAAGGCTCTCTGGGACTAGTCCATTAAACCCTAACTAGCCTATTTTCCCTCAGCTCCTGCTGAGGAGCTGCCTTCAAGGAATATTTTGAGATTTAAAAAATAAAAATTGAAATATTAAAATGTTTAGCAGTTCAGTTTGAACCCATTCTTTAAATGCCGTAATATCAGTAATGTCTTGTTTATCTGCTGCTGTCATGGTCTAGGGCAGTACTGGTGGTGTCTGTGGGGTGGGAGATACCGGAGGAGCTCCCTGTGCTGGTTTTCTCATCCTTCGAGTGACCAAACGCTACCGTCTGCTGCAAAAAAGGGGGTGCCAGAGCCCTGCTAATCCCTCTGAACAGCCAGCGCTTTTCTGTGCTCACCATTTTATCACTCCCCATTCCCTCGCCTTCCTCTTGCCTCCCCTGCCCCAGCCTTCATCAGATTTCCTTTTTTGTCTTTTCTCTGGAAAAAACATTTGTCTGGCACGTCGAAAGGCTCGTGGGAAGCGTATTGTCTCATGTATTTGTGCATGAGGAGGCCAAGGCAGGGGCTGCTGCATTAGAGCAATATTTCTTGTATGTAAGCATTGTAAGAACGATATACTGTAATTATGGTATGGCATGTAACGTTTACTAACAGTATATTTTGACTCCACTGTTAGGCTAAAAGGCATTAATATTAGGTCTGTCACTAAAGACATTCAGATCACTGTCCCCGCTAACTCCTTTCTGCAGTCATGTTACAAAGCTTCCTACTGTTCTTCTGAGCCATCTTGTTCTGGCTGCTTACTGACATCAAGCAAAAGAAAGTACTTCAGCAGGGAAATTAAAACTAACTTTTTTGTGTAATTTCAAGCAAATGATTGCCTGTTTTAAAGCTGTACTCAAAATATATCCTTTTTTTTTCCTGTGCCATAATAGGGCTGGAGGAGAGCGGTGAGAAGATTTTGCACACTTGGTCTTGTAGTGTGGATTTTCCGTCTCTTCCTTCTTTTCTGCACAAAATCTTGTAAATGTTTTTTTAGCTACCTGCCACCTCTGCTTCTTCCTTTAGCTGCTATTTCCACAATGCCCATTTCAGAAATATCTCCCCATCCGTATCCCTCTGCTGCCCCGGCTCTTGCCAAATTGCAGACCCTCGTTTAAGCTGCAGTCTTCCCCCAGAGCTGGATCTGGTCCTTTGTCCCTATCTGAATGACAGGGCTCAGAAAAGTATTTTTCACATCAGCCCGCACAGGCTGCCAGCTCGTCCAGTCATCGCTGGCCTTCTGTTTCCACAGAACTGACAGGGGTTCTGGCTATTCTACTGTAACTGATAAAAATCTTTATTTCATAGGTAACAGTAAGAAAACCACCAGATAAAGGCAAACACTTCCAGGAGAGTGAAAAGAAACCTTGTCTGAATGACTTGAATGAGAGATCCACTTTCTTCATGAGACAGATAAAACATGCTGCGCTGGTGCCATCTGGAAGATGCTCAAAAGTGCCTGTCCTGGTGCTTTCCTCCCTTGCTGCCTTCCTCCCTTGCTCCCATCCCTTCTCTGGGTACACTCACACACACAGTGCTCATGGAGCATGGCAAAAGTGATTTTATATAGGTAATTGCTACTGTGGTAATCTGTGAGCACTTTGTGACTTGTTTTCCTGAAGGCAAAGACAACTGACCCCTCTATCTAATACGTCCTCTATCCCTTATCGCAGAATAGAATAGAACAGAATAGAACAGAACAGAACAGAATAGAATATTTCAGCTGGAAGACACTTACAACGATCATCCAGTTCAATGGCCTGACCACTTCAGGGCTGACCAGAAGTTAAAGCATGTAATTAAAGGCATGGTCCCAATGTCTCTTAAATGTTGACAGGCATGGGACATGCACTGCCATTTTCTGAGTCACACCCTCTCTCTGTTTTCCCTGCTTTCCAGCCGTAGAAAGTGTGGCAAAGAATTTAGGGCATCTGAGAGTATCCTTATTAGCTTTCCCTAAGTGCAGCCGTTCTGCTCAAGGGACAAGGAATTAAAGGACAAAGGTTTTCCTTGTGTGCAGCAGCAGAAAAAAATGAAGTGAGGTTACAGACCCTTTCCACAATGGTAATAAATCCTCAAAGTCACCTGGATGAAGAGAGCTCCTGAACATGATAGTAGCACATGGTGCTAGCAGAGAGGCCTTGTGACAGGCAGGGCATGTCCAGTGTGTTTTCAGCCATCAGATCCCATATTTATGTCACTTACTTACTTTGTAAATGCTAACGAAGAAAAAGGACCCTCTCACTGTGTGAGGTTCCCCTTCACTGCCTCCCTACATTTGCATGCAGACACTGTCTGACTGCACCTCGTAATAGATACCAAATTGTCTAAATGAATC
This sequence comes from Egretta garzetta, assembly GCF_000687185.1. Classification (NCBI taxonomy): domain Eukaryota; kingdom Metazoa; phylum Chordata; class Aves; order Pelecaniformes; family Ardeidae; genus Egretta; species Egretta garzetta. The sequence continues at coordinate 522,141 of NW_009258675.1, forward strand.
TTCACTACAAAGCCACCCTCTTACTTCTGTTTCTCAAGCAGCCCTTTCCTTTACTGACCACCATCAGAACTGCTCTTTGACCAAAAGGAAAGAAATAAGCAGTAATTTTACAGAAGTCAGACACGAGCACTGGCGTTGCAGCAGAACATTATTTACTAACCCAAGCAGTGCAAACTGGTCATGTCTGAACCAGCTGCTAAATCCTTCAGGGGAGTTTAGTACAGAATTGCATCCTCAGTGCAGAATTTTTAGGCTTCCTGTAGCAAGGCTTTCACTCTCTATGACATTACACTGTTTTGCAGACTAATGTCTATGGATTGTTTTCTTTTTTAGCTCCATTCAGTTCTAAAAGGCTTTTCCATAAACATTAGGACTCCTAAGCAATTCCAAGACTGCTGCTGATGCTCTTTGAGGATGGGTCAATGAGAGTCTCTGAAAATGTAGGTTGTGACTGCTCTCCCTCAAAGACGGCTGGAGGATCATCATTTGGATTCATCTGTGGCTGCTCTTGGGGTGTTTCGGAGCACCTGCATGTAGTTTTTGTTTTCTGCAGGCCTGCACAATGTTACCACCAGAGAAAGAGCTCTAAACATTAGACATGTACTTCAAGAGGGAAGACTCTATGTTTTTCCATTACCTTACTGTGATGTCTCAGTGCTGTTTCTTCCTTAAACAGGATGGCTCAAGGGGCTGTTGATACAATTTTCTTTTCCAAGCCCAGCTAAAGTCCAACCCAGCCTGATAATAAATGCAAATGGTATTTGGGCTGGTGGCCCATTCCAAACGAGATGATTAGCCTCCATTCTGTCCTCAGTTACCAGGTGTTCACATTACATAGCTGTACTGCAGTGGTCTCAGCAGAGTTATTAAAACCAGACAATCCCTTCTTTCCTTAGCAATGTTCTACAGGTCAATGCAGTGGCATGGGATCGGAGGGATGCGGGGCCTGACGAAGTTTTCTGTCCAGTTGATTAGTCTTCTTTACATCTCCAGCTGCTGTATACAGAGGTGGATTCCTTGGCTTCAAACTAACTAAGGTTTTGGCTGAGCAACTTCCAGTTTTCAGAATTACAAGCCATTCCAATGTTTCTCTGGAGTATCAAACCCACACGAGCTGAAATAATTAAGCCTCCACGTTTTACCAGCCCTTCCTGAGGAGCGCTGGGAGGAAGAGACTCACAGGAAGGTACTAACTCCTCTGTTTCCTTCACAGGATCTGCATCCATCTCCGTTTTCCGTTGTCCACGATGACTTCTCCAGCCTCATACAGCTGGCACAGGCATTTTCAATAACTGTGACTAATAACTGAATTAATTCCCTGGATTTTCTTCCTTGTGGAAGGTTTTCTTCTAGGGCTAGATCCATTCTCCTAGTTGTGCCTAATCCAGTTTCAGGTGGGTTCTGAGAGGTCTCTTTGACTGAGCATTGCAGGTCCCATACTCTGCGTAGTAATTTCTCTAGGTGCTTGGGATTTTGGGGTGGCTGAATGGGTGTATATATATATATATATTTTTTTTTTACTTTGACGCATAAAATGGCACCTGAGTTCCAAAGATTTCTTTTTTATTTATAAATTAATCCTTTACTCAGGGAAGTGTCTCTCCTTTTCTAAGGATGAAGAGGCTGTTTGTCCCAGTCACAATCTCATTTTATTTCTGTTTTGGAACAGTTTTCTGTTTTAGAATTAGTGTGTCTGACATGTGTGCTATTTGCAATTCATTTATTATCCCATGAAAACTATTCCTTCAGTTTATTATTATTGTTTCCCTCCCAGTTTCTCACAGACACCCCTTTGCAGAGTGCATGTAATATGTTTTGGCAAAACTTTGACTTTTTTTCAAAAGTTAATTCTGTTATTTAGCTTTTTCAAAGACACTCCAATATTCTACTGCCATTTCAGTTGTATGAGGTGATGTTGATCAGCAGTGATAGGTGTAATGTTCATGCTAGTCAGTTATTCAGCTCTTCCATTTCTGCATATTTGGTGAGTGACATGGCCTTTCCATCTAGTTGCCTTAAAAAAAAGGTCTGTTGTTCTCAAGACTTCTTCCTTTGGGTAGGAAAATAGAATATTCCTTCCCATGAGCTCTTCAGCAGATGCCATTTCATAGAAGTTCCCATTTAAGGCAGGAAAAGTGTCTTTGTCACATCTTATTTTTGTGGTGTTGCATCCATGTTTACGTAATGATGTAGTTCTCGAGATGTTAAGGAGCTCATGTTTTCTGCTTACGTAAAACCAACAAGGGATCTTCAAGGTGGGTCCAGCGTGCTGACTTGCTGGTACCTGCGTGTCTACATGCATTGTGTAAGGTTATAGCATGAACTGTGATAAAACCTCCTCATGAAGCAGAATCCATTTACAAAGAAACTTCTGAGAAGACTTAGAGACATGACCTTTCAAATATTTAGAATTTCCCAAAAGATCTGGGTTATATTTTTTTTTTTAACAGAATAGTTTATCTATTAAGAAATGCAATCTAGTTGACCCAATATAATTTAGATATTTCAGCTAAATCCACCAAAGAATTGCAATCAGTTAATATTTGGGGGACTATTTTCAACATACAAGCACTCTGACAGAGCAATTAATTTCATCCCAAAGGTGAAGTCTATGTTTGCCTAGGCGAATCTCAATCTAAAACTGCCTGTTGTTCCCCTCTGGCTGTCTAGAAAACTTCAGTGAATAGCTCAGATATAGATATTCACACTGTAAATGTCTGTGGTTACAGGGAATAAGTCCCAGCTGAGCCAGCCAGTGGGAAAATAGGGCCCTTAACATCGCATAACAAGATCCCAGGAGCTTACACGTTGGGTTGAAAAAAGTCACAGGATGAGACAGATTGGGACAGACAAGGTTAAAAAAGTTATCCAAGGTCATTTAGCAGCTTAATGGCAGGGCCAAAAGCAGGGCAAGGTCCGTGCCTCATTCTCCAAACCAAATTGCTTCCCCTAATTATTTATGAAGTTTCTTGGCATTGGACAGGACTGAGAGAGGGGAAAGGCAGCCCACACCGCCGAGGACTGAACACAGGGGAGACAGGATGCAGCATCAAAGGGGTAAACAACTTCGTGGTGATCTTTTGGCCCATTATTATTTTCTCTTCGTGGGCATTTCAAAAGGAATAATTTCTTAAAGGGGACTTGAACGAGGCAGAGATGTAAACAGAGACACTGACAGGATGCTTTAGATACAGAAGCAACAGAGAAGAGAGACATGAGAAGGTGAAGGGAGCAGCAAACTGGACCGTGAAGAAAGGAGTGAAGGGAGAGGATGGTGGTAAATTTGGAAGGGAATGGTACCAGCTGGAATGTCCAAATACATATAGCAAAGACAGGGAGAGAAAACAAAAACAGCAGTTGTGTTGTTTTGATGTTAACAATAGTTAAGATCCTGAAGATTAGAGAAAACCACAACTGTATCTGGTCCTTTGGATTGTCCTGCAAAGGTACAACCCCTGAAATTCCTGGTCCTTTGGGTTGTCCTCCAAAGGTACAACCCTGCAATTCCTGCAGGTCCAGAACCAACCTTGCCCCCTATGCAAGGACATGAAGCCAACACTGTTATTTGAAAATCCTTCAGCTTCAGACTGGCTAGTATCTCTGTATGGTCTGGCTATATCAGGCCTTCCTAAATGTTTAGATTGAGTACTTCATGTATTTTACATATAATACAGCATTGCAAGAATATTTTCTGTAGGGTGGTTGGAAAAAATGCATCTGCAAAGGAGGGATCTGCATGTTCCTGCTGTGAGGAACGCTGTCGGGGAAGGAGAGTACAGAGTGGGAGCCCATGACGTGATTTTGAAACTGAAATGTAGGAATGCAAAATAATCTCTAGTAGAATTTACTGGAGAATTCTGTATTTACACCCAGAAACCACAATTACACACATACAAAATGATTAATCCCTTCTCCCTCTCCACGAGGCTGGCACTAGGCTTTGTTGTGTGATTTCTGAGTACCTTCCCATCCAGCAACACAGGACTGGCCCAGGTTTAGCACTAGTGAAGTTCTCTATAAAGAAGCAAGTAACTTAAATGTGAGCTCAGAATAAAATCCAGTTAAAAATATATTTAAAGGTGTTAAACAGGAAGAGAAAGAAAACTCTTTACATTAATGAAATGTTCTTTTCAGATGATTTCATAGGCATCAGAATATTTTTCTAACCTCTTCCTGGCTGCACTTTAGCAGTGGAAACTTATTTCTCTGTGCCTGGCACTCTCTTTTGTTAGCTGTGCTCACAATTACAGGGAGAAAAATGTGTCTTTGTATGTGTGCCCCAAGAATACGTGCTATCTGCCTGCATGGATATAGTTTTAAATAGATCCAGTTTTAAATAGAATAGAATATTTCAGTTGGGAGGGACCTACAATGATCTCTGGTCATCGGTCCAATTGACCAATTCAGGGCTGACCAAAACTTAAAGCAAGTTGTGAAGTGCATTCACCAAATGCCTCTTAAACACCGACAGGCTTGGGGCATTGACCACCTCTCTAGGAAGCCTGTTCCAGTGTTTGACCACCCTCTCAGTAAAGAAAGGCTTCCTCAGGTCCAGTCTAAACCTCCCCTGGTGCAGCTTTGAACCATTCCCACATGTCCTGTCACTGGATACCAGGGAGAAGAGCTCAGCACCTCCCTCCCCACTTCCCTTCCTCAAGAAGCTGTAGAGAGCAACAAGGTCACCCCTCAGCCTCCTTTTCTCCACAGCACACAAGCCCAAAGTCTTTCTTCCAGACATTTGACCAGCTTTGTTGCCCTCCCCTGGATGCATTTGAGTACCCACACATCCTTCCTAAACGGTGGAGCTCAGAACTGCACACAGCACTCAGGGTGAGGTTGCACCAATGCTGAATACAGCAGGATGATCAGCTCTTTTGATCAGCTGGTAAGAATAAAGAGATCAGTACAGGGCAGCACCTGAGCAGCCTCTGTCCCCTTCCTCTCCAGCTTTGCCCTTGCTCTGCAGAGCAAGAGCTGTGACTGGGCCTCCGTCACTGTTCAAGCTATGAGATGGCTGGAAATTCTCAAGAAGCCCATTAAAGTCCTCAAAATCTATGCAGACAAAATTTCTGGGGGGAAAAAGCAGAAGTGTGTGTGGAAATACAGGTGCTTGGCAGCCCTGTGCCTTCTTGCAAATCAGGGAATCATTGCTCACTAGTGCACAAACCAGTATCTAACAACTTCTTTCCATGACATCATTTCTGAGCCTAGCATCTCGAAGTTTAGTTGTTGTACACACACATTGGGGTGCTCAGTTCTCATCCCTGAGGAGGTACAACTTAGAATCATAGAATCATTTGCTTGGAAAAGACCTTTAAGATCACCGAGTCCAACCGTACCTGTCCACCACTAAACCATGGAAGGTTTGGCTCCCCATATCCTCATATGAGTGCTGTCTTAATTCAAGCTTTTTGAAAACATAAAAGGAGATCTTGGCAGATAATGCCAGAAGAGATTTAGAAGAAGTGTTTTATCCTACAGCCCATTCCTCTAAGACAGGATCACTTATTCTCACAAACACTTAAATCATTCCTGCCTCAGCTGTTTAAGAGACCCTCCAGTTGTGGAGGTTTCACAGGCTCTTGGACAAGATTCTCTAGCACCAAATTAATCACATCAGAAGAAAGTCTCCCCTGATAGCCAGCCTGAAGTTCTCTTAGTGCTTTTGAAACCAGTTAGTCCTTGTCCTATCATCAGTGGATAGGAAGAACTGCTTGTCTTTTTCTCTTCTGCAGCTACACTGTAGGGCTATATTGATTCACTTTGGTCTGTGTGAAGACTAAACAAACCCTATTCCCACACTCTTCCCTCAAGGTTTTGTTTTCTACAGCTCTGTGCTTTTTGTTCTCCTCTAGACACCCACAACCCGTCCAGTTGGTAAAGTTGATTGAGGGAAGAGGAGAAAGCAGATGACGTCTTGATAGGCACTTAGGACCATAATGGATTAAATAGTAAGAAAAGAAAGTATAGTAAAGAAGTCAATACCAAAAAACCCTTCCTGTCCTCTTCTCCCACCCAGACACACTGCACACATCCATACAGCTCAGTTGATCCTTCTCCTTTTACTCCAGCAGCTGTGAGGTTTGTCAACCCTTTTGTGGCAATTACTTTAATTCCCTGAAATCAAAGCACCTGCCAGAGGAGTGGCTTGTTTTACAAAATCAAGGCCTATTGAAACATTTTAAGGAAAACAGTTGTTTCATTCTGTAAAGATACAGATCTTCTCTTGAGTCAAGGAGAGAAGATAAAGGGAGAAAGTTTGACATTTTACTTCAGTCTGGAATGCAGGTAAAGGCTTGAAATATAAACTCCAAGATGAACAGATTTGATTGAGATATCATTTTAAACTACCATCCTTTTCCTTATTTATTTGTAACTGTGAAAGAAAGACAAATAGTCTTATCTTTTCCATTGGGGAAAAAGAAAAAAAGCAAGCTGGCAGCTTTCACTGAGAAAGTCTGAGTGACTTTGATGGCTGCCATGAAAGCGTGTTGGTCTGTTTGATCTTTTGTTGACTAACTGAAGGTTCGGGGATGTTACGATGCATGTTTACATACTGTAGGCTAGCTGTAAAGCCTCACCTCAGGTGAAAAGACGCAGCTGGTTTTAAAAGCCAGCTAGGCCAGGATAAAAAGAAAAAGAAATTACACAACAAGTTATGAAGTTTCAAAGGTAATGCATGTCTTATAAGGCCAGCATACAAAAAGACTGTACGCCATCAGAAAAGTGTGCAAATAGACTGGGATTTGATGGGATTCCTTGCAGTTCAGAGCCCATTGAGTGTTCAGTATGGAGCCAAAAAGCATTTCCTTTGAGGGCTATTTTTTAAAGGGAAAAGCTAATTCAGATATGATCACCTAAGTCCTAGGCTAATCCTTCTCCTCAGGAAAATTTACTTTTACAGTTTCTTTCTCATTGTGCTCTCCCAGACCCAGCCAGCTCCCACCAGCTAGATTTTCTAATGCTGATGCAGGACTGAAACCATTAGTGCTCTGGGAAGTAACCAGCTAATCACCATTATCTGTCACCTGATTGCATGCAATTAAAGTGTCCAGCCACCCTGTGCCACCACTGCATTCAGCTATGAACAACAACACAGTAACATGGGTGGTGGGCTAGATTCACAGAAAAGCCATGTGGCATTACAGCAAATGAGCATTAGGTGCTTTTGCTGCTTCAGGAAGGTCAGACTCCTGCCCTAACTGATGCACATGGACCTGTTAGGTGCCTAAGAACTGGAGTTACAGGAGCCAGAAATATAATCAAAGTAAAACCTCTAACAGAAGAAATTGCTAAGGACAGACCTTAAGCCTGGCTCGCAATAGTCTCTGTAACCTTGTCCCTCTGTAAAGGGACAAAACTGTTAATTGAGCATCTACAAGGCAGTTTCTACAATAGCAAGCAACTTGGCAGAAAAGGATTGGATGGGTATCTCCAAGGGGTTGCTGCTGAGGTTCTTATAACCACACATGATGTGGCTCAGGGGGGTTATTTCCTTTTATATATGTAGTCTGATCTTCTGCACAGAAAGGCCCCACCAGGGATGTGGATAGAAGTGATGTCCAGAGGATGCAGCCTGGGACCCTCATGTCTCTGTAGGAGAACATCTGGGGTGTGCTACAGCAGAGGTTTTTGGTTTGCCTCCCACAAAAGGAATCTGGTGCATTAAGCCTGTTCCGTAAACTGAGTAAACTCTGTGAACTCTGTGGTAAAGGGAGTGATGGGGGGTTGCTTCAGAACTGCACAACTGCTCCAAACCAAAATACTAATGAAACATGGTCAAAGTTTACAGAAAGAGAATGGGGCCAGTCCACTTCTCTTTAAAGCACAGAATGTCCCTTGAAACCACAGTGCTGAGGGCTCTTGCCAAGGACTATGAGTTCAAGCTGCCCCCCTGCCTGAGATGAACCATCTTGATATCACACTGCTTGACAGTAAGTGCCATTATCTCCGCGCTTTGATCCATGGCTGGAAGCTGTGGAAGTCAGTTCAAGCCACTATACTTCATATCAACTATAAGGCATTGCTGTTGCTTCGTGGACAGCTGGTGCCAGGGAAAAGCACTTAATGGGCCACTGGGTTTGCCTGGTGGCTTTCAATTTCCCACAACCTTTTGAAGATTCAACCTTTTCCATTGACTCCAGAAGGCCTTTAGTTTTGGGTGCAATTTGCTGAAATAACCAAGAGAAAATACTCTGATTTTTGCAGTGGTGATTTTAAACCACAACTGCTGATTATGTAGAATTTTATCATAACTGGTAAGATCTTGTTTTTCAGTTTCTTTGTGCTACATTGAGTATTTTGTGGGTATAAACTGTCGGTTGGTCTGTTCATAAAAACAACAATTAAATTTTACTCTGTTCTTTGGAGGAAAAGTGAGATTTAAGAGACCCTGTGTAGTTTGTCCATGATTCAGCCTGAAAACTTGTTATGCAGGTGGTAATAAATTATTCTGGTAAACAGAGAGAGACAAGGAACAATCTTCTAGTTGTGAAGAAGGTTATTTTCAAATTTACTGTATGAAGGTGAATGTAGTGCTCTTACCTCAATGGAGATGGCTCCCCTCCAGCTGAGACATTCATTAAAATCCATGCAGATACTGGCTTGTTTTGGGGAAAGCTATCTAGGAGCTCATCAGAATGAGAACTGAACAGGTCATTCTAGAATTTCAGCTTGATCAGTGGGTTACTCCTTTTCAGGATGCTCTGCCTAAATTCAAGTATTTTATTCTTTTTGTTCAACCTCCAAGGAAGCGTCCCGATAGCAAAAGCTCCCTGCAAAGTTTGTTACAGAAAGCTGTGCCTGTAATTCAGCTTTGGAGGCAGGCGTTGTAGAGGAATGTGCTGTTAGTGGGGATGTGCACACAGTTCTGTATCGCGGACATTCCCAAAACAGCAAAGGGCATATATGGAAGGGATGGGGGGCGGGAGACAGGTGAGAGGATGGAATCTGTGAAGAGTTTTTAATGAGCACTGGGTTTTGTTTCCCTGGTGGGTTGAGCTTAAATGTTGCTCAGACAATTCTGTGGCAAGATAGTTGTTATCTTGTTGAGTAAACACTTGGAGGAGTAGTTAAATCAATGAGGATAGATTTGAAATCACTGTGAGAAGTCTCAGTGGTCCCAGCAGACTCGCTGGAGAGCAAGCACAGAATGAACACTCAGCGAAAACCCTGAGAAGTATTTAGTTAACCTAATTATGTTGTATAGATATTTTACAATTAAAGAATGAGCAGTAATGCCCAGAAATCATTAAGCAATGAGGGAACAGAGAGAAGAGCTTTGTTAAATACAGAAAATTCCTTAACTTTACCAGAATTTGTTTAATATAAACTCTTCAACAGAGCCATAACTGTTTGCAAGACAATTCAGAGTGCCTTGGCTCAGCTTTCCCATTACCACGCCTGGCTGAAAGTGGAAAATACACCTTACTGTGAGCAAGGATTTCTCTGAATAAACACATTTGTGTGAATGCGCTCCCATCTATAGCTAGCTTTCATGGCGAAAACACAACTTCTTTTCATGAAACAAAGTCTTGTTGCCTCAGGGATAAAGACAGTTTTCAGATTACATTTCATAATTCAGTCTGCAGCAGACTGCGTTTGACCGTGAGGACCCTCGTGGGGACCATTTTTGTCTCCGTAGCCTGTGGGCTCTCTCCTCTGGGCTGCAACTATTTATTCAGCTTCCAAAAGAAGTGAGGAAGGAAGACATGGGACCAGTGCCCCTGAGCTGAAAATGCCCAGCTGATGGATTGTGAACAGGGGAGCTAATTTCTGCCTACTGCTCTCACTGGACTTCCAGCTGGCTGCCTTGCCCGAAATGTAATACAGTCTTAGCAATTGCAAAAAATGCATCAGAAAACACCATTTAAATTAGGCTCAGTTATGGCTTTGAAAATAAAACGTAACTTACAGTAGTTCAGCTGCAGTCTCCTGTTCCCTTGCAAAGTGCAGAGTATGCAAGGGCTCTGATACCAGTTTTTGTTAGCGTAGATTTACCCCAAACCGCTCCCGCTGATGCCAGTAGATTTACAGTGATGAGCATCTGTTTTAATGGCTGGAACCAAAGCCTGTTTGAATCAATGAGCAAACTCTCCTGACTTCAGTGAGCTCTGGTTTAAGGCCTGAGAGAGACATCACGGGAGTTCCTGAGCCTTTTAGGTGTTATTTACAGTGGTCTGCTGCTAGGGGAGCACTAAATCATGGAGTTATTTGGCTGCGGGGGAATTTAAGTGGCGATCTGCTATGCTGTTGCCACAGCTACAATACCTTTCTCGTTGCAATGATTCATGACAGGTCATGGGAGCATATGTAATGGAAATATGCTTTATTGCCTTCTATCACTTGTCAAGTCTTATAAACACAACATTTTTATTTTGCCGTATTCTCGCTTTATTTTGACTGATGTCTCTATGCAGAACTGGTGAGAGTGTTTCTTTTTATGCAAAGATATCACCAGATGCTGTCTTCATCTTAAAATTGAGTATATTTTTCATTTAAAAGCTGATCCTGCTTACCTCTCTCAGCCCCAGTAGCTCTGGGAATTTTGCTCAAGAAAGAAATGCAGCACAAGCCTGTTCCAGGTGCCAGGGCCAGACAGCTATGGAATGGGAAGGGGGCACTCAGCCTTGCAAAAGGGTTTGTGTAACTACAAAAAGGGCCATGTTTAGGCTCCAAAAGCCAAAATCTTCCATCCGTGGGATGTTTCTACACCACTCCTGCTGTGCTGCCACTCCTCAAGCCTTTTTCAGAACTCTTCAGTGTATTCCAAAGCATTTTTCACTCCTGAGCCTTAGCCCCAGGACGTTGTTTCCTGACCCCGTTGTTTCCAGTTGCATTTCCACGTGGTCAAAGTCACCACAACCTCCTCTTCAGGCAGAGTTTGCTCAGTCCTTTCGTTACCTGCCTAATCTAGACAGGGTGCATGTGGCAGTACTGTTCCCTGGACTGAAAGCTGGGGTGAAGAGCATCTTTGTCCGGGAAGCCAGTGGGTAAATGGAGTGAGGCAATTCATCTTGCCTGCCAGAGCCGGGCTGGTGGGCAGGGTCTCTGCGTGCTCTGCAGGACACCGCACCGCTGTGATCACCAGCTTCACATTTTTCTCAGTAAGTAACAACCTGGTGCAAAGTGCACTGCAGTATCATGATTTAAAGGAGTCCCAGAGTGATGCACAGCCCTGCAAATGTATTGGAAAGACATTTGTTCAAGCCCCGGGAGTGGGAGCAGTGGCCATTTACCTGTCACTTGTATTTCAACCTGAGTTTATCCATGCCTCCGAGTGCATCTTCAGAATGGGGCCAGAGCAGCCCAGCCAAGCCTTGCTCCCGAACGACTCTAGGGCTGTGGCACGTCGTGCCAGACCTGGTGAGCCACGGTTTGAGTTTTATCTACTCTGTCCTCATCAACAGACACAAGGGCTTCCAGGCTTCGGTAGAAGTCTGTGATTTTCATGGCTGTCTCTGCTGAGATTCCCATGTGGCAACACGAGCTATAGCATGGTTTATGTGTTACCAGCTACAAATTGTGCTGTACCGTGAGTCTGACTCAAGCACGAAGTTATGATGATAACTGTTGTGAGGCACCTTCAGCATAGACTCTGGGTTCAGCCTAATGCAAGACCTTGATCTGGAGTCACCCCACTAAGCCAGAACCCTTCAGGAACTCAAGCAATTGAGCAAAAAAAATCAGCCATTTTCTTAAAAAATGAAAAAGCAGCTCGTTGTCGAACTCCAGGCCATGTGTAAAAGTTCAGACATAATTTCTTTCCTTACTGGTTTGCTTTCACCTGCCTCACATCATCTACTTTTCCTCAGCTTTATGAAAAGCATGTGTCAGAAATATCTAAAGTGTGTGGGGGGGAAGCCAGACTGGACCCCTTGTTAGCAGCCTTGTGGCTGTCAAACCCAACTGGAGGGTTCTCAGCTCCCTCTCGTGGGTAGAGGAGCACTAAACGGTACAGGCTGGTGTTTCCGAGGCAGCTGCATGTCCCTCGTCAGACCCGATTTATTGTGTGATGGTTCCTCTTTGTGCATGACAGCATCCGCAAAGCATGAGAAGATAGAAGTGAGCATACACGTCTCTGCTGGCTTGCACATACATGTGCACAAATATATCCACTATGGGCAAAGCAAGCAAAGCTCAGCCCGCAGCTTGTTTGCAGAAAATCCGGTCTGTTCCACCCTTCTGGTTTTGGACAGATCGCCTGTTTTAGTTTGCTTGCTTTTAAAACTCGTCTGAAGGATGGACAGTACAGTATCAGTGCCCCGGCTGCTGAGCCTCCGTGGGTGCTGCCACCTCTGTGGGGTGCTGCAGCAACGCTTTGCCCCAGCCTCTGGGGTGCCCTTACCCAGGCTGTGGGTAAGACCCAGCATCAGAGCAGAAGCACGTGAGGATGCTTGGCCAGCGGTGTCACCCAGACAGCTCTGACCGTGGCATCCAGCACACCCTCAGCAAAGCGCCTGCTCAGCATTAAGCATCCGCCGGGGCAGCAGCAACAGAATCACAGAATGGCAGGGGTTGGAAGGGACCTCGGGACATCATCTAGTCCAACCCCCCTGCTAAAGCAGGTTCTCCTAGAGCATGTTACACAGGACTTCGTCCAGGCAGGCTTTGAATATCTCCAGAGAAGGAGACTCCACAGCCCCCCTGGGCAGCCTGTTCCAGTGCTCCATCACCCTCAAAGTAAAGAAGTTTTTCCTCATATTCAACTGAAACCTCTTCTGCGTCACTTTGTGCCCATTGCCCCTTGTCCTGTTGCTGGGCACCACTGCAAAGGGTCTGGCTCTGTCCTCGTGATTTCCACCCTTAAGATATTTGTACGTGTTGATGAGGTCCCCTCTCAGTCTTCTTTTCTTCAGGATGAACAAGCCCAACTCTCTCAGCCTTTCCTCATAGGGGAGATACTCCAGTCCCTTTATCATCCTAGTTGCTCTCCTCTGGACTCTTTCTAGGAGTTCCTCATCTTTCTTGAACTGGGGAGCCCAGAACTGCACACAATGGTGAGGTGCCTGCTAGTGCTCAGCCATACATCTTAGCAAGCAAGTGGTAGCACTCTCTGGTATTACTGTGGCTTCCAAATGTACTATCGGTTCACCAAGAAGGCTCAGTTTGGCTTCCTGTGGCTCAGAAATACCTGTGCATGCCCTTCGGCTCACCTAAAGCTGGATGAAGCTTTGTGGACGCGGTTCATTTCTTCAGTGTGCAAATGGGGATCACTCACAGAAGATATTTCTGGGACACCCTGCTGCTGTTACATCCAAACTCTTCTGACACTAATGAGTATGCTTGGAAGCAATGTTTTATCTCTGAGCATTTATAAAGTGCTGCTAAAAGGATGGTGGTCAGGAGTCTGTCTGGTTTTGGACCTTCTGGCGGTGGTTGCAAGCCAAGGTGTCATCTCCAAAGCCCCAGCTGGTCCTCCAAATTAGCTGATTATATGAGATAAATTTTGTGCTTTATCTGGAGCTGATAAAGCATACAGAAATCTGGATCACAATATAAAAAATATCTTTCCAGGATGATTTTTCCACACAAACCATTGATTTTATCACCTCTTAGGTGATCTTAATGGGAATATCTGTCAATATCCACAATTCCCACAGCTTCCCAGAACCAATGAACACTTTTTTTGTCAGGAAACATAGAGCTAGGCAGTGAGTTCAGGGACGAGGAGGATGGAAGAATGCCTTGGATCCCCTACTGCCAAACACTAGAGAAAACTCAAGTTTTTACAGCTCAGAGTCATTGAATCATAGACTCCAAAAAGTTACAACTCCTAAAATATTGATAGTCCTAAAATAGAGATTTGTAAGACGGGACTTTTACCATAGGTGCTCTGATTTTTCTTCCTTCTCAAATAAGGTGGTCAATTTGGGGGTAAGATCTAAGAAGGTGCAGAGATCCTCTTGAGCAAATGCTCTTAACATGAGGGGAAATTAGGAGAGACAGCAGCGTGCCTGAGGTGCAAAAGATTTTCCAGGAGAAAGTCCAGGTAAAGAGGGAAAAAATCTGTTGGGAATCACTGTCAAGTATAATAGGATTTCAGGGTCCATAGCTTTTCATCATTATAATGTGGATCTATGCCTGAACCCTGTGCTTGCATATGGTGCCATCTCTTGAGCTGGGTAAGGAAGGTGGTGCAAACGCTAATGATGTATTTCTACTGAAGCAAAACTTAGACATAATGTTTCCCTGACAGGTGATCAAACCATCTCAGCGACTATCAAACTCCGTTTCCTACTGTCAGAAGTAACGGCATTATCTAGACTGGGAGCTATTAACACTATGTTATTGCACTGCCATTCACAGAGCCCAAGGGAGGATGTTTTTTTTCTTAAATTGCAATCCGTCAGGCGTGAATGAAGATCTTTATCGGCTGAAAGATAACAGCTGATGTCTTCCCTCCTGCTCTCAGACGGGGAAAGTAATATCCTACATAATGGAACAAGGGAACCATAGTAGCTCCAGCAAGAATGAAGAGAGAAGGGAGTAGATTGTGTTTCAGGTGTAAGTGTTGAGCTATTATGTTTCATGGAGTAATGATGTCCTACCCTGTAAAACAGAGTAGAAAGAGGCTTTTTATTCTGCCCCCGGGGGCACGGCAGGGCTGTAATCGCATTCCCATTGTGTGGGGGGACCAGGGGGGCAGAAGCCACAATCTGTTTTCCTACTTCAACTTACCTAGCAGAAGTGGAAAAGTTAACACTCTGATCGTCAAGACAAGCCTTTTTGAATGTGGTATTTGTTTTGGCTGGTAGAAGTAGCCCCAGTTAACTAAAATGGCAGAGTTATTAAAGAGCCACAGGAATGGGGTGGGCAGGGCATGCCTTATTTCAGTCAAGGCTGGTCTTTGAATAACCAGTTCCCGTCGTGGTTATGGAGTGCTCTTTAACAATTTGTGTTTCTGGAGCGAGTGAAAATCATGCTTTTAAGTTTCTGGGGATTCACTGGAAGAGCTGCAATCAGTGGTACTGTTATCATTTGGCTCCCCATATCCCCAGCCCGGGACACAGTCCTACAGCCCTGCTGCTGAGTTTATCATTGTCTTAGCAATCATGGGAAAGCTGAAGGAGCAATAAATTGGGACCACGACAAGCCAACACCAAGGGCCCTGCTTTGATCACAGCTCAGATAGATGCACATGGGGTGGCTTCGGACTTGCTCAGGTGTCCTTAGCAATGTCACCACAGAAGGCTGGAGGTCTGAGGGAGCTCGCTGTCCTGGTACTCTGCTTCCTAAGTAGGTTTTGGTGTCTTTCCTGAGCTGTGTGCTGCTATTGCTACATGGCTAAAGAAGACAAGTCAGCAGTAATACAGTGGGCACAGACAACTGGTGTCAGAAAAGTCTCACACAGTTCACACTGGTGAAAGAGAGAAGTGTGAGTAACCTGGGTTATCAGACAGGACTGTAGCATTTTGATGACATTTTTCTGCCTTTTCACTCCAAATCTTGCCAGATGCTCAAAATACAATGAACATCGCTGCCAAACACTGCTTGTGTGTTCAAACTCAAAGATCAAGTTAAATCTGTGCAACTACAGAAAGATTTTTTTTTAGATATTTCTTTCTCTACTTGTGGTATCACTAGTGAATTCTTCCACTGAATAGATATCAAAGAGAAGGTCATGGTTTTCCTCACAAAGGAAGTGATATAATAATGAGAACTTGTTCTGCTTTTCCCCATAATACGATGAAAGGCTGAAGTCAGGTTAGTGCATTACTTGAAAACAGAAAGCTTTCTTTTTGCTCTCTGAAACACTTTACAATTACCTTTTGCTGTAATTTACCTGTAAAATTACCTTTACCTGTAATTTGAGACCCTTGTTCACCCACCTACTCACTTACTAAAATGAGGCATGATTAAATACCTTTCTGAACAGGAACACAAAAATGTGTTTCTCTAAAAGTGAGAGAGTGAACAAGTCCAAGGTCATCACACAGGGGTGGGAACAGCTGTATCCTGCTTTGCAGGCTTTAGTCTTTCATCCGTCTTTAACAAAGGCCTAAGAAAAACTGCTTTAAATGCTAAATATGACCTTAAGTAGACATGGGAGAAATGCGCAGGCAGAGATATTTCCTTCAAGGAGATGTGGAAAACCCTGTTACATTCTCTATGCAAGTTTCTGTTGGTGTTACTCCAGGGGGTCCTTTTCCATCAGAGTATCTGGGTTGCATCCAGGATGGTTTCTGCAAGATCGATGCTCTCTAAGCTGACATCTGGTGGTGCCTTCAGCCTGTCCGAACATAAATAAATGAGCAAAGACTGCAAGGTTGATGACAGAGTGTGTTGTGTGGTTCAGTTGTCTCTATTTTTCGTGCCTGCTGTATTGCTCTTACATGCCCTATAGCCTAAATGGAGTGTAAAAAAAAAAAATCTATTTACATTTAAAAATCCATTACCTTGACACTTTGGCAGATGGTTTTGGAGGCCACCTTTTACACTGTGCTGCTTAAAACTTGTCAGATGCTGCTGCTTCTGTTTCAACCCTTCCCACCCCCTTTTTCATCCTCCATTCACTATCATTAATATTGCAGCTCAATTGCCAGACATAGAAATGCTATTCTCCATGAAGGTTGCCACGTTACCAAATAAGTGCAAGTTTGAAGGAGGAACATGAATTTAATTCCCAAATACCAGTGAGACAGATGTTTCTGTTACAAGGAATTAGCACTCGGGGCTTCCTTTCTCTTACTCAAGACAAATAACGGTGTTGCTAGCACTTCTGTAATTAGTATCTGCTTGCTCCGTACAGTCTTTGTGCTAAAAGTTTTACACATTAGAGACGGTGTCATTTTTCTGTTTTGGAGCATTGTTTAATAGAGAGAAAAAGCTCGCTTGCCAATAACTGCTTGTGATTTCTTAAATAAATAAATTGAATCAATTTCTTAAGTAAATTCTGTGCTCTTCAACAAGGGGCAAAAAGTCTTCTGAATCCAAAACATTACATGATCTAAAGTCTATGTAGCCGGAAGAGTCTACAGAGCTATTCATCTGGCAGATGTAGGCATCTGCTCCAGGGCAGCTGAATCACTTGCTGCGCTCCTTTGGCTCTGCTGATGGCACCTCTGCCTGGCCTGTAAAGGAAGCCTGAGCTCTTGATTCACACAGAGATGCCTACATTACACACCTAAACCAGTTGTCTTAAACCATGAGCTGGATGTCCTCTGGTGGAATTACATAGCTACTTCAGTGAAAGGGACATTTCCAGAGCAGTAGGGTGGCTGAGACAATCACACAGGACTAGTAGAGGTGGCAAGGGATGTCCTGGAGACCTGCGCCCTTCTGGGATAACAGCTGGAAACCAGCTGGGCAGTGCAAGAGCATCTCAAGTGACACAAATGCCAATGTTTTGGCAGTGGAATGGAGTGCCAGGTGTCTATCGTCAGGGGGAAAAATTACCCTCTGGAGGTGCCTGTCTCCATTGTGTGTGGCTAGAGCCTAGATGGCCAGCTTAGATTAGTCTTGCAGCTTTTAGCTGGTGAAATGAATCTCACTTTATGAAAAATTGGAGTGCTAATAGCTCAAACGTGTAATTTATATTTGCATTGTAGAGCCGCTTTAACAGCCCAGCCCAGAGAGCTCCATTCTACTGGGGCCTCCACAAATAAAAAATTAGTGTTTTCTTTATCTAAATAAAAGCTCTAATACATTTTTATATGCATATGCGCACTCAAGAGAAATGAGGAACCACTGTAGTCTTCATCCTGGAGATTCAGAACTGAAACAGAGAGAAGTGAAGTGATTTGCCTAGAGTGATGTAGAAAACTTAGGACAGGAGAAAGAACTTCACCTGTCCTTCCTGTCTTTGGTTCCATGTCTTAATCATTCTTTTCTTAAAATAACAAGCAAAATCTGTATATAAATCCTGTCTGCGTAAATGCCTGTTCTCTACAACTACCCATGTTAGGCTTCTAAAAACAGACGGGTAATAAGAGAGCCTTTTCCTTTAATGACCTTATATGTAACATGGAAAATGCAACAGTGTGCATGAGTTACCTGTTTTTGAGCCTTGATTTAAATCAAATGGTTCAGATTTAATGGAGAGTCTGACCACAGATGTATGTGCAGTGCCATGACAATCCATGATAGGCAGAAGTAAGCAGTGAATAACCCCAAAGAACATGCCCTGAAAATCTTTTGTGGTGAAAGCAAGTACATGGCTCGATTACGGTAGGATGCTGTGCACAGAGCAACCCTAGCTTTTTGAATAATATGTGCGAGGGTCACCTTGAAAAAGTGTTGAATTAATATCTGGTTATTGCAGCAGATCATCAGGCCCTATTCCTTGAAGTGCTCGTTAATTTTTCTGGTGCTTTTCATGGAATTCATTTGAATCTCTTGTGATATTCCGAGGCATCACAACACCCACCACCTTATTCCTATGGGCTGTTCTCTGTGAGAGTCTGAGTAAGAAAGTTAGAGGCTTGTGAGGTCATGTAGCTTTCTGTCGAAGGGCACAGACTTCCCATATTTTAATGAATTTTTTACCACTTCCCCCACAAAGTGTTGTATAGGTACAGAAACATACATTGGGAAGACATCTGTGATAATGGAAACTACCTGGCTAAGACTGGAATTTTTTTGTGAGTCTGGAATTGATTGTAACAGACCTTAACCCTAATGTTTTGTGAACTCTGGTGTGAAACCTGAGGTTCACAAAAGTCAATGGCGGAAGACCATTGACTTTGGCCAGGCTGGTTTTTTGCCCCAGGGTTCTCAAGGGAATAATTTCCCTGGTACTATTTATGGTTCTGTCAGTGATGTGTTAGCTGTGTTGTATGTGCGTGTGTGGGCAGCCCAAAGCTACCCTGTCCTTTCTTAGTGCCAAAATGCATTGCAAACACATTCTTGTTGAGTTGCTTGTTATCGCCTCTTTACCTCTCTTCCCTCAGTTGCTTTCCTGCTTTCTCCTTTCTGCTGATGTAATTTTAAAAATTTCAGAGAATTGCCTTATTTCTCTAAAAAGACACACATGGTGAGGAAGCTTTGCTTTAAGAAGATACAACGTTCTCTAGTGCAAAAGACCCTAATGTACCCTATTTTTAAAATACTGGCATGGACTGCTAAAGGGATCTTTCAATATATCCTGGCATGCAGTGGATGCTTAACACTCATTTCCTCTCATGAATCTAAGAATCAAACCCAGATGATGAAAGTTTAATCCTTTGGCACAGGTACTGCACATTGCATCTTTCAACACAATGGAGCCCGTTTTCTCCAGAGAAGAGGCAGTGAAAAATGCCTTGCACAGGACTTGAGCGCAGGTTCTTGGGTGGAAAACAGGAGAGGTTAGAAAAGGTGCCGTTTCTGCAAAATGAAGTTCCATCTCCAAGATACACATCTAGCAGGCCAAGGCATTGCTTAGCGAAAGAAGTTGAGTGCCTTAAAGCCATCTGCACAATTTCTTAAAACTTCACTTCCCTGATGGATAACAGATGGAGGAGGAAATTTATAAGTAAAAGATTAGAGCAACTCTGCTTATAAACAGGAGTACTAATCACTCTGTCTTTGCCCTGGAGACCAGATTTAATCTCAGGGTTTAACTTAATGCAACTGTCTTGTTTCTGCTGCCAACTGAGAATGTTCAAATGCTCCCGTGATAAGAGATACTTTGGGATGATACAAAGCCAAACATTGCTTGGCAATTGATGATCCAGCATTTAATCAATGATTACACTCAACATAACACGGTGAAATAATGGACTGGGTAATTTCTGCATTCAACATTTGTCATTTCCCAGTGTTTAAATTTGCTCAACAGTTCTCTGCTGCATTTGTGTTTTGTCAATAGCACCTTCACTTTGTGTCCTCACTTGATGTTTTTATTCAGCACCCTCTGAAACACTGAAACGAAAAGTGAGATGTTTGAACATGTTGGGAATAAGGCATGGGGTGGTGGATTTGCTGTAGGAGAGGTCTTCAGTATCTTCTCACCCTTTGGAAGAAATCTCTGTGCTCTGTGTAGGGGGTGGTGTGTGGAAACCAGGGGTCTGTGATCTCATGAGACGTCTCTGACAATAACCTTTGCTGAGAGCCGTGGTGGAAGAGCAGCAGCTCATGTCCCAAAACACAGCAGGGTGCAGAAGAGTCATCCAAGCTTTGCATCCTACCCACCTGTATTTCCAGTCCTCTCAGCATAAGCTATTAGGTAGTGGATTTTCCAGTCTCTGTTTTCTATTTCTATACCCCAGCTTTTGTGCTGGGTTCTGATGTGCTGGATGAAAGAACAGAGGCAGTGCAATTAGACCTATGATGAGAATTGATCTTCCAATTTGCTGCTTGAAGTGGAAATGAAAAAGGAAAATTGTCCCAGTATGACCCGAAATGAAAACTTATTAATCTTCTCATGGAAAAGAAACCAACCACTGTGCCTGCTGTACCCCTGCTAAAACAAAGTACCTCCAGTCTAAACAGAAGAATTCTATTCAGAATGGAAATTTTTGGGTTGCTTCTTGTTTCTGGTATCTTTTTAGATGTTAGCTAGTTACATACCTAAACTTAACTTCACAGCACAACAAAGAATTGAAATAGTCCATCTTGAACAAAACATGGTTTAGTGGTGGATGGCAGTGTTAGGTTAACGGTTGGGCTTGATGATCTTAAAGGTCTTTTCCAACCTAAATGATTCTATGATTCTATGATATTTTCTCCTGGACTCTCTTCTTGCCATGCTTTGGAGAGCTGACCTGAGTTTACTCCTTTATCGCAAAAGAGGGTTTACGGAATAAATAGAGAGGTGTCTACCCTTCAAAAGATGCTGAAGTCTTGCCCTTCTTTTAGTATTTTCTGATAGTTTGTTTAGATGACTCCCTGCTCATCTTGTCACCTTCTGTGAAATAATTTTTCCTTTCTGTGATATGGGAAATCTTAGACACCTAGGCACAGGCTGCCTAAAAATCAGAAGCTGCAACACAGGTTGGCAACATCTGAGCCTGTTGATAAGCTGTGATTAATCAAATGCTTGTTAAAAACAGCTTAGCTAAACCTCAGAGGCTTTGTGGTGAATAAGCATGAGGTTCATCTTTGCTGATTAGGAGAATAAGTAGACCTGAGTACTTTGTATTACAGATAGCTGGGACAACTGGGGAAACGTGTTAAAGAAACCTGAACCCTTCTTTGCTCCTTAGGAATACTATCACTGCTCAGGTGGTGAAAATAAAAGGAACTTGTGCAGTTTCTGGTCATTCTGTGTATGAACATTACTTTTTTACATTATTTGTTTGGTTTATTTGAGAAACAAGAGCTTAGGGATCATCCAGGACTGTGGGAGAATGCGGCCATTTAAGTCTGTGCAAGCTCATTTGACTGGAACCAAAAGGAACAGAACCAAAATTCCCTGTCCCGGTCCAAGATGCGACAGAGGGACAAGCTGCAATGTGAGCGTGCCCTTTCTCATTTTAGACAATGGGGTCTACACATTATGGGAAAAAACTCACCAAGAAGTGTCAGCAAGACCCTGCATCCTATTTGACTCTTGAAAATCCTGCTCTAGGACACAAACTCATGGGAAAGCAGATGCCAGTAGTTGTGTTGCTCATGGAATGAGTTATTTTAAATAAGATTTGGAACAAATTAGTATTATGAGCCTGTTTCCTGAAGATTGGCAACGCTGATGGAGAATGGTTCATCAGTTATGCTATCCACTGGTGCTGAAAAACCTTTAAACTTTTATCTGCTTGCTTGCTTTTTAACAGACAGTTTCAGAATAGCCTGGGATGTCTCCAAAAGTAAAAGGCAAGGGAAATCAGATTAACTCTCCATGATACAAAGCCACATTACAATCTAGGTTGAAGGTCTGCATGGATTAAGGAAGATGCGTTCCCCTTTGTAAGGAGGAAGTTAATGAGCACACCCTTGAGACCTTTCTCTCTGGAAAAATGCTACAATTTTAGTAAGCTACTTCCTTAATAGTGAGTGCATATCTCACTGCTAAGGATCTCAAACATGTCTTTATCAGGTAAGTTTTCACATCCAGTGAAGAGAACCTTTGAGGTTTTTCTTTTTTGGAAGAATGAAAATGTGTGTAAATACCTGACTAAAATATTTTCTTTCTACAATTAAAAAAAAGGAAAAAAATCCCTGCAAAACCCAAGCATGTCTTTGATAATCATGTTTATACAGAGTCTGAACATGTAGTTTTGTAAGAGAGATTTTCTTTTTCTGGACTTCTTCTGGCTTGCACGTTTTCTCCTTTTATGAAGTGTGTTTCTTTTAGACATCCTGGCCTCATAAAAGTGGCTTATTTAGAACAGACCTGGCCATCTGGGGCCGCTTTGCTATAGGCTAAGCTTAACTTATTAAGTATTGTGGTCCAAAGACAAACAAAGAGGCTCCTAATGCATTTTTGGCCTATTCCGTGTATTTCCTATTCTGTGAGCAATAAAAAAAAAAGGAAGGAAATAAAAATGAGTTGTCTGGAATTCGCCTGCTTTAGGATGAGCTAAATTGAGTCTGTGGAGGTGTTCACTTCATTTGCCTGCTGAGGGGGAAGAGAGGGAAAGGGGGAGGAAGCATATTTTCAAGTGTCTGCTGAAAGCTCACCCCAAAATATCTTGCCTGTGAGTACAGAATTGGTGAGTTACCACATCTGCTGTGGCGCATTTGACTTAAGAAATACTTCCCAGCGTCTGGAGCAGCAATGGCTGCTTAAAAGACAGTGTTGAAACTGGGATGTCAGCCTTCTCAGTAACCAAACAATTCCCCTTAGTGCTGCAAACATTTGGACAGCATGGAAAAGTGATTGCTACTGGAGCTTAAACTGCACTTACCTGGGTAGTAGTGTAATTCCCAGGGAGCTGGGTTTTTTTAATAAGTAATTTCTCATTGCTTCAAGTTGCTTTTGATCACCTTGTCCTCTCTGCAAGATTAATCTCAGATATTTAAACCCCAAATATCCAAGGGAGCACCAATGTTATTTTACCTAGAGTGATCCTGGGCAGTCACTACAGAACCTCCTGACAAAGCCACAAGCAGAGCTGGGGACTGATCCCATCAGTTCACCTCCTTCTCCTCTTCTTTGCAGGACAAGAGTTCTATTCGGCTTTCTCAATGTGCAGGCAGTATTTCAGAAATTATTACTATCTAGAAACACAGCTATTTCAGGGTAGGAAGAAATAAATCTGGAGGTATCCTGCAGTCCAACATTTAATCCCTGAAGACAGGGAGCATGCAGGGCTCTAAAAGTAAGTGCTAGAGAACACAGAGTCATAGAATCATTCAGGTTGGAAAAGACCTTTAAGATCATCAAGTCCAACCATTAACCTAGCACTGGCAAGTTCACCACTAAACCTTCCCCGGCACCGGGGTCAGAGTGACAGGCCTGTGGTTCCCCAGATCTTCCTTCCAGCCCTTCCTGTAGATGGGCATCACATTTGCCAACCTCCAGTCAGCTGGGACCTCCCTGGTTAGCCAGGACTGCTGATAAAGGTTTGAAAGTGGCTTGGTGAGCACTGCATCAGCTCCCTCAGTCCCCTTGGGTGGATCCCATCCGGCCCCACAGACCTGGGTGTGTCTAAGCGGTGTAGCAGGTCATTCACCATTTCCCCTTGGATTATGGGGGCTTCATTCTGCTCCCTGTCATCCAGCTCAGGGAGCTGGGTACCCAGAGAACAGCCAGTCTTACTCTTAAAGCCTTGAGGCAAAGATGGCATTAAGTACCTCAGCTTTTTCCTCGTCCTTTGTCAATGTTTTCCCCCACACCTAAGAAAGGATAGAGATTCTCCTTAGCCCTCCTTTTGTTGCTAATGTATTTATAGACACTTTTTTTTTAATGTCTCACTGCAGTAAACTGCTTATTGCAAGAGGGTTTTTTCCTCTCCTGAAACAGTTTTTTAGATTGGACCAGGGAGCTTTTAGAGCTTTTTTGCATATTTTTCCTAAGAAAATGGCCCAAGTGTATCTTGTTCAGAATACCACCCAATTTATTCGTCTCTTTACTTTATAATGGACTTTTGGCCTTTGAGGTGCTAAAATCAATTATGATTCACACTAGTGACATGGGAGACATGGCAGAAATGTAAAATTGTATATATTTTATAAGGTTATCTCTTTTCAGGCACCGTGTCTATACTCAGGGTGTCAGAATCCAGATTGGATCTGGTCTGAAATACATTTTTCCCTGAATTTTATCAGGATCGCAGACATAAAATTCCTTCATTTCTACTGGGACGTCCGTGTTTCTTGCTGCTCTGCCCCATTCCCTGGGAGCATTTCCCAGCTGTTCCAAAACAAGGTACCACTTCCTGCTAAACTGACCTTGGTAAAAAATATCTTTTGAGAAAAATGAATTGCTTAGCCCCGATGAGCTCCCCCTCTCTGCACCTTCAGGAAGTGGCAGGATTCTGGAAGTAAAGTATCTGCTGTTGGTGTGTGGTTGCATCTTAACGTGTTACGCCTGAAATAAAACACCGAGGGAAGATTTCTTTCCGCTGTCTCGTTGTGGAGGAAGAGTTTTTCAAAAAGCTAAAGACAATACTGAGATTAGGCTGCTGTTGTTTCAGCTCAGTGGCAGACGTTGAAGCTTTGGCTGAAAGCCCATCTGCAGGACCAGATGTTTTAGCCTTGCACTTCCTTTGCAATGGGAAATAATGAAAACTGAGCCTTGAAAATGAAACGGGACTTTGCTGATTTAATTCGTTTGTTGTGTCATTGTGATTCATATCATCAGAAAATCTTTCTGCCAGGGATGCAGACCAGCAAAACAGGAGCTAGTAAGGGATCCGCTAATGGGATTTCACAGGTGTCCTCCCATCTTGTTTTCACTTCTCAGATGTCATCTTTAGTAGCTCCCATCCTGAGAAACCTATGGGAATCTATCAATTTTCCAAAGGCAGGTGTTTTCTGGGAATTCATTTGCCATGATGTGCAAGATACAACCCTTTCCCTTTTATAAACCAGTCTATAAGAGCTCATGGAGGACTTGAATTCAAAGCACAATGCTCAGAGAAGATGATGGCCTTCCTAGAGCTCTGCCCTGGGTGTGGTGTTGAGCATCGCTGTGCTACCTGGGTGGCCTGGGTCATGCTTCACACATTTTAGCTCTGATTTATCCCACCTGACTGATCAGAGCACCCTCTGTGCACAGTGCAGAGAGATGCCTCCAGGGGTGATTCGGACATTTTGGGGGGGAAATCCTCTTTTGGAAATGTCTGTCTCAGTGTTGGCTATGTAAGGAGTGTGGGTAGCTCTGAGTGTCTCCGTAAAGTGGGATGAACTCAGGGCCAACTGTTCTCAAAGAAATATGAGCACTCTTTTTTTTTTTTTTTTCCCCTGCTCTTCCCTGCACCTGAATATAAACAGCTTGCTTCCTCTGGCAGACTGTACTCTATCATGCTGGATATTTTCATAAAGTGACCTCAAGTAGGAGAAACTATGTGCCCTGGGTTTAAGCATCTTTCTTTTCAAATAAAGCCAAACAAAGGAAGTACCAAAGGTGGTTTAAAAACAGAGATGGCATTGCAAAAAGCCCTGCATTTTTCCTCAGAGCAGTGTTTGTAATTTGTCATGACTTAGTGAGCTTTGTTGAAATTAA
Source organism: Egretta garzetta (assembly GCF_000687185.1). Taxonomy (NCBI): domain Eukaryota; kingdom Metazoa; phylum Chordata; class Aves; order Pelecaniformes; family Ardeidae; genus Egretta; species Egretta garzetta. The sequence goes on from NW_009258675.1 coordinate 547,669, forward strand.
AGCTAGAAGGAGCCATCATGGCCACCTGGTCTGATATCTCTGCACTCAGTTTTGCCCAAAGGCTTCTGCGCAGGAATGTTTCCCTGCTGGGAGCATCGGCAATGCTGCTTCCAGATCTGCAGTCCCACCAGCCTGAGGCTGTCTGCGATCCACAAACCCAGAAATTCGGCACTAAAATCTTGTGCAATCTGGAGCAAGAATAAAAAAAGCAGCAGAGTTAGGCCCATTGTGAATAACTGAAAGGTAACATGAAAGAAAGAGATGATAGAGGAAGAGAGAAAAATACCTTATTAAAACTTCATACTTAGCAGCTGTCAAGGAAATTTCCTTTAAAAAAAAATCAACATTGGAAACAAAATGAAATATAAATATATTGTTTTCCCACTGAGAAAGACAGTTATAATTTTTTTTGCTTTAGTTACTTTAATGGCCCATATGTAGTTTTATACCTACTTCACTGTGTGTTAAAACAGAGTTTTAAATACATCATATTGCTTAGAAAGCCAAACTTTTACAGATTGTACTATTGTAACAGAATAAAAAAATTGCAGCACTTCACTCCTATTAAACCTAGTTGGAAACATGTATCTACTTACAGGAGTCAAATAATACCCTAAAAAAAAAATACCTCAGAATATCCAAAATGCTAAAATCTCGAAATAGGGGCAATAAAATGTAACAGATTTGAAAGAGGGAAAATGCTGTAAATGAAAAACAGAGAAGAAAGTCTACAATAACAGTATATGACCATCCACAAAGCCAAGCTCTGGCAAATGTTAACCAGTTCAATATAACAAGCTGCCACTTGTGATCCTAAGCTCGGTAGCTTAGATGAGTTATTGGAAGGTATGCTCCGATTAGGGTCTGTTTTATGGTAGATATGAAGACTGGGATTTTTAGCTATCCTTTAGCTCTCTTCCTGCAAACCTTCAGCTGGCTTCAGTAGCTGCGGAGTTCGGTATAAACCAAGGTTTTTGAAAATCCCACCCCAAATGTTTTGTGTCTGCCAGTGTTTGGTCACAATGGATATTTTGAAGGAGAGGATGCTGAAAACAAGCACGGTCACTGAGGCTTTGGAGTTCCCCTGTTCTGCATGTAGCTGGGGGCAGGTCACATTAAATACAGCAAATAGTCCTTCGGGGAAAAGGAAGATGGGATGCAAATTCTTCTATTAACTGTTCACAGAATTGTGTAAAACTGTGTGATGCCTGTATTCCTCTTTACATTTGTTTGCTCTCCTAAGCACTTAACCTGCCTGGAATATGCTTGTAAGACACCCTGACCCTCTGCGGAGTCCCATTAGGTGCAATGAGAAATTCCATGGTTGAAGGGGGTTTTTCTCCTGGATGTCAAGACAAGGGCCCTTAGATGGAAGCACTTTGGTTGTGTTAACATTATCATGTTGTGTCCTGCACTGTAGGCACAAACATAATAAAAATCAATTAGTAATAAACAGCAGCATAGAGTTTGATAATCAACATTGCCAATTGCCCAGGGCATTCTGGGAAAGGATGGCAGAGAGCACAGATTGAACAGCCTTGCCATTACATATTTTAAGGCAAGAAGGAGCCATATTTGCTTCTCCTCTGTACTTTGTCGTGACAGAGCCACCACATTTCACTGAGTAATTTCTACACGCAGCCAAGTCCCTTGTTTGCATGAAGCTGACAGCATCTGGGGGATGCTTCGGGAGACGGGAACCCACCATTTCCTTTGGCAGTTTGTTTCCTCAGACTCTCCCACCCTGTTAGGTGATTGTGCCATATTTCTTGTTGGGATGTCTTGCCTTTAATTTCCAGTCTTTCTGCGCTATGTTAAAAAGCCTTTTGATATCTGATATATACTGTCTTTAAAGAAAAAGTGTAGTCTTTTTGACACTGAAATCATATCCCCCCCTTGATCTTTCTGAGGACTTCAGAAGAGTGAGTGCCTGACATTTCTCTGCAAGGCACATTCTCCCAGCTCTCCAACCATCAGGACCTGGGTGTATCTCTATGCTCTGAATTTTTGTGAATGTGGTATGGAAAACATGTGCCTAAGATTTGGTATTACACCTCATGCAATAACGTGTCTGTACACACAGACCTGTATGTGCATATGTAGAAAAACAGCAAGCTAAGTCACAATATGTATTAAGGACATAAAGACGAAAGGAACATCTTTATACCTATAGCAGGTTGCACATTAAATGGCTAGACTTAGAAGACAGTTTTTTCTTCCATCTAAACCTAGTAGAGCTGGATAAAAAGGCATCAGGCATTGTTGGTTGTTACAGAAATTCAGAAAAATGAAGTTTGTCACATTCTTTTCCCCCAACAGTTTAGGTACTTCTATGACTTGCATCTTTCCACTCTTCTTCTCCCCAAGCAATTTACTTAAATGACGTTTTGGCAGCTTGTGGTATAATGAAATGTTTTATTCAAATGGCTGACAAACAGTTGGGAGAAAATGTACCATTGTTAAATATTTGATACGCTAATGTTTTCCTGAAGAGCTGGGCACCTGCCTGCTGGAGTCCTCTGTGATTCCCAGGAGATGTCCACAGAACCAGGAGTCAGGCTGATGATTAAGCAACGTTTAAATAACAGAAATAAAATCCTCACATTTTCTCATTGCATTTCGAAGAAATAAAGAAGGCCATAAAGCTGTCCTCATCACAGTAAGCTAACCCCATGTGTGGGAACATTATTGAAAATTGCAAAGCCATTTACATCCTGGCTGGCAAACAAAACGCTGCATTTTTCTTCTTAATGTAATCTAAAACATTCCAAAACACAGACAAATGTAATGGAAACACTGACAAGTCTTTACTCACAGTGTCACTGAGGCATCGTCGATGATTTAACTGCAACTACAAGCGATTAAATATGCCGCTTCTAATAATTTCTCATGGTGTGGTATCTCTATAATATTGCACATAGGGACATATTGGCATGTGTAAAATCTTATCCCTACAAAGTGCATGTCAAGATGAAAGTGATTTCTTCTATACAGCACTATAAGAGACGTGATTCTTCTTGGCAAAGAGAGGAGTAGCAAGATTTGTGGGGGCTGTGACTTTACCTCCATTAAAAACTTTAATTAGACAGATCCCGGAATACTGTGTCTGTTTGTAGTATCCATATTTTAGTAAAGATATTATGAGATGGGAGAGAGGTCAGGGGAAAAAAGAAAAAGATTTTATTGCAGCAAAATTTTTTCACTGCCAAGGAAAATAATTTGTAATGAGGGATTTATGAAGCAAGTTCTTAGGTTATCAGAAGATGACTGAAAATAAAGGTCAAGAGATGAATTAATTTCAGTCCGTATGTTCTTTCGCACAGGGAAAAGTACTGGGACCAATGGTCCCTCACTCTTACGGACATAGGCACGGCCAAGTTGAAGCCAGACATATTTTTATGGAAGAACAATTAAACTTTAGGAAAATTTCCCATGAGAAGTGACTGGATTCTCCACCTCCTGCCATTCTTGGGAAGTGTCTTATGCCAGTGCCTGCTGGAAGACCGGCAGCGAGCAAACCCAAATCACTGGACTCACTCGTGGGACAAGAAAACAAGCGTCTGTGTCACATGGACACACTGATACAACGGATGTTCTGCTCTCAAAACCCACGAATGAAAAGTGAACAGAAAACTTACTGCCTCTGCATAGATGCAACAGTTTCAAGTCACGGTGGTGACTCCAACGTGGTGGCGAAATTAAACCTACGTTTATGTTCATGCTCTTTTGGGGGGAACTGCAGATGTCTCTCAACCATTGCAAAGGAATCTAATGTTTTAATGTCGCCACCAAATAAATTCAAAGAGAATTTTTCTCAAGCAGAGAACTTAAACAAGCACTCCACTCCTTCATACATTTACAGCTTAACTTCAACGTAGGGCAAAGCCTGCTACATTTCATTTGTCCACTCTTTACTGAGCACACCAAGGAATATATCTTAGTTCTCAATGTAAGGTCTTCTGCCGTGGCTGAGGCAATGGAAGGGACAAATCCACAATGACCTGTTTATTCAGTAGAACCGTAATTTTTTTCTGTCAGCAACAGAAACAGAAAATCTTTGTAAGCATACACATATACAAAGCAACTGCTTCCAACCAAGCAGTTTGAGTGCCAATATTTAGAGATGGGACACAAGGCTGCCTTTTATAAGTCTGTTAAAACACCGATGCAGCTCCTAAATAAGGCTGCTATTTTGGCTATGAGATCTAACCAGAAAAATTGGCTGGGCAATGAATGGGATACTCATCTGATTTCTGCATCTGAATAGGGTAAACTATAGCTCAGAAGGAAAATACCCATGGAAGTGTCTGCACTTCGCAAGTGCCTATTCTAATTAAATATTCATAGCACTTTGAAAAGTGTTGGACCAGTGTCATACAAGCAGATTTCCATGTGTCTGCCTGGGATGTTTCTAGACTTTTCAATTTCAAACAAGGAAAGAATGCTGAAAATTGGATCCTGAGTCACTTTCCCTTTTGTTAGACAAAAAAAAAAAAAAGTGGATTTTTAAATGACAAATGAAGTCTTGTCAAGGGGACTGTAATATCTCTTTTTCCATGTTCCAGTCTGTGATCAAGGGAAGCTTCCTGGCTTTGGAGTAACATGTGGCTTGTAACGCAGGCACACCAGCTAGAGACCGCGATGAGCAGCTGCTAAATAGGATTTTCAGGTTAAACAGACAAGACAAGCTGGTAGGAGGGGAGTGCTACCTTCATCTTTTATGGGTGGGAACTGAGGCAGAGAGAATGGTTTGTCCCAGGCGATAGCAGAAGGCTGTGACCAATCTGGGGTGCAAATACAAACCAGAGCTCGGGGCCTACAGTGTGGGCCAGATGGGCTCGTAGCTTTGGCTCTCTGTCAGCTCCGTCTTCTGCTTGAATGTGTTATCCAGGTTTGCTGTGCAGCGCAGAGGATGAGGGTACCTCCAGTGGGCGAGTCGTTCCTCTCCCCTCCCTCATGCCACCCCGCCACCAGAGATGGGCAGCTCATTGAGCACATCATGTGCAAGTGATGAAGACAAACCCCACCCAGCACCTTCTCTTGGGGTTACATTTGGCACTTGCTGGTTCCCACCTAACTAGGAGAGGAGGAAGAAGAAGATTGACATGGATCCAGAGCTAGCACTGACTGTGCCTTCTGCAGCTGTGCTGGTATGGTCCTGAGAAATGGTTGGGACAAGCCGTGCTATCCCTGTGGAGAGACGTCCTGGAGCAGTCTAGCTTGGAGGTGTTGCCCCGTGAAATAGTCACAGCCTGCATTTACTCTCACATGGTGCAGATGAGGGAAAATACCTAGTTAAACTGGACTAAAACCTCAGACATCCTTAGAAGTCCTGTCGCTGTAATTTGAAATACTTATGTGGAATTAGGACCTATGTTTTTGATGTTTGCAACCAAACGTGCACAGCAGTTTTACTCATGCACACTGATTCTGAAGCTGAGGTGGGCGGTTGCACAAATATATTCTTATTGCAAATCTGATATGCACTGCAGCCCGCAGCAAAAAATACACTGTTTGAGAGACCACTGTTTGAAAACGTGGGCACGTGTGTATAACTTGGCTGAAACATCACTGAGGTGTTGATACAATAGCCACTATAAATATTTGAAAGGTGTCAACATCAAGGTCTACATTTTACCCAGAGATGCCAGCACAATGTTTCCATTGATTAGCTGGTCTGTAATATAAGCCTGTGGATGGAAACTGTATGTTAAAAAGAGTCTTATATAGGTCATGCCGGGATTTCACTTCCCCTGCTTTGTTGTATCAGTCTGAGCTGAATAAACCCACTGGAAGTTTGCAGATGTTTTTATTACAAGTTAAAATCAGGAGCTTATTGTGAAAAATTATAACAAAAGAAAAAATTCTGGACTGACTGAGGCCCAGAACAGGATCGTTCCTTGGGTCCATAATTTTCTGGATAATGTTCTCTATTGATTAACAGGTTAGAAAGCAGCTTTGACTACCATAACTTTCATTCAGGGTGTTAATATTCCTTTTATGTGGATACAGAATTGGAGGTTATTCTCTGTCTTGTGAGCTACTTGCGTTGTGAAGGTGTGCTCAGGCCCCTTAAGAGCAACTACGAATTTCAAATCTTTGTTACTATTCATGCACTTAAGCTTGGTTTGATGCTGTGCGTCTTTGTAGCACCTGTACATCCAAAAAGTCACCCGTCACATTTATGGCCGAGGTGGCACACAGATCAGATCTTCTGAGCCTGCAGTCTTATGTTCCAACTCAGTAAAGCAGTGCACACATGCAGCCTCCTTTTATGGTGGAAAAGGGTCCTGTTAGTTCCATTACCTTTGTGAAACTAATTCTGCGTTTGAAGTCGGCCATGTGCCATATCTAATGCCATATCTAATGGAAAGAGGTCTTCAACTGAGTTGTTAATTATTTTCAGCCTGTGATGCTCACACATATCCTCACCATCAATAAAAAGCATTTTCCATGGAAAATGCTTTCCACATGTGCATAATTAACACCCCTTTTATTATAAAAGTATTGATCAGAGAAATGTTGAAGGAATAAAATTAAGTTGAAATAGATTCCCAAACTAGTACATTTCACAAAGGCTGGACAATTGTTTTCCTATGAGAAGAAAATAATTAAAATGTTACAAAATAATTAAAACTTTCCATTTGGGCATTTAGAAATGGAGCCCACTATCCTTTTTTTTCTGAAACATGTTTATCTTTCTATTTTTTTCACTTTGCACTCTAGTAGCCTTTAAAAGTTGAAATTAAGTTATGTTTTTTAAAAACATAATGAACTAAAAAGATTATGTTTGAGATAATTTCTCCTTCATGTAGAATCTTGAAATATTTGGGGTTTTGCTCTGATTTGGGCAGAAGTATGTCTGGAATTTCCAAGCTCCTTCACAAAGTGGAAGTCTGGAGCTTCCGTTTTCATGCAGCTTTATTACAAAATTACTTAATAAAGCCCAGAGAGAGGAACCAATGTGTTTTTTTCAGTTCAGTTTCCATTTGAATTGAGCCATGATTGAAGCTGTTCCAGGTCAAACTGAACAAAACTTCAGAATAATGGTTTTGGTTCAAGGGGAAAAAAAAAAAAGAAGAAAAAAAACACAATTAGAGATTCAAACCAGGTTTTTGTTTAAGTCCCCTCCTTAAAAAAAACCACAAAAAACTTTACTAATAATTTTAGTGCTATCAGCCAACAATGATCTCCATCTACTGTTATGAAACCAGAGGTTAGGCTGAACTAAGCCCATCCAGCCTGTTTAATCGATGCAGCACTGAATTTACATCCTTCAAATGAAAATATTAAAGAACTGGTTGCTTTGGGCTGGTTATTTGTTTCTTTGTTTTGTTTTATCTTGCAGCAGTTAATACACCCACAAACATGTGCCCAACAGAAACAGCAGCCAGATTTTACAGGCACAGGAAATATCCCATAAAAAACATTTAATTAGGTTACGAATAGTCCAAGGGTTGTTAATATTTACCCTGTAGATGACGGGCTTCCTTTGTTTGCAAGATCTTGATGTGAAAAGCATTTTGACCCCACTGAGAAGAATGGTAGTGATATTTTGTTAATGGTGCTGGCGCAGGGACAGAATACGGGCGTCCTTTCATTGAGCCACAGCTTGCTGGCGAGTGGCAGGGTGACATGCAGTGGGTGACTGGGTCTGACCTGTCCTGGAGAGCTTCAAGCTTGGCGTGAAGGGAGGAGGAACCTGTGGGCAGCAGCAGGCAGATGCAAAACGAGAGCTGCACAGCTGCAGACTGCAAACCTGCTCAGGTCACGGTAGCAGGCTTTAATTTAACAGGGTCTTTTGAGGAATGTTATTTGTCTGTTAGCGAGAAAACTCTCAGCTGGCCTCCAGGTGACACCATGTTGTGCCACACCAGAGAAAACCCCAGGTAGGTCCCCAGTGGTCTCTGTATTTTGAGATGCAGGAGACACAAACTGGTTTGGGCATTTTTATGTGCGCTGTGTGTTCTTGCAGGTTGTTTTATTACCCTTGGAAGTGCCTCACCTTCCCATAAAAAGCAGAGCTCCCTGGGCTTTGTGCACACGTTGTAGGAAAGCAAGAGCATCACCATCTGCAGCCTCTGTGCCCAGCAAGGGTTTCCTCCCCAAACTGTGAGCTCTCACACCTATGGGGTCCGTGGTTCTGGTCCCACCATACCACCACGCCCTGAGGGACTGTCCTACCCACACATCTCAGCTGCCACAGCTCTGAGACTGTTTATTCAATGGCACCCAAGGTAATGTTATAGGTGTTGTAGATGCTGTAGGTACTCTGAGATGTGTGAAGATGTGGTACCACATTTTGTGTTCATATTTAGTCCAAAAGAAGTAGAAGACCTTTCCTAATCATTAGAGCAATGAGAATAGCCTTCTAGCTAGAGTAAGACAGATAAAAGTCCAAAGAAGTCTGCAAATGAGCCGCAAGCGATACTGGAGGACACTACGCATGACTTGGGCCTGTGTCAGGAGATGAGTGGACAAATTCCCTTGCATTTTTGTGCAAGATGAGGATAAGTAGGTGGATATCTCTGTCATGGCTGGCTGTAGGGGCAGAAATCTCTGATGGGCGGTGTCAGGGTACAAATGCTGAGATGATGCCACATCTGACCATGGCTGAGTGTGAAATGAAGTGTGGAACCAGCATTTTTTTTTTTTAAGCAGGTGAATGCAGTAATTCCAGCTTGTTTTCTGGATCTTCAAGCTTCCTTTCTAAATCTCCACATACTACAGCAGGTACCTGAAAGTGATGCCACTCACTGTATCGTACATCTAGCATTCAATCCGTCTGAATCTGCATGGAGCTCAACCATTAGGCAACCTGGATCTTAGAAACAGAAGCACTTTCAGAGAGGAATATTAGCCTCTTTCCAAGATTAAATGTGCACTTAAAATGCTGTTTCAGATTGTATTTTGTTCTGGGGTTAAACTTCACAATTAAAGGTGGCGTATTCTCTTAATAAGCACAAAGACTGGGCAAACTTGTTCCGAGGAGTGATAAATCCTGGCAATAAATACCATTCCCAGGGAGAAACCGAGAGTTTGCTGTACTCCAAAGGGGCAGAAATAGCAGGGACACTGGAAAATGTAGTTGGAGAAAATACTTATGCTGCCTTGGGGGAGAGGGGAAGGTGGCCTCTAAAATCCCTTCCTACTCTTTATTTCTGTGACTCATCCAGACCTGCCTGTAATGGGCTGTTGCATCGCCACATTGTTAGTTTAACTTCTTTGTATCCTGAACAGCCAGTGGGTCGGTAAAAGAAGCTCTTTGTGCTGTCGGTGGGAGAGAATGGCATGAGGATTGTTCTTGGAAGAGGCCCAGGGAAAGTGTGGGGTGAGGAGGGAGAAGGGAGTGAAAAAAAAATCCCAGAAAAGGGAAAAAAAAAGAAAAAGAAAAAAGGTGTCTGTTTCACAAACCCTTGACCTTCAGCAGAACTGCCGTTTCCTGAGACTGCACAAAATGTACCGACCGTCAGCATTCGTGGGCCTGGCAAAGAGGGATGGAGCCAGCCATTGACACTGCCGCAGAGCTGGCTTCCCCGGGTCCCAGGGAAAAGCTGATGGGGG
>NW_009258675.1:557294-564806 GCF_000687185.1 Egretta garzetta
ACGCTGGGGTGGGTTTAAAGGGGAGGGAGCCACATGCAACAACCATTGCCTTTCACACAACAGTCTGAAAAGGCAGCATTTCCAGCAGCTGCATTGTCTTTAAAATATGTTGTGAACAGGCTAGCGTGTTGCTAAATAAAACTTACCCCATCTAATTACTACATCTCCTGGTGAGGTGAGCCCTTGGAGAGCTGTTTGGACCTTCCTTCTCTGGTGAGCATTTTGTTCTCTGGTGCTTCATGGGTAAATGTGCTGCTGAAGAAAGGAAACAGGTCCGATTGCTTGGAATATAGAGAAGATCTGGGGTTATTCCAAGAGGAACAGCCAAGTCAGATGGGGACCATCTTTCTGGTAACAGAGTCCAAGCGGGGAATAGTCAGGGAGGAACCTTAGCAGTTCAGAATAACTTTATTCTCTCTGCTTCAGGGAACAATGCATTTATTTGGGTCAGCAACGACACTGCTAACACTGGGAAGGAAAGGTGGGAGGGAATGGCCACAGGCCGTGTTCCAACAGCCTTTCTTCAGGACCAACAATGGACAATAGCGGATTTTTATCACCAACAGTTTTCCTGGAAAACTTCAAGGGATGTATTTCATATTAGATAGAAATGAGTCTTGAAATCTTATAGAAATTGGAAGCCTCATGGCTGAGAGTGAACTGAGGTTATAATTACAGAGCAAACATTCCCCCCCGAAGGACAATGGAGCTGGCAGCCGTGGCATCTTAAGGGCACCTAGGTCCTTCCTTCCTCCTGTAGACACTGGGCACAAAAATGTGCTAGAACAAGAAACTGAGCAGAATACCATCAGAAAGATCTCTTCTTTCTTCCTCTGACTGTTTCACAGAAATGTGTTGCTTTTCTACATAAAAATGGGATGGTGTTTTGAGGGAGAGATGCAGGCCTCATCTTTCCCAGTGGCTGGAGGTACTGGGTAGTGAGGTCCCTCCAGAATGTGAGGTGTCTGTATTCCAGCTCCATCTCTGAATCAGAAAAAAATGAATTCCTGATTACTTGCAAGACAGAGCAAATAAAGAATAGTTCAGCTGTCTTCCATGTTCTGTATTTTTTGTTTTAGTGTGAATCCTACATTTTTCCATGGCTCAAAATAATGGTGAACATCTGCTTGGCTAAGATATCTGGGACACTGCAGGAGAGAGGGAAACATCTTGAGAGGTGTCATAATCGACATCAATCATGTATGTAGTGTTGCTATGTTGTACTTTTGTAGTTTATGCCAAACTTCTCACCAAAACCCTCCAGAAATTGAATGGATACACCCAAAAGGTGGGAACCTTTCCCAGCTTCTGGGTCTTAGGCTGCACTTACTACATCCTCACTATGCATTAGAATGAGACATGGGTGCAGATGTGTCTGATTGTCTGCCCTGGTTTCCAGACGAGGGTAATATGGATATCTAGGCAACTCAGACTGGCTAAATGCTGTGGAGCTCACCCTCCCTGCAGCTGAGGCACAGCCAAAGTCAGCACAGACAACGACTAGCAAATCACCATTGGCACAGATATGCTAATTGTTATGAGCACCAAGAAATGAATAAGTCTGTAAATGACAGATGGGAATTTGCCTGGTCCTTTCTCTATTCCTCTCCTCAAATAAGAGATAGTTCTCTCCTCTGATAAAGCCTTAATAAGCTGTTTCTTGAGTGGAAAGTCTCTGTATGTATGGATCTCTTGCCTCGTGATTCCAGGTCATCTGGACAACGAAAGTTTGATGAGAGCCAAACTTATTTTGCTGCTTGTTTCCCAAGTGTGTTGAATTGTTCGTACTGTGTTAGCAGCGTGTGGGTCAGTCAATCAGTTTTGTTGACTTGGCATTAGTTTGTCTGAACAGTTCTGCAGCTAATAAGTCATGTCTCCAGTGAATGGTTTGGCCAAAGCTATTAGTGGGTTGACGTATGTCTGGGGGAATGACTAAAGAGGGTGGACAGTAGCCTACAGATCAGGGCACTCAGATGGGATGGGGAAGATCTGGGGTCCAGACCTTACTTTCTTCTTGGCCATATAACTCTTGCCTGACAGACTTTATTGCAGCACAGGTTCAATAGGACAGATAGAACATGACCTCTTTTTCCCTATCAGCCAGACTGTTCTGTGTCTTGACAGCTCCTGACAAGAGGAAGGTGTTGATTGGAGATAATGAGTTTGGTGAGAAAACTAATTTTCATAAAATAAAACATACGCTCTGGCATGGGCTGGGTGCTGAGTTTTTTCTTAGAGATGTTCAGTTTAGTGCTTACCTGGGGTTGTGTACATGATTTTGACTCCTAAGTCAGCAAAGGTCACCCACCCTTAACATGTGGGGACACGTAGGAGTCCAAACATGTGCGTGTATTTAACATCTCCTGTTAGCTCTAGGCAGTTCTCTGCCCTGCATGTTGATCTTCTGGGGTCCTAACACCATGATTTTCCTCTGAATTGATATGTGATGCCCCACTGGTCATTGACAGGATTTCCATTATGCAAGTTTGAGTTTCAGCACCCCTTTAGTCTGCCTGAGCTGTGCAAGGTCATGTCACTGTGCCCGGTCTCCTGAGGTACTCATGCAGGTGCTCTGAGCTGGGCTTTTGTCACTGCGATGTGTGCTACCTTTGCCCATGCATTGCATTTTAGCTGATATTTATGCCAGCTAAACCAGACCAAAAATATACAACTCAGGATCCTGGTTTAGGTGCCCCAGCACTCCTGTGCCATCACATGCTAAAGAGAACCAGTGCCATGCCAGGGTTGGGCATAGCAGACCAGTCCTCATGCCTGACTGCCCTTCGGGCTGCTCCCACCCGTGAGCCCCGCTGGCTAAACAGCCAAATCATAAATCACATTTCGGTGCTGCTTTCATCTCCAAAACACATCATAAACATTAATCTTAACATCCCTGTTAAGTACCAGTAGGTTCAATGGTCAAAATGTAATAACTTGCAGACATTCTATTATCCAAGACAGCAGTTTCTCACTGTGCAGAGCTGAAAATAATCCGGCACATAGATGATGATATTTACTGCATCAGTGTTACCTTATGAGGTGGATCCTGATGAATGTATTGGGACATGCACCAGTTTGGTGGCAGCATTCAGAATTCTGTCCCGTCTCCAGAGTATTAAAACCAGGTGCTCAAGTATGTGAAAGCTGAACTGGTAAGAAATTAATAATAAAAAAAGACATTTTTAAAAACTACAGAGGTAGACTAGATTTTGTTCTTGATTTAAGTAGCAAAAATCTATAGATTTCTTGCAGTGTTACACGTAGAAAGGCTGTTCATGACTGAAAGAAAGCCAAAACACCAGAAGTCAGCCTGGGTAAGCATAGCTGAGCACCAGCGTTCAGGCTGGTCGTCCTGCAAGGCTGAAGTCAGGTCATCACCCAGCATCATGTGCAGCCATGCCCTGGCGTGAGGGACAGACCAGATGCTTCTCAGAGGCTAAAAGATTTCAGTGCAATTTGTAGCAAGCCATCCTGAAGAAAAGTCCACAAAAAATGGGTTTCGGCACTCGCTGGATTGCAAAATGTTAGCCAGCTGGATGTTGCTCACGTCGGGCTAGCTAGCTGCTTTGAAAACCACGACTTCTTTGATCCCCGTCCTAGCAATACTGTTGGACCCCTTCTGTACAATGAGCCTGAGGTCAGTAAAGCATTTTTCAGTTGTGGTGGAAGCATTTAAGTTGGGATTTGTTAAATCAGGGGCACAATTCCACGGGTAGAAATTGAACTCTACGTGTGACGTTTCTCTTCTTATTACACCTTAAAGTATTAAATCGTGCAGGTTTTTACTTCCATTAAAAACAAGTTGCCAGATTTAGCATTTTGTTACTTTGAAGTCCTTCTTTTATTCTCCCCAAAAAGGGCTTTAACTTTCAGACATGGTTATCCTTAAAAATATATTTTAAATGTTGGTTTTGAAACCTTACAAAGGATATGGCATTGGAGAAATTCAGGATGGAATGACTTTCTCAAGGGCAACAGTCAGGGAAGAGCAAAATATCTCAATTTTTCTTCCACCCCCACATTTCCCTTCAGTTTTCAGTATATTTATTTCGCTGTCAGCTCTTTCTACCTCCTCTACAGAGTTTAATGCTGAAGTTTTAGGTAAGCTTTTCTTAGGATTAGTTTCTACTGAATCTGGTTCCCAGCAGAAATATGAGTTAGCAACACCTGTGGCTGTTCCTTTGCAAACATAACATAATTAATAAGTTAGAGCAATGTTCCTAAAATACTGAAAAGCAAGCCAAACTCTTATGGATCAAAGTGTGATTAGTAATGGATAAGAGTGGTGAAGTCTCACTGTGAGACCACAGAAATGTGAGACACTTTGCTACACCTGGGTGCTCATTGATAGCTGTGGGGAGAAGGATGGGATATGGAGAAAGTCTCCTGAGAGCACCCAGCTGATTTGGATTGTGTCTTTCCTTCAGATGGGGAGCTGCAGCCTTCCCCACTGTGGGAAATGCACAAGGGAAGAAACAAAGAGTTCCTAAGGGGACGTTTACAGACCTTCCATCTACTTGGTCAACCAAAGGAGAGGCCACAGACATGGCTCTTACTGCACTGGCCCTGGAGTCCATGTGAAAGGCATCTATCATTGCAAGGACATCCACACAGCAGTCTGCCATCTCTAATGCTACTCTCCTTGTACACTGCCTTCAAATCTTATTCCAATTCCTTATACCTGTTAAAAGGACACAAGACCACCACCTTGCTTGCCTAACCTTCCATCCTCAGTGAAGAGAATAATTCATCACTCTGATTCTCTCGTAGGTTATCCTGGCTTAGCCCCAGCCTTCTTACTTCTGCTGGAAGTGTGAATATGACTGTCGTGGAAATGGCCAACCCAAAACCAACTGGAATATATGTGTTTGTGAGCCAAGGCACGTCCTTCTACACAGACTGGAAAGTCTCAAACACCATTGATGACACAACCATAAAGCCAGTGAGAGGAGACAGGAACTGCCACGCACCTCTGGAGTGTTTCACAACGATCAGCTCCAAGCAGAGCCCTCCCTTGCAGAGATCCCAGTGCCTGTGCCCACTGGAAGATGACCTGGTAGGAAACTTAACTGGAAAATTCTTACTGCCACCTTTCTTTCCATTTCCTTTTTCCTGAAAGCACTTAAATCTTCAGGGGAAGCAGGAAAGTTTCTTTAGAATGATCTACTCAGTGACAGCTAAACCCCTCTGCCTCTTTGCAGTTACCACTATCATTTTATATGCAGTATTTATGAAAAATAATACAAATGGTTTCTGATGACACCAACACAGAAGAAGAAACATTTATACATGAATGTAATTTATTTTTCTTTTAAGATGAAATAAGGTTCTAGAAGTATATAATTTTAAATTATTTTAAATTCCCCCAGGTAACGTTTAGAGGGGAATGATTGCCAGTTGCCAGTTCTCAGTCATGAGATGTCTTCCCAGACTTACAATGTGTTAAAATATTTTTGTTCTTTCAAAAATAAAATTTTCTATTAGCTGAAACTAACCCCCAATTCACAGAGCACAATCCCTGCTGCTCAGACTTGCCAACTCAAATTTCTCTTGCAAACTCAAAAATCATCTGTAATCTCCTTCTATATCCAATTTTTCTTTCTCTTGTTATCCTCCTCAGTAAAGCTCTAACAGATAAGCCTTTCAGTCTTTGCATTCTTTGACATGCATGAGGTGGCACATGTAGAACTGTCCCTTTTGTCTAGGCAGTCTTTCAAAGTCTGGACTGTTCTATGACTTCATGTAAAGTTTAAGTCAAATATACCAGTAAGTATGCCTGGGCTAATGATTTTTGCGAGTAGAGTGGTCTTTCTCATGGTGTTTTCTCTTGCTTGACTTCTTGTACTGAGACATTACAGATCCTAGGGGCCTCACCTGAGTATGAGGCTTTGAGGTTTGGAAATTCTCTGTGATACTAAATATGGCAAGAAGTGCTAAAGGAAGAGTCAGCTTAAAACTGTGCAGAAGTAATTTAGCAAAGGAGTTTAACATTATTCAGATTGTGCTTTGTGCAGAGGCCCTTTATGGCCTTCATAGGTTTGATGTCATTATTAGCAACATTTTTCTCTGACTTGGGTATCTGCAATGCATCTCTTCTGTGTTATAGTTTTTTATATGTGCAGGAAGAGGAGAGGTTTGCTGAGCTTCCAATTTTCTCACGTCTTTGTCTACTCTGCTGACAAATATCCTGATGTGTCCTTGGTCTTCTTCAATTGACCCACCACGACTGTGTAATGCTTGGAATGAGATTTTTGTGCTTAATTAAGGCTTTGAGCTACTGAGTGATACAGAAAATTAGGAGAGTAAGAGAACTTAATAACATGGGGTATACAAGAGTCTGAACAAAAGGCAGAAGGTAGAATGTGGGTGTTTGAGAGGTGGGAGTACAAACAGAGACTCTGAGGAAGAGTACAAAATGTCAGAGTTTTGCACTTGGAAGAGAAACTAAAGAAACCATATGGGAAGCAGTAATGGGGGGTAAAGGTCCAGAATTAGGGGAAGGTTAGATGTGGATGGAGATGTGCCTTAAGGTTTAGGAAGAGTTGTCCTCTATGAGGACCAGAAGCAGACAGAGCCTTGGGAAAGCCAAAGGCTGTTGCACCAAACCAAAGGAGAAGGCCTCCTATTATGTACTAGGCACAATCCATACTCATTAAGGGACAATGTGGTGCCATCCCATCACAGCAGAACTGCAGGAGATATGCTGCTCCTACTCTGAGGCTCTCTTCTGCATGTTTCTGAGGACCAGTATGGTGAGCAAAGTGGTCCCACTGCCACCAACCTGCTGATTCACAAGAAAACAGGGCTATAGTTCTGCTTTCCCCAGGTCTGTTTTGGGTTTGTCCAGGGAGAAAAATAGCATCTTGGTAGTCTTCATTTCTATCCATGATTCAGTCAGTTACTATGCTTACTTAAATGGCTTGGTATGTAGATGGAGCAGGTTTTTTTTCTGAAAACCACACACTGAATTGTGTATCCTGGATGCTAAGAACAAAAAATACCCACTAGTATTTTTCACTGCCCCATAAAAAATGCAAAAATTGCCCTTTAAGAGAGAAAGAACTGGAGAAAGAGCACATATGAACAATTTTCTTCAACAAAACTGATCTTTGCATGCTGCCAAAGGTGGTAAGGGGATCTTCCAAAAAAAATCAAATGAGTCTCCCTGACAAGAAAAGTAAATGCAATTATTGTTATGAAGAATTGCACTTGAATCTGACTGCAATTGTTTAAAGAAATGACAGTGAGTCAGTCTCAAGGAAACCAGTTTGAATGAGGTTTTGTAGAGTGACACAGTGGTCCTTATCATCCAGGGTATTATCATCAGTCAAGGAAATTACAGGCTCTTTTATAGTCTTCTTATAAATACTCTGAGGTTGTGATTGTGTTGGCTGGATGGTTATCTAAGGAACAATAGTCAAGATTCCTTTTCCTCTCTAAGACTCAATCAGTACAGAAATACTCCTGGCAACTTTTTAAGATGGTTGTCAAAAAAAAAAAAAAAAAAAAAAA
>NW_009258675.1:564909-568267 GCF_000687185.1 Egretta garzetta
ACAAAAAAACTCCCGGCAATTTTTTAAAAGGGTTGTAAAAAAAAAAAAAAAAAAAAAAGAAAGTCATTCCTAACATAATTTAATTGTGTCCATTCTAGATAGGGTCTCATCATGCTTTAATATACACTCAGAATAGCTGACTTAAGATAAAACTGCTCATCCCAAACCTTTGCCCATGTAACTCTACCACTGGCTGGAAGCATGAAAATGGCAATGCCGGTATTGTCCATTGCCGTGTCCTCAACTACCATTATGGACCATCCAGAGTGAGTAACATTTTCAATTGGTGACAAGAGTCACCACCAGACAGCACAAACTGGATAACAAGGAATTCCAAAACCTCCTGATTCACAACCACCATCTCAGAAACCATAAGGAAATGCTTCTGATAAATAACCATCCTCAAATGCCTTGTAGATAAACACCTTATGGAACCTTGACACAAGACAGTTGATAAATGACTGAGTGAAAGGACAGTTTGTACATTCAGATGATATTTCCGTTTTCTAACACAGTACCTTTGCACTTTTTTAGAAGAGAAACCAGGGACTTCCTAACCCTTAGCTTATGAACGAAAAATTCAGATACAGCAAAGTGGTGGGTTTAACCTGCAACTAAGTATGTGCTAATTTCAATTCCTGAGAGTGTGCCGCATTAAACTGTTCTTGACAGAACTTAATAGGAATTTTGGACATTGTACATTAATAAATAAGTACTACCTTTGTTATTTTAAGTGCAGTGGTTTTCCTTAGCTGAGAAAGCCTGGCTTTCTCGCTTGATTTATACGATGCTATGTTAAAAAAAGGTAGTAATGATATGTGTGCTATTCATGTACTTGGAAGTCTCAAAGGATTTTAAATATATCTTGACACGTATGCTCATAAATTGTGTCTAAGGTAGACATTTTGGCAAACTGGATATGGAATTAATGTTCTTGAGACTTCCAAATACCATTGATCAAAAGCACTTTCAAAATTCTCCAGAACTCCAAACTGATTTCTTTTGAACCTGCTTGTGTGGTCAGTACACCATCTATCAAACCGTCCTCAGCTTAGAGACATAGTTCATGGGCCCAGGCTGTGTTTCAGTGCAAATTCTTCCCATTGCGAAGGCTTGATTTCATCAGTTTGAGACGGAGCAGTTGAACGCACGTCTCTAATGAAGCAATATAAAGAGGGAAACATGAGTAAGCACAGAGCTCCGTGTTCCCAATGTGCGTGTGTTTATGAGTTTTTACACTCTATATAATGTGTGAAATGCAAAGGCTTTTGAAAACAACATGTTTACTTTAAGCAGTAAGCAACACAGTTTCTGTAGGATGGGTTTGGAAGGATGCTCTTGAGAAGATTTGGAGAGGCAGAATCAGACACAGCAGTGGTCTGAGAGTAGGATTCTGGTTTTGCTTTCCTCTCTGTATATGGGCTTAACTCCTCTGGACTTTTTTCTACAAATCTCCTATAACTGTTAATATTATGGACTGTTTTGGGCACCGAGTGTAATTTTTCCTTACTGTCTGTACTGCGCTGACAGCTGTTGTAGCCTACAGGTAACAGTGTAATCCCAATAAATGTTGCTGCATTCTGGTCTATGCAGCTAGCCCAAGTGGCAGCCATGTAGGTTATTTTCCTTAGAAAAAGCAGATGGCAACCCAGTATTTCTGTAGCAGAAAGCATTATTTTGGATGCAGCAGTAACAAAACTGGAGTCAGTTCCCTTGCTTGCTGTTCCAAGTCCTTTCCAGGCCAGTCCCCCCAAAATGTGTCCTTGTTGTCTCTCTCCAGGTGGGCTGCAAGGGCTTCCTTATCTATTGCCTTTCTGAGGTTTTCTGCAGCTGGGTATTTCCAGATTTTGGAGACCAGAATGTTACTGGTCCTGGCTGCCCACCTCCATACCACAGCATGTTTCAGCTGTAATTTAGAGAAAATGGGGGTTCAATTATTTATAATGGGGTTTGCTTCTTACTATTTCCCAGCAGAGGGATTGTAGCTCCCACTGATCTGACCAAATCTCATTCAAACGTTCTTCTTGCCTGATTACTTTTTCAGCACGTGGGAAGGGTCTTTCTGTGTATCTCTGATGGGTCTCCGTTGTTCCTGCAAAATCTGTTCTGTTTGGTTCCTGGAGATAATTTCTTTTTAGTAAAACCGTTTCAATCTCTGAAATGATACTCCTTGGTTCTTGTGGCAGAAACATGAAATAGTCCTGTGATATCTTTTTGAGTGATCCCGTGGCATGCAGAGCCATCTTCTAAATTTTATTCAGCCTGTTCTTCCTCATAGCTCTTCCCACACCAAGCAAAATACCTCTTCTAAAAGTTCCATGATTGAATGGGTGGGAAACCTTTTATAAACTGAAAATATCTTCTTCAGCAGAAATGAGCATTTTTTCAGCATTGCTGTGTAGAAGGCTTGTATAAAATCCACACTTCTGTGTTTCTTTTCAGGAACCACATATGAGAATTTATGAAGGACCTGAGTTTACGCAGTGCTGTGGAAAGTGCTGTGATATATTTTACGCTTTTTTTGGAGTGTTTTTGTGATTCAAAGGAATGGAATATACTGTTCCCAGTCTTTTATTTTGGAGGTTTGATGCACGTAACCAGACGAACTGCTGTTGAATCTTACTGCTACATGACCAGATTGCTGGAGCAGAGGTGAGTGGGGGATTTCTAGATTCACAGAAGCTAATAAACCAGACAAACCACTTTGAATTCAAAGTTTAAAAGGCTCAGGGGACATCTCCACTATTAGTGTACCTGTGTTTCTGAATTTCTTTCAGGGAGCTTACATGCTAGTGTTTACAGTGTGAGGACAGTGTTAAGAATAACTACAGACCTGTCAGCCTGACTTCGGTACTGGGGAAGATTATGGAGTGGTTCATCTTGAGCACGCTCACCAGGCATATGGAGGACAATCAGGGGATCAGGCCCAGCCAGCATGGGTTCATGAAAGGCAGGTCCTGCCTGACCAACCTGATCTCCTTCTTTGATTTGATGGGTGGACTGTTCGGTGGATAAGGAACTGGCTGGATGGTCACGTCCAGAGGGTAGTGGTCAATGGCTCAATGTCCGGATGGAGACCGGTGACGAGTGGTGTCCCTCAGGGGTCCGCACTGGGACCGGTGCTCTTTAACATTTTCATCAATGACTTAGACAGCGAGATCGAGTGCACCCTCAGCAAGTTTGCGGATGACACCAAGCTGAGTGGTGCGGTTGACACACCAGAAGGAAGGGATGTCATCCAAAGAGACCTGGACAGGCTGGAGAGGTGGGCCTGTGTGAACCTCATGAGGTTCAACAAGGCCAAGTGCAAGGTCCTGCACCTGGGTTGGGGTAACCCCCAGTATCAATACAGGCTGGG
>NW_009258675.1:571426-614643 GCF_000687185.1 Egretta garzetta
GTACTCTTTGCTGGGTAAAAAACTGGCTGGATGGCCGAGCCCAGAGAGTTGTGGTCAACAGAGTTAAATCCAGTTGGTGGCCGGTTGCAAGCAGTGTCCCCCAGGGCTCAGTTCTAGGGCTGGTCTTGTTTAATATCTCTATCAATGACCTGGACGAGGGGATTGAGTGCACCCTCAGTAAGTTTGCAGATGACACTAAACTGTGTGGCAGTGTCGATCTGCTCGAGGGGAGGAGGGTTCTGCAAAGGGACCTGGCCAGGCTGGATGGATGGGCTGAGGCCAACTGTATGAGGTTCAACAAGGCCAAGTGCTGGGTCCTGCACTTGGGTCACAACAACCCCATGCAACGCTACAGGTGTGGGGCAGAGTGGCTGGAGAGCTGCCCGGCGAAAAAACACCTGGGGGTACTGTTTGACAGCCATCTGAATATGAGCCAGCAGCATGCCCAGGTGGCCATGAAGGCCAACAACATCCTGGCTTGTATCAGGAATAGTGTGGCCAGCAGGAGCAGGGAAGTGCCCCTGTACTTGGCACTGGTGAGGCCACACTGTGTTCAGTTTTGGACCCCTCACTACAAGAAAGATGTGTTGCTGGAACATGTCCAGAGGAGAGCCACAAAGCTGGGGAGGGGTCCGGAGCACAAGGCTGATGAGGAGCAGCTGAGGGAACTGGGGTTGTTTAGTCTGGAGAAGAGGAGGCTGAGGGGAGACCTTATTGTCCTCTACAACTGCCTGAAAAGAGAGTGTAGTGAGGTGGGGGTCAGTCCCTTCTCCCTGGTAACGGCAATAGGATGAGGGGAAATGGTCTGAAGCTGCGCCAGGGCAGGTTTAGGCTAGACATTAGGAAAAGTTTCTTCCCTGAAAGTGTTGTCAGGCTCTGGAATGGGCTGCCCAGGAAAGCGGTTGAGTCCCCATCCCTGGAGGTATTTACAAGATGAGTAGATGAGGTGCTTAGGGACATGGTTTAGTGGTGGGATGGCAGGGTTAGGTTAACGGTTGGGCTTGATGAACTTAAAGGTCTTTCCCAACCTAAATGATTCTATGATTCTATGATTCTAATATATGAACAGAAAGGACTGGGAGTAGAATTTGATTTACTGCAGGGAAGTAAATTTCCCAAGGAGAGTTTGTTACTTTACCTGGCAGTGCCAAAGTCTGTATCACATTTTCTCCATGACTTGTATGTAAATTCAAAAGCCCATGTAATCAAAAAACTCCACAGAAAACTGTGTGTCGAAAAATGTTTGTAGAACTGATTCTTCCAGAGAGCCTCCATTTTCTTTCTGTAAGAGGAAATTTCTCCCTCCCACGGGGTTTCATAGAAAATATCTTTTTAAACTAACTCATGTTTCTCTGTGCTCACTTTCCTATTGCCAGCCCTCTTGCTTTGCCATCAGAGAGCAGTAGTGAAAATAGCAGGTTCTGTTCAGAGACTTTAAAATGCTCCATGGTGTTATCTGGGTTTAAAAAAATATTCTGAAATTGGCAGGCTTAACCATCCAAAACCTGCTCCACATACCTCCAAGATAGGACAGGTTCTTTCCCCAGGGTAAAAAGCTGTCATTTAAAATTGCTACAGGTCTTGTACTGGTGTATTTTGCCTTCATTTGGGGCACTTTCCAATTTTAAGACCAATACAACAGACAGGGTATCCCCCATTCCTAAACGTGAACAGGGATGCTGTGCTCTGGTCCCTAGGGTAAGGTTTCTGGGCTTCAGGATGAACAGACCCCTGCTGCTTGCTCAAGCCAGCTCCTTCCTGAAGTTTTGTTTCCCTCTGTCCAGCTCCCTGGGTAGAAGAGAAGCTTCCTCTGAAGACACATGATGCTCTGTCGGGCCAGCCAGAGATATATAACAGTTTTGGCCCTGAAACAAAGACATTTCATAACAATAACATCTATGTGGTCCATTTCCTAAATTTTGTGGTTTTGCCAATTTTTCTCCTCTCTCCTTTTCTCTTTCTTTAAAAAAAAATTTAAAAAATCGAGTTTCATTGTTTCCCTGTTAGCTCAGAAAAGCCATGAGCCAAGTTAGAGTCCCTTTCCTTTGGACATGCCAGGGATGGAGCCATCCATCAGGGCTCACGGATGCCATCTTCCAGCCTCCTCGCTACAGCAGGACCTTCTCCTGCTGAGAGGCTGGTGACTGGAAAGCTGGAGCACCACAACAACTTCTTCCATGTCCTGAGGTATCCTGGGCATTTCTCCTCTGATTTAAGAGGCATGTTTCAGTTCAGGCAAGCATCCCTATGTTAGTCTTTCAGGCCTTGCAATCTTTCTCTGAATCTAAGCCCACGTAAACTGAGATTGCACAAGTCTCCTTGGACTTTCTCCCTTTTACTTAAGGTCTTCTCTTATGCTTTCCATCCAGCTGTAACACGTTATCTGTCTAGCTCAGACTAGTGGCAGGTCTCAGGCAGATTTAGATGATCAGATGATTAGATTTAGATGGTGCATTGTGTATGACTTTCAAAGCAGGATGCTTAGGGTGATTTGGTTCAGACCGGCACATAAAACCCCCAGCCAACTTTTTGGGGTGTGAGATTGGGCAACGTATGTGTGCCTCCACAAAAGCCTGACCCTGAGCTGACACATACCTTCTCTCCTGTTTGGTGTTCCCAAATGGAAGCTGGAGTAGAAAGAACCATCAATTCCCTCTCTGTGAAAGTCCTTCGGATGATATGAGTCCACATTTGATTTATTTAGCAAACTGGGCTTTTTTGTTGTTTCTTTTTCTTTTCAGCTCCTTAAGCCCTTGTTTCAGCTCAAATTTATTAGTAAATTCCAGTTGAAAAAGGCCTCCCTTTCCTATGAGAAGCTTTGTGATCCATCATACCCCATTGCTCAGCATTATGTTGATCCATTGCTGAGTGCAACTTGGAAGCCCCTAAAAACTGAGAGTCAGAATCTATGACAGCAAAGCAGAGGCAGAAGAATCACCTTACAGGTTTGGGTTTTTTTAACACTTTTGCCCTAAGCTTCTAATACTGGCCATTGTAAAAGAAAGGATACTGTGCTACATGAACCTTCAGTTTGTCTTAGTGCAGTTTTCTAAAGTTCCTTTTTACATGCTGGTCAAAATTTTATTTACTTTAGCAGGGGTTTTCAGCCTGCTCAGACACACTTCATGCTGCTCCCAAAGACCTGGTCGTATTTCTGCCTTTTCTGGGAAGCTACGGAATTTTGACTTGGTTCCTTTTTAGAGAGCTCCAACAATTGTTTAGGTCTTGTTTTAATTATTTTCTGGCCATTGTTGAGTTTTGTGAGTACCTCCATTATTTGTTCCAGTTTGATTGCAGATATCAGCTCAACCTTTCTCTCACTGGGAAACTTGATTCCTCTGCTGATATTTGCCTGCCCTGCAGCCAATATTTTTGGTGTGCAAAATTGTTTTCACTGGAAGGAGAAAATGGTGACAGGTATTTCTTGAACGCAATCATGTTTGCTTGTGGAGAAAGTTCCCAGAGACCTGCAGCAATGACCTAGGAGTCAGTGTCCTTGCTCATAATGCCATTTTTCTTCTCCAGTAATTCTACCCCTTTTGGGGGGTTTTATTTTATAGGTGCTCTTTCTGTTGTTTTCTGCCTGTCACTCATTGTTTCTGTCATTTGTGCAGACGCCTACAGGTCTACCAAGCCACGAGCAGTGTTTATGGTGTGTATTCAGTTCCCAGCCAAATCGCCAAAGACAGCTTAATAGATATATCAGCTGTCTGTGTCATGTAGGTTAGTTACATGAACAGTCACTTCTGTTGTTAAACAAAAGAACATTTTTTCTGCTCTCCCATATATCCTGAATAAAAGGTTTCTACCGGGTCCATCAGCTTCAGAGAGCTTTGGAAATATCCGTATACCAAAGACACCACCCTTTGAAGTATTGAATCTTCCAGCAGAATGACGGAGGGATTTGGGCTCCATCGCAAGCCTTCATCCAGACCTATTGGGTGGCTGATAATGTCAGGCTTTATATGCCTCATTTTCCCATTCTGAGATACCGAGATAGCAGTAATTATTAGTCATTAAGCTATAGACATTAGTGTCTATGAATTGTATTTGGGTCCTTCAGTGGAGTCAAAACTGAGTTAATTAATCAGAAATGTGACAGGCATACAAGCAGATACATGTCTTTTTTTTTTTTTTTTTCATTTTCTTTGAACTGGAGAAGACACTCTGCAGACTTCAGAGGTGGCCTCTTCTTTCTGAGCCTTCAAGTCTTCCCCTGTTCAGCTTGTGAGGAATCCATTCTGCAATGATGCTTCATCTGAAAGAAGTATACCAGAGAGTCAGATTTGAGGGACTGGCCCTTGCATGTCTTTCCCCCTCCATATTTAAAAGTTTTGCTCTGTTCTAGATATGTAGGATAATTATGTAGCTATCAAAGAGGAAGGAGTTAAAACAATTTAGCTAAGCAACAGGTAAACAACGTCATTAAATGCACAACTGGAGGAGTTTAGAAATTTGGAGTAACACCTTTACTTCAGTGAAAATGTGAACGTATATTTGTGAGGGAGGGAAACCAGGGGTGTTCCCTCAGTAGTGTTTTCTCATGTACCAACAAGAATAAAAAGAAACTAATATATGGCTATTTTTCTAATGGCAACAGGAGTTTCCTGACCTGGGGGTTTGGACAGCTGAATGCTGATCCTTTGCACCGGAGATTTTGCAGAAAAGATGTGGTATAACTTCCCACCAGGTCCATGCTTGCTCTGCTCACGCAGCCAAGTCCTTGCTGCTGCCCCATCCATCTGTTGGCACCAGCGCACATGCTCCTCTGCTCTGTACCTCTGCGGCCAGCCTGACCAGGGCTATCCCTGCCCCTTGGCCCCAAACAGAACCTCTGTCACTACAGCTGACATTTTTTCTGGTTTAATCTGGCAGGCCCTTCTCTTGATAAATCTCTTGTCTTGAGCCTTGTTCTCTGCTCTCTTGGTCTGAACAGACATTTTTTTGCTCAGTGAATGAATGATGGAGGGCAGAGTTTTGCCTCCAGCTTGCTGATAGTTTTGGTTCCACCCTTAATGCCCTCCTTGAGGCTCTAAACGTCACCTCTAACCCCTTTCCTATCTCCCGTGAATGTGTTAGATCTCCTTTCATTTTTTTTTTTCCCCAGATTTTCACCTTTATGTCTTCTCCCTTTCCTAGGATGTTCTTTTCCACTGAACTGTAAGGGCTTTCCTTGCCTTTACCATTCTCTTTTGCTTCTACAAGCCCACAAGCACTCGCTCACTCATCTGTTGTGGGGATGGCTCTGAAACATCTTTCTTTCTCCTCCAGAATTATCTTCTGAAGGAAACTGTCTCTGAACTGACACTGACCTTTTCCCAAGGGGCCAGGACACGTGTTTGAATTTCAGTCCTTTTCTGTCTTTTTCTATCAGTGACATTTCTTATGGTAACATCTCTCAAAACACAGACAAGTTTTTCTAAACTGTCTTCCCTAATTGTTTTCAGATATAAATTATGTGTCTTAAAATTCACAAACCATTAGTAATTGAAGGAACTTTTGGCATGTAAAAAATGGTGTTTAAATGCTGAGAGGAATCTGGCAGAACATTACTGCCCTACCTTTCCAAATGTTGCAAGATATTCTTGGCTTATTGCATATTATATAACAGAGCTTTTAAACACAGATTATCTTTAGAAAGAAAGTCAGTGATTACTGTCAAGCCTCCGTGATAAATTAGCTGAAGCTGATGAGATGCGTTTGCAAAAGAAACTGAGAAGTAGCCAGCCTGTTTGGGGAACAGCAATGTTCTTAAACATAAGTAAATAACACATCTGATACCACATTTATTGTTCGCTTGGAATGATTCTTCTGACTTCAGAATAAACAGAAAATTTGTTTACATTATGGCCGTCTGCTTTTCATAGGGCAAACTAAGGACTTCTGCCTGTCAGAGTAGCAAAGCAATTGGCCAACACTGGGGCCACGGCAAGATAAAATATCTTTGGTTTTCTGTTGGAAGTCCTGTCATACAAGCAATTTCTGACCAGTGGAGTCAGTGTAACTCATGTTTTTTGTAGGACTTTTACTGGCATCAGGAGAAGACCAATACTGGGAGCAAAGTGAAACGAGCAGACTTTTTATGTCTTGGTTTGCTCACGCATTTTAAATAGATGCTGCTTCTGAGCACTGAGCTTTTTATTTCAAAAATAATAAAAGAATGTGTCTTGGACAAACAATGTCATGCTCCTCATAGGGATATTTGTGCACCCTACTCTGACTTCAAAACATCTTTTAAAACAGGGAATACTTCACCTGATTTCTTTCTTGACTTATCATTAGAGGCTTATGATTTCTGGGAGGAATAAAGTATTACCTGCTTCTTCTGTGAATATTTAGTAATTTGATCTTTTCTGAATATTTAATGTGCAGGTTAAATGTGAGTCCAGCCAAAACTCCCATTCCTGCCGGTGAGATTTTGCCCTTTTTGTAACTAGCAGCTTGCCAAAGAATGTGGTGGATTCTCCATTGCATATAGTCTTTAAATCAGGCTGAATGCCTTTCCGAGAAAGATGCCCTGAGTCAACCGCAACTTATTGGAACTGATTTAGGAATTGCTGGGCAACCTCCTCCGGGCTATGCTCTGCAGATGTCAGAGCAGGTGACTGCAAAGTTTCCATGTGATCTTAAAATCTACAAATACATGGCTGATCTTTGAAATACCAGGGTCTTAAAAAAGTTTTTCTTTTTTCATCAGGGAGGTTTTAAGATCTTTGATGTGCTAATGATCAGAGTCACCTGGCTAGATGATAAATCTCAGATGAAAGAAGTAGATGGTGAGTTAAGACTTCTTTCTCACCTCTGCCTGGGAGCTATGGCACATCTTAGTAACTTCCTTAATAAACAGTGTCTGTGTTCATGGGATTGGGCATGATTTTAATTGCAGCTCAGTAGGAAGCTATTTGCCTATTTTATGAAAGCTCCCTTGATTTTTCAAAATGTCCTCATGCTTTGCGGAGCTGCAATCATACCAGCCTTTCACGTCCTTCTACCTTAAAGCCCAGGGTTTAGGGCTCTGGGATTATAATGCCACATCCTTGTTCTGGGTCAGGTGGAGCAGGAGACTGACCTTTTGTCTTCCAAATCTTTCTGAAAGACTTGGGCTGGGGACTACAGACTGTTCCCCAGCAAAAGTCCATCTCCTCGTTTTGAAGAACAGCATTATCCTGGACCCTGAAACTTTCCCTGGGGAAACTGGTCAGTGCTTTCTGGTGGAAATGTCACTTATGACAATCTGATATTTCTTGGCAAACACTTTCCTCCCCAAATAGTAAAACACTTTGTCAGAAAATTCACGACCAAGTCTACAAGTCTACTAGCAATGATTGCAAAAAAAGCTACACTCAGATATAGACAGATCACTTAAAGCTGTGATGCTTCAAGAATCTCAAAAGCTTCACATGCACCACCAGAGATAATAAATCATAGCAACAGTGAAGGCCAAGATGAAAACACTATCAAATAGAACACAAATTATGTCTTACCTTTTAAGTGTTCAGAAGTTTTTTGATGAATAAATTTGCATATTTTTAAATCAGATTTTTCTGTCAATGCCAGTTCATACATAGAGGAAAAAAAGAACAAAACTTTTTCTTCTCAAAATCAGATTTATTAAGTGTAAACAAATGTCTTTCCCAGCCTGTCTGAAGCCGGCAGTGCTAAATTTTAACTTTGCAGAAAGTATTTAACATAATGTGTGTAAATATTATGTTAAAGGTTTCATGTCCTGTTTTGAACGGTGGCAAAAATTTCCTTTCAGCCTTTAGGTTTTCCACTAATTTCTTTCATATTAAATCAGAGCAGGCTAAAAAAACTGCTGATCAGAAATTTACTAAGCTTTATTGTAATGTAGTTTAAGTGGATGCAGACGGCTGGTTTTTCTTTTTCTTTATTTCTTCATTTTTCCCCTCCATGTCTGAAGTATTATAAAGGAGACTGACGTTCTTGTGGCATTAACATGAGAGTCTCAAAATGGGCCAAAAAATAAATATTGTAAAAATATGTCATCCAAATCAAATACTGTGTGAATAAGGGAAACTGGAGAGGTTACAATTGCGGTTCAAGGTTTTACATGCAAGGTACCTCAAAAGTTAGCTAAATACATTTCAGATGGATGTAAAATGCAGAGGAAATGTGTTAAGTATCTTCCCTCTGTGCGATCTCGAGCCTGGCTCAAATAACAACCTTGGAGGTCAAGTTCCCATGTGGTTACCTATGGGGTGATGGAAATAGGCTCAGATTCCCTTCTCCCTTCAACTACAGCATCCAGCTGGTGAAAAGGCAGAGGCTCTGCTATGGCCTGACAGCACACCATGGACAGCTTTACACTCACCTGCAATCAAAACTCTGAGGTCGCCCAGGGACTATATTGCAGTATGTGGAGCCTTTGGGTTTCCTTACACTGGGCAAAAGATTTGGCTACTGACTGCTCATGGTGCTTAACAGTATAATTGTCTTAATGATGCTAAATTGCACTGTGTAGTCCCTTAACTATTATGTGGGTTAGCAACGGTATTAAATGACAGAAATGACATTAGTGTAATCATAGCATTGTCTAGCAGAAGCATGAAACTCAGTAAATACCAGAGTCTGCACAGGTTTCCTGTGAGGAACCCCTCTCACCATTGCATACTCTGGCAGCTGCATGCAACTTTAGCACAGGGGGTGATCATAATATCGATATGATATCAATATCATAATAGCACTAATTATGTAAAAAGTCTTTGCTTCACAGAATCACAGCATGGCAAGGGTTGGAAGGGACCTCTGGAGATCATCCAGTCCAACCTCCCTGCTAAAGCAGGTTCACCTACAGCAGGTTGCACAGGACATTGTCCAGGAGGGACAATTCTACCAGATTTCTAAATATTCACTAAACAGAGAATGTTTGGGCAAAGAGTTTTCACCCAGTGGTTTACATCAAAGAGCTGATATTGGCTATCAGAACTTGACTGAAGGGTTTTCAGCTGGTTTTGAGTATTACTGTGAAAACTTACCATTAATTTCCCAGACCTGGTTGAATTCAATAGTCCAGGACAGTTTTCATGAACAGATTGTTTGTAGGGTGCAGTTCTGGTCAGCTGCTTGACCGTATTGCTTTGCCTGGGAGCCAGAGACACAGAGCCTTGAAAGGAGAGTCTCAGCAGTGAAAACCAAGGGAGAACTTGCACAGAAATTCTGGGGGCTAAAAATCGCAATTTTTTTTGCGAGTGCCTACTTTGTGACTCTGCTAAAATCTTCCTATTGACTCAGGTACTGCAGACCAGTTTCCTTCCTCCCCTGTCGGAGGCAACAGAGCTGTCTGTGCCAGCCACCCTGGGTAGATGGGCTCTTGCTCTCAGGAAAGGTGCAATTCCTCCTCCTTTTCCAGAAAGGTCAACCTGCTACAGTAACTCCAATGGGGTAGAGAGGTAGCTTCCTTCCCCGTTGCACTATTTGCCATATTACCTATTTTAATATATATATATAAATTTAATATTATAAATTTAATTATAAATATAATTTAATTATAAATTAATTTTAATATATATTTAATAATTTAAATATTTAAAATTTACAGTTTTAACAGACGATAATATATATTGCATTTGTGCAGCAAGCTGTGAGCTATAAATGTGACTCTTCTGCCATCTGCTACTTTCCATACAACTTCTCCAAAACCTGCGTCGTTTCAACCCCCGTGACTGGCGTAAAGACTGTAGCTCAGATGAGCAACCACACATAAGTGTGAGCTTCAGGGAGCCCTAGAAAGTTACAGAACTGAGTGCCAGCTTTTGTGCTGTCCTGTGTGAAGGCCAAAAAAAGGCTGTACGTGTATTATTAAATAGTTGACCAGCTTCACCATGAAATAACATCAGGAATGAACAGAAACTATCTTGTTCTGACTGAGTTTTCATGTTGGGGTTCTTTAAGCAGTTGTACAGGATCCTCCGCAGCTAGCAAGCTTATTACATGCCTATTTTTAAAAAGATGGTTATAGGTTATGGGTATGAAATAACATGGCCACATCAATGAATCCCATCCTAAATATTATTGAAGCATTTATGCTTGTTGTCCTAAGGTGCTGCTAAAATCCAGAGCAAGGCCCTTAAAGCTAAGCTACTCTGCCAGTGAAACCATTTGTAGAAGCTAGGATTAATTTATGTTAATGTAATAACAAATTGTGGAGAAATATTTTTTCACTTAACCATCTATGGAAAAACCAGTGCATTCCTCTCTTCATATTATGGGGTAACCTATAAATCACTTCCTTAGGTATTTATAAGGATAGCTCAGTGTGTGGGTTTTGCTAATAAGCCCTCCTGAGTTCTAGTTTGGGTTTCCTCTGGTGAGGTGATCATGCATATTCCCAAGTAAGCCACCTGGACAGACCCTGCTCAGTCTGAAGAATTTAGCACTCCTGTAAGGTTTAAGCATTCCTAGAAAATTTTGGATTCCCTTACAAATTGTATTTACATTTTTTAATAGTGTGAGTGTAGCCAAGATGGACTCTATCTGGAAGAGGTCTCCATTTATCAATTGAATAGCTATTCTTGAGTAGTGAAGAGCTCAAACCTGAGAAAAGCAAATAAAATCTGTTTGAAAGGAGGACAGAGAGGTATTTTTCTTAAGATGGCATGCCTTCTTGCATTTGAAGTCATATCTTATAGAATATATGGGCAAAGTTCAATATGAAGTGGTTTGAGATTGGCTTCCTTTGGTAAATAAAAGTGTATATTCAGTAAATGGACCTTCCTCTAATTTCAAACTCAGACCCAAACTCCCTCTAGGATTTGGGGAGTTGTGCTCCCAGGGTTATGACCAACAAGCTGAAAAAGGAGGAAGCTATATGCAAAGCTCCAGGATTTGAGATTTTGCATTGGGGACATCTCTACCATTTAAAAATCCTTCCCTATACAATCCCCCCACAACAGACTAACTAATAACCTACAAAGACCTACAGAATTTTATTGAAAAATGAATGCTCTGGTTGTATCTGGGTGTTAGCTTTTTAAAAAAAAAAATCTGTCTGCCCTGAACTCACACTCAGTAGCGCTTCTGAAAGCACTCAAATAAAACTTTGCAGTTAAAGAATTGCTTTATCAGCCAAAATGATCTATAAAAAAACTTGTGGAATTTTCTGGTGAATAAAATACTGTACTGCAAATATTTGCTCTGCTTTAGCCTGGCATTGTTCCTGCTCTGAATCTATTGACAATTTGGGGGGAAAGACACGTTATCATTTTCAGCTGTGTCTCAGTATTCCCGATCCAGTTTCTTTACAGAATATGTTACAGCAGCAATTCCCTAAAAAATGTCATTTGATGCTTTAGTATGAGTGGACCAGTGTGTCAGCTCTATTTCTTTACAAAATACCTTTGTTGTGGACACAGATCTCGGCGAGTGCAGCTCATTTAAAGCCAGGAAACTTTCTCTGCTCCCAGCATTACTCAGCTTCCACATTTAATGTGTCCATCGGTTGCACACTCAACAGTTACTCTTGTCCAAAAAGAAATTAAAAAAAAAATCACTTCTGGTTGAAAAAGTGATTTACATTAAAGAACAAACTCCTGCTGTGCATTATAGGTACAGCTGGAGAGGGAGTATGGATTAGGAGCCTTGCCAAGGTCCCAAATAGATCTATCTTAGGCAGCTCCATGCCTCATTTCGACTGCAGTTTTATCTATTTCTATCCCACATTTTGGGTGTCTGTTGTGGGCTGTGGTTCCCTCTGGGCTTACGGCAGCTTCAGAAGGTTAGTGGTTAGCCTCAACACCTGGAGCAGACAGCAATGAGCTGCACTTTGCTTTTTTCCTCTGGAAGACACAACCTCCAGCCTGAGAGAGAGGGGAGCTTCACAGTCTGACCTCTTGTTTGCTCTACCACTGTCAAAACTTAATTTTAATGGGCTCATAGATCAATTTTTTTTGTTCGCAAGAGACATTCCCTTGAGAGAATGGGCTGGATTCATATCTCACACCCATGCAAATCTGGAGTAACGGCTCTTGCCTTGGAAATCACTTTAGTTTATGCTGCTGCAAGAAACCAGGAGTTGGCTACTGTGCTCTTCTCAATCATCGTTTTAATTCCAACACATACTTGTCTGTGCTCTGCAGTAAAGTTAGAGAAATAAACATCTGGCAAACAAAACAATTACCAAATAGATGTTGCCCATTGGCCCTGATTTCACACTCAGGATATTTAAAACGAATGTTCTGGTGCTATTGAGTTCTTGACACGTTTGTGTTTAGCTCGTCAGGTCAGCTGAAATTGCCTGTGTTCACAGTGATCCCTGATGAGAGATGCTTTGAGTCACAGATTATTTAGACTATTCTCAGTATGGGGTACAACTCAAAGCTCCTTAGCAGCGTGACTCTCATAACAATGATATAACCCAACAGCAGGTCCTCTGACCTGCCAACACGCCCGTCACTTCCAGGGAATTTGTGTAGCTAAACAAAATATTTGTGAACTAGAGGGAAAACAGGAGTTGCCTGCAATGAATCTGTCTTTATTTTAAGGACAGACAGCACTCTGTGGCCTGGTCTGATTTCCTGGCATACTGTACCAGGATTTTGTATGGAAATGGACCACATCTCAAGAAATGCCAACAGTTTTCTTTTCCTCTTGTCTCCTCCCCATTTGGTGATGAGCACATGCACAGTTTGGTTTGGCAACTTTTGGCTACATTTTAAAGGTAGGATGGAGCCAGCCTCTCTGCTCAGATGTAGATTAAATCATGATGAACTAGGCAGTAGAGTCCATAGAAGAGACTCATAGGTAGTGCGAATTGGCAGTTTTGCCATATCAAGTCAACAACCTATGTGTACAGGGAAATGGGAGGGAGAATAAAAGGGTAAGAGGATGTCTTTGGTTGAGGGCTGATATTCTCCAAAATCTGAAGACAGGTGACTTCACCCGGAATAAGCACACATGCATGCTCCAACTTACCTTAGACTTTTCCCTTGTTGGTGAACCCATATCTCCTCTTTTCTTCCTCTTCCAGCACAAAACCTTACCAGCAAATCCAGCTTCCCCAAACAGGACCACCCTTTCCCCTCATCCCAATACTGGGTAGAAAGTTGCTTTTCCCTCTCACCCAGCCTGAGATCAGTTTGTCCTTGTTAGCACAAACAGGAGCACCCAGCTGGTATGTCCTGCAGAAAATACTTGGCTTTTCCATGCATGATTCATTCCTCACATGTAGTATAGTATGCATCTTTGCCTCCAGACAGTCCCCTTTTCCCTTCATCTCTGTCCTTTGTATGATACCTTGGAGTCTGCCAAACCCATTGCCTAGAGCAGGCTGTACTCATTAACTTCTGGCTTTCTAACATGTTCTCACCTGACACGTCCCTCTGTTTTTTTACTGTCCAGCTAGGGCTGGCGTTCTGGATGAGAGTGACAATGATTTGGGGTGTTGCTTGGGGATTTTTTGTCTTTATTGGAATAATTTCTCCATTCAGGAAAGACTAAGTCAGTTTTGGTAGGCTCGTAGGGGCCTCAACCCAAAAGAAGCAAAGCATTCAGCCTCAGCCAGTCAGAATCACTTTAGTGGATCCATATTCTACCAGAAAATGCAAATTTGGTCAAAATGAAACACTTCAGGAAACATATTGATTTTGTCAGCACTTTGGTTTAAGAAAATAGGAAGGAGGAAGAATTTCAGTCGTGTTGAAATGTGCTGTTTTTAAAATACTGCAATTTTGGTTTTGTTTTAATTTCAGTGAAACTTTTCTTTGGCATTTTAACATTGTGTTGTTTTTTCTAACAAAATCAAAGTAAAAATCAGAAAAGAACTGGTTGTCTGTGTTGAATTCTGACGCTTGCAGGTTTAATTTTAAAAGAAATGAAAATATGTATCTATAACAGCAACAATCAGAACTTGTTTCAGCAGAGATCTACACTACGCCAAAAAGCTTAGGCAATATCCTTACCATCTCCCACCATCCAGCTCTATCTGGGGAAAGTGGGACTGCAGGGGATTCAAATAACAAATTAACATGGAATCATTATAAGTAATTTAATTTTTGAAATGAGATATTTCTGCGTGAACAATAGATACAGCTTGAACCCCCTTCTTTCCCACAACTGTCAGACATGCTTGTTTTTATGAGGCCTAGGATAAAATTCAGTTCGACTTCTTGATAACATCTTTTTGGTATCAAAGCAAGTGAATGTGGCAGAGATTCTGAAAAATGACTATGTACATGCAAAAATCCAAACCTGACTGTAAGTTATTGGCATGATAAATGAGGCTGCTTAAAACAGAACAGATATGCCATCAAAGATATCCAACTCAGTTTTAATTTTATTTAAGTGTACTCAGGGTCCATTTGTATTCATCAAACTTTTTTGAAACCTTTTTTATACTTTTATGTCAGCCTTTTGCATTATCCCTGAATTTCTCTTCACTTTCCTTTTTACAGCAAGATTTGAAGACTTTTTCAGTTTAAATGTTTTCTCTAAAAAAAAAAAAAAACAGTACTGAAAAAACATGGTTTTTAATGAAAATTTGTTGATGTTGACAACATTTGATGACTTCTGAGTGATTATTTCTAAGTGATCAGTTCTAAGTAAAGCACTTGATAATTTTTTCATACTGCACATGGGGAAAGCAAACACGGTCATATCAGTAAGAATGGAAAGTACGTATCTAATTCTTCTTATGCCATCACAGTAAAATCAGTCCTTAATAAAAACATTACAGCTAGATAGAGAGTTCTGTTACTCTTAACAGCATGGCAGAGTATGGGAGAGTAAAGGACGGAAAAAGTTGATTGAGTCTGAGATATATCTGGTATCCTTACAGTTAAAAAATATCATTAGGGAAGGCCAGCAAGAACAGGGTAGTTGCATGTCATCCCATGAAGCCTGTCTGTATTAATGAACAATTAAAGTGTTCTCACACGGATGCAAGTGAACACGATTAGGAGTGAAAACTCACCGTGCCCCACTAGGAGTTTTGTTTCAATTCATAAAAGGAGCTGGTTGTTTAACTATGAACACACAGGGGATCACAGTCAAAATCAGATCCTTATGTATTTTAGTTCATGAATCAAGCTTTCATTAAACTGAAAGAAAGAAAAGTTGTGATTTAATCAGCGGCATGAGAGTTGGACAACCCGATCTCATTAGGATAAAGCACTTACTTTCCAGGAAACGCTGAGCGCCCTATCTCACACAGCGTCTCCCAGAAATGATCACTATTTTGCAGGAATGATCTCAGTGTTTAATACCACTGTTGCAAGAAGCTGTCATGAGCTGTGTTAGGAAGGACAAAATGGGGACAGAAGGCCACTATTCTTGAAATGAGCGTGGCAATCCAGGCTCCCAAAGTTTCCTCTTGTTCATTAAAACCGGAGTTTGCCATCCCCACCCAACAGAGGTTCGAAGAACAAAGTGGATTTTATTACAAAAGGCAAAAGCAGAGGACAACTCCAAACAAACAAGGAGATGGGGCAGGAAGAGGTCAGGTTTGGAGAAGATGGTGCACAGATGCTTTCGGGAGTTAATATATCCACATGGGAGCAGGCACCGAAGGAGGCACACAGGGCAACAGAGGGTGCCATTGTGCCATTGTGCTAATTGTGTGGTTTCGGGGATGGTTTTCCCCTGTAAGCTCCACAATCTAGCAGATAATACACAATCAGATATGTTTATTTATAAATCTGCTAGAATTTGTTTGCACGGCAGTCCTGGTGATGCAGGCAGGAGGGCATCGCACATGTTTCCGTGTATATATACGTACAAATAAATATACATATCATTGAGGGGGGGTGCCTAAATACAGAAAAGCACAGCTCCTAGGTTGGCTGTGGTAAGTGACTTCAGCACACATTCTTTCCTAGCTTCATCTGCAGTCGATCCACTAATTTCTTCATCTGGCAATCTATAGGCTCAGAGTTAAGCTCTGTCACTTCCCCCCTCGCTAGTGCTTTGGCATTGGAATATTTCCCTATAAATCTACCCTGGCTCGTGGTCCAGCAGATCAAAGTACTCAGTCATAGACAGCATTTGTTTATGGTAAAAAATGCCATAGCTTCATATCCAGATTTAGCCCTCATCTCTTAGTGCTGTAGAAAAGGGACATTTTTAGATACTTGATGCTCATTCCTAGCTCTCAAGTTATCAGAATTTACAGTTGTAATGTTCTTATGAACAGAGAAGGCTATTTTTGGTCTGAATGAAGGCCCGTGATGGACCAAAGCTATTAAGACCCCTTATTTAACAGGAAGATAAATAATAGTCCTAATTAAATATTTTTCAGCTCTCCTAAACATTCCTAAAATAGCCCTTTCTGTAAGGGAAGGGGTGTAAGCAGAGGGTGTGCCGGGGCGGTGCAGTTTTTGTGGCACTCCTTTAGCTGCCTGCAGAATTCGTACGGCTTTTTATGTGCCCAACCCGAAGTTCATCTGGTAGAAACCTCTCCCCGCTCTGCCGTGTGCTCCTTACCCATGTTGCAGGCAGGCGCCTGCACACTCCGTGCAGCACTCGCTTCATGCAGCAGAAGGCACTAGGTGAGTAAAATCACTGATGCCCTTTAAATCACTGTAAAGCAGGTTGAGGTCTTAAAAGCTTAAGAGGAGGAGAAGCTGAGCCGTGCAAATGTTGGTGTAAAATCTCCGTTGTACAAACAAGAGCCACGTTCCAAGGATGCTGCCACCTTGGATTTCACTAAAAACAACACCCCCTCTTACAACTGCTGAATTATTTAGACTTCTGAATCTTCAAGACAGGCAATCTTTATTTTGAACCTTGTACCCTGCAAGTCCTGCAGGCTCACGATCCCTTCTCCCACCGGAGCACAGACTCAGGTACACATTATATTGTTGCAATACAGATTTGAACACAAGTTTTGGTTTCTGTCTGTGTTTGAAAGGCAACACCGACCCAGCTAATGACAGGTCCCATTTGCTGTCTATGGAATAGACATATTTCATATAAGCTGTTGGGCATTCAGTGGTAACAGCTATGAGACCAGCTAAGCCTCTGGCTAGTTTAGGAGCATTCAAGTTTTGACCCTGGAAGATTTTTTTGAACAAAAGCATGTGTTTAAGGAACAAAGCCGTGTGCCATGCAAGTTGTTCCTCCCATAAACAAAGAGTCACGTCACAGTGCCATCGATTACACCAAAGAGAATGAAAACTACACAGTATTTCAGTGAAAAACACCACCAAGAAGAATTTGTCAGAAAATAACTAATATGTCTTTTTGTGTAGACCCATCTGGAAATACCCCTTTCCCTTGAGTTTTGCTTTGAAGGTGAGGAGGTGCAGGTCTGTAATAAAAATGTCTCATGGAGAGAGAAGTAGAATTATTCAGTGTGAAAACGTCTGAAATATATGCAAGGAGGACCCCAAACTGGCAATGGCTTAGAGGTAGAAGGACATAGTTCTATGCTGAGTGTCCTAAAGAAGACTGAAAAGCTTTTAACCTTGAAAAAGACAGGTTTTGTTTGAACGTAGATTACAGTGATTAACTTCTAAGCAGCAAAAACTCAATGTGGCTAGGGAAGCCAGAAGAGAAATAGCAAGGTTTCTGTGCTAACCCTGTGCCAAACACCAGTACATGTATGTTGAAGGTGAACTTTAAGCCCATTCCTAAGTTCCTCCAGGACAGCCTCTAATAGCCAGGACAAATGAGAAAAGAATATTTAGCTCCAGCACCCTCCCTGGAAGCGTTCAAGGACAGCTTGGATGGGGCTTTGAGCAATCTGATCTAGTGGAATGTATCCCTAGCCATGGCAGGGGGGGTTGGACTAGATGATCTTTAGGGTCCCTTCCAACCCAACACCAATGGAGGGTGTCCATCCACATTGCTTTCATTGCCAGCAAGCAGTGGTGTGTTGGGCCAATTAACCAACAAGCCAACTGACCGTTGCCACAACACCATGGGGCTGGCAACATAATCCCCAGTGCGAAGGAATAACCATGTTTTTTCTGTTGATCATCTTGAACAAAACTCGTGGTACAGGGGAGCTGTGAACATCCACCTACAGAAATTCATAGGAGCTGTCAGGATCGGATAGATTTTTCTTTGGCACAAAGGAAACTTCCCCATTCAGACCTTCAAAAGTTAGACTGGTGTCCAATGTTGCCAACCTCACCCTTCCTGTCCCCTCCTCACCTGCCTTTGATTGTAAGCCAGGTATTGTCTGGATGACTTATACACCCAATTCTGTTTCTTCACCACTGAAATGCCATCAGCTACAACAGAGCAGCTCTTCCTTTATCCAGGCACATTGTGTATGTGAGGACTGACAATTTCAGTCATTTTCCTCTTCCACAAATCCTGTGGGATTTATGCTCACAGGTGCTCTCTGAAAATGCTGTGGTAGCAAAGGGTCACCATGGTCCCTCTGAGCCAGCAGCAGGGACAATCAGCACAAGAGGGAAAAGTGGCACCTTCTTGGACATACACCCTTTAAAGAGACCTGAACACCTCTATGGTTTCCCCCTGCACCTAGAAATTGCTTGAGGTCTTAAGTGCCTGGATTTATCCTTTCCAAGTGTTTACATTCTGTCTTGCTATAGCTTTTCACCTTCATTTCTGTGCTAGGATTGAGTCAAACCTGGAATTTCTATCCTATGGAAAATTCTGGCATTTAGTTTCAGTTTCCATTCTCAACCAGAATTAAAAGAATTTGTTCTGAAATTCCAACTTAGGAAAAAAAAAAAAAACCACTATTGCCCATCTCCTGAGTCATCGCCATTTGAATATAGCTGAAATGTTTCTGCCAAAATTTTTACTTCCTCTTTATATCACAATAGAGAAAAGACATTTTTAAAAGTTTCCTATAATCTTCTCAAACCAGTTAATCAAAATTGTCAGAAGACTTTGACAAACCAGTGTTATTCCAACCAAAAAAATATAAGCATTTAGATAGAAGTTATAATCTAAGTCTGGTCTTTTCCTTCCTTAATTTCTGCCAAGTTCATGAACACAGAGGTACAGAGGAGACCCACACTCTTCTTCTCAAGGTCTTTTTGCCACAGCAAAACCTTTTGCCACAAAAATCTTTTTGCTGTGAATGAGGCCATTCACTGATTTGAGATGTCTGCACTCTCTGACCTGATAACAAAAGACTCTGCAGAGAGTCATTCACAGCCAGAGGTTTATATAGTTTGGGAAACAGCTGGCTGTGGCCAAGACGCTCAGAATTCCTCACCTGCAGAACTGCACCTTCACTTGACACTCTAGCACTTAACACCACACTTGGTCTGCTATGCTACATTCATCCTATGATGTGGAATACCGCAAAAACCCAAACAAAATCATGTATTGCTGCTTCTGTGAGAAATGCTATGTAATCAGAGACATTTCCCAGAAAGGGCTGCTATCATTCTGTGCAAAATCACAGTCAGGCTTTTTTTTATCCCAGAGGTGCTCTTGCCCTTGACCTCCAAAGAACATTTGGAGGAGAAGAGTGGTCAGGAAAAATAAGAGGCTATGGCATGAGACAATTGCACAGCACTACATGTACAATAATTTTCAAAGAGGTTATTATTAAATGACATGAAAAACATTTTAAAATTGCAAAACTGTAAACAATCACCACTTATTGCATAACTATTGACATACTCCACCCCTGTACATACATCTGAAATACATCCAGATCATGATGCTACTTCCCACTAGCACAATGATTTGGCCTTATTGCTCCTAGAATTGAGATAGAAGGCTTTATCCTGACCAAAAGGGAGAAGATCCAGATAAACCCTCTAGGCAGACCACGTGTCTTCATTTTTTCTAAAGGAAAGGGTATTTAGGAAATCATCTATGGGCCCACTTTCTCCAGGACATTCAGGTTAAATATTAGACAACTGCCATCACTATTGATTAGGATAGGAAAAAGTGTACTTATCCTTGATGCATCCATTTATGTGTGCTTCCCACTGAAAAAGCTGGAGGTGGAGGAATGGTGAAGCGATACCTCTCTGCCATGCTACATGTTCCCCTGGCATATGGGCCCCTGCTGGTGAACCGTACAGACCAACACCTTATCGCAGTAGCTTAGCCAAAGTGCTGAGGACAAACATCAGTGTGACCAGACCATGGGGTCACTAAAAGAAAAACACATGTCCGTGAGCTGGACAGTCCTTTAGCTAGTTATCTGTCAGATCTTGAACCTCTCAAATCCTCTGGGGCTGACATGCAATAGGAAGGTGGTGCCCTTCCCATCCCATCTTTCAGCAGGGGATCCATGGACTTTCTCTGGAAGATTATCCACATGCCATCGTCTGTCCCTGCATCAATCACGTGCCATTATCTAGCTGCCATTGGCTGGGGTCCTGTCTCCAGGGGCTGTGGTGGAAAAGGCCCTGAATGACCTTAATGGGTCAGGATCCAGCCTTACCACGTTAGAACAGAGCATCTCCCAATTCTTGTTTCAGGCATAGTCCCTCACTAGACACACATGGAAGATAAATTTTAATAGTAATTCTCTCTAGAACCCAAAGATTGCTTTATAAATTTCTCAAAACCACCTTTTTATCCAAAGAACACTATCTCTTTATCTTTCTCTCTCTCTGTACACGTATTTTTGTGTACATGCACACATATATGTAGCATAGGATCACACGCTATCTAAACCAGAGCGTATTTTGGTTTTGTCAGAGCCCAACCGTAATCCAGGAAGAGTTAATCTCACCATTCAAAAATCAGCTCTTCATCCAACTTTCTGTCCTACACAAAGGCTACGGTCACCTGCCGAGCTATGCAGGATGGGTGATCAGCCATAGCATTACAACATGAGGCTGCAAGGTACAAACCGGCTGTGTGAACGCGGTTGCCTGGGGCGGGGGGAATTATTATGTGCTCTGTGGCATCTGTCAGCATCTTGCCATGAGCTTTCATTCTATATTTATGAAAAGGTACTGAGGCACAGCAGGCATTATGCATGATCTTCAGCATAAAAAAGGATCATGCCCTTATCAGTTTTCTACAGTAATTTGCTAAATGTCATTGCTCTTACCCAGGTCTCATTCTGCGGAGCCCTGGCATGCTGTGGTCCTGCTAAAATGCAGTCTGTCTTTCCCCTCGTACTCATGTGAGTGTTTGCT
This sequence comes from Egretta garzetta, assembly GCF_000687185.1. Taxonomy (NCBI): domain Eukaryota; kingdom Metazoa; phylum Chordata; class Aves; order Pelecaniformes; family Ardeidae; genus Egretta; species Egretta garzetta. The sequence continues at coordinate 592,471 of NW_009258675.1, forward strand.
CTGTCATGGGATCTTCTGAACACTGGATGTTTGATAGGCCAGTTAGCTGCCTGAATAAATATTTTCACTTTCTTTTAGTCAATGCTAGAGCCAAACTTTCAGCTGAAAATAGTTTGGGGTAAGTATTGTTTTGAAATTAATTTTTTAATACATTCTGTTCACGGAATCATTGATCAGTGTTCCTAAGCTGGCTTTTAATATGCACTATACAATATTGCAGAGAAATAACTTTTTTACTGCTAGAAGTATTACATTTTAGTCGTGTCTGGTTTTGGAAAGCTGTCCTAAACTGTTCATGGAAAAGTAAAACATTCTATCTCCAAAACAGTAATACATGTCTATTGCGAACAGAGATTTGCTTGTTTGACTCAAATGACCGATTGGAGTTACTATCCACTTTTGCTTCAGTCTGGAGAGATTTTAAATGAAAAAAAAAACCAAAAACATAATAGACTCTACCAGCTGCAGATTTAAGGAGAACATTTTTAAACCTCAGTAAGCATTTTGAAAATAAATAACAAAAAGGTAAGATCCTAGTTTGGATGGTGAGCTATTTTTTGACATTATTTGATAAAAGAACTCAACATGGATCTTTTTGAAATATGGTTCTTATTATCATTTGGATAGAGTACATTTCCTTTTCTTGATTCAGTCATGAAAAAATTCCACTTACAGATAGTCCATGCGTTAGTGCAGCCCCTTTCACACATTACTACATCATAATACAGTTGGCTGCACTTGCTTCAAACAGGTCCACTCTACTCATATGGCCTGGCTTTATTATTTCTTGGTCCCATCTGGTTTAAGTTATCTTCTTCGAGCTATGTTTTTCTAAGAGATGCTCTTCAGCTACATGCAGAAAGGGTATTTCTGAAAGAAAATGTGAGCAACGGGGGACTTTTACAGTCTCACATCTGTGCAAGGTTCATTGAAGTCGGTGGAGCCTACTGGTGTAGGTTTTGGCTCTGCAGAGTCTGTTAAACCCCATTTTGTCTGCACGGTCTAAGTTTGCATTACAAAACCCTAGAGGCCTGGGTTTTAAATCCTTGATTCGCATGAATATTCCGGCTGGAGAACAGTGTCTTGCAAAATGTTGTCTTCCATTTTCATTTTCATTTTCCCATTCGCCTCTTTTCGTCCTTGTCTCTCCCCACCGGGTCAGTGAGTACTGACCACATCCTCCATGCTGGAGAAGTAAAGAACAGTCCTTGCCCTGAGGCTTTTCCATCCTTAGCAGACAGGTCAAAACCTAGAGGAGATTTCTACTGAATTCCCCAACCTTTTGAAGGGTCTCAGGATGAGCTAGGAAGCCAGGAGAAGGAAATTCAGCTCACAAGACCTTCTCCTACCATCCAGCCTCACTCCATGCTCACTAGGTGGTCAGACCATCAAAGTCACTTCCTTGTTAGGAAGCCCATAATCTTCTCCTTTCTTGTTCTCTCCTGAAACTCGATGTTCCCAACATAGTGATGCCATTTGACATTACTGATCCCTCCTAAACACCTGCTATCAAATGCATCAAATCTTTTCTTGTCAGCTTGCGTAATGCCCCAGGTCTTTGCAGCATCGAGCAAAACTGATACCACACAGCTGTTGTAGAGTCTTATTTTTTGTTTTGCGGACATGTCACTACCCCATACTTTTGCCCTTGAATGTATTTACATTGATCTTCACCTTATACTGGTCAAACTTAAAATGACATCAGACAAAATCCAGGCAGAGTGGTCCAGAGCCCTGGGAATAGGAATAATACGAAAACATGAATGTTGCCATGATTGCAGCTGACCTCAAAGAGGAAGGACAAAGCCAGTATTTCTTTTCTTCGATAGACCCAAAGCCATTATTTAATCAAAAGCTTTGATGATTGTTTCTACTGAAAGTTTCAATTTTTAGGATTTTTTTTTTTTTTAAAGGTGATCACTGGCCTTTGGGCTCACCAAAGAGGAGCCAAAGGATTTTGTAATTCTTGTTAATAGCTGGATATGCTGCGTTTATGAAACCCTTTAGAAAAGAAATACAGAAGGCAGTGGATCTTAAATAATGTATTAAGTATGAACGATGGGTTTTCTTTTTCAAAAGGGAAAACTTGTGATGATACTGAATTTATTGATGACGTTCTGCACCGAAATTTAAAAAGAAAATAAGGGGGGAGAGGGGAGGAAGGGGGGAATGAGGAGAGAATGAAAGTAAAAGCTCTGTGCATAATAGTTTTCATTTGTCCAGAGGCAGGTAACACCATTTACCACAATTTTTAACATACCTTCTGACTTTTTTTAAGTTACAGTGTAAAAGAAAACAGACAGAGCACGATGCTGCTGATTTTTCAATTAACCTTTCCTGATTTGTTTTGCCTTCTCGTAAAAATTTCTTTGTCTGTTTCAGTGTGGAAGAATAAAAAAGTGTGTGTGTACATTTCCATAATGTGAAATTAATTTGAAATAAATAAAAATAAATCTGAAAAAGGTTAGATCTGTGTAGAATGTATTTTTCCTATATACCTATTCCGGGAACCATCCACACAGTATACAATCAGCCTATGCCAGCCCATGTAGAGCCCTACATGTATTCAGTAAAGGTAATATTGTGTCAGAAAATAAAGAAAAGTTCCTGCCTAGAATTATAGAATTTTATGGGAAAAAAATTAATAACCTATACATAAAAGCATTTAGTAAGCATAGGCCATTAAAAAAATTAACCTGTTCTCCAGTATGGAAAAGGACATTAATAATATGAACAATATATGTTGAAAGGTATTTTGAACAATAATATCTAATGTAACTACAATTATATATTTACATTATATTATACATGCATATAATATATAACTATCATATTATATTTTTATTGTAATCATAATAGTATTTCAATAATACTTTCTTTAACAATTGAAACAAATATATAAAAATAATTTTCACTTAACTTATAATTCTATATCACTAATTATTAATTATAATATTTTTAGATAGTACAATTATGTAATTGTGTATATTATATATAATATTATTATATATTGCATGTAGGAATAAACTGTTTACAGTCTGCAATGCCACCTTTCTGGCATTAATACAAGCCAGTATAAGACTCCAATGTATTTTAATTTTTCTCCTGCTTATTAAAAGTCATGTGAATATAAAAGTATCCAGTATCAGATTGATTCTACCTGTAATTTTGTAATTTTCATCTAACTTTTATTAACTTAGAGCAGGCTCACATTTTATAAGAATCCTGAAATATTTTTCTTTTCCAAAGGAATGAAGTCAGCATGCAAGTAAGGCACGAATCAGTTACTGCATTCAACAGTTCAACATGTGAACCTGGACTGCGACCATTTTTTACATTGCTTGTTCCAAATATTGCCTTTATTGCTTACATACCTAAATAAATATAAATATAAAATATATAATGAAAACATCAGTGTGCCATTAAAAAGCACATTTAAGAAGTTATTGCTTAATTGCAAGATAATGAAATAAATGTGAGTTGAAACGAATTCCAGTGTGATCTACAGAACTTATGTACAGCAAAGATTTGTATTCACAGGAACAGAGACTTTAATTTTTAGGGTTGCTTCTAGATTTTGGTCCTGATGAAGACAGGAGAAATAGATTCATCATGACTGTTGGAATAAAATCTGTCCACAAGCAGGTATCGGAACAGTTCTTGTATTTTTTTTGTGCTGGAGAACAGTCTTTGCCATCCAAGATTCAAAAGATTTATTGTTTTGAAGTTAATAACAAGAATAATCTTGATCAGAATGTAAAAAAAAATAAAATTGTTGACATGTGAGTTGCAGTTGAAAATGGGAATGATTTCGTGGACAAATATTAATTTCAGTGTGACTGATGATATGAGTAACCACTACTGCAAATGATCTGCAAATAAGCACACATCCTTTCTCTATGAAAAATGTACTTTTTAATAAAAGTTACATTAATTTAAGTTTTATTTTTTAAAAGTTTATAAAAGTTTACTTACAAAAGTTACATTACCTTACATCTACCAGGTTTTCTTTACAAAATGGGACTCTGTCAACTAGATAATTAAATCCCAATTCAGTTGAACTTGCTTTGAACCCAACAGTAGCACAGTAATAAGAAAGAACATTTTAAAAGCTTTACAAGATGGGCTGGACACCGTACAGAACGTGCGCTTTTATTGCAACAGTGACATAAGATCGAGGTGCCTTTCAACTGTCTTTTTTTTTATTTTTACCAAGACCATGCCAAATTAACTAAAAAGAGGCCAGCTGACCATGAGCCCATGCGCCTGAGGTCATTATTCCTGGGCATTCTGAGCAGCACGGTTACCTGCATAAAGAGCACTAAAATAGAGGGGATTTTAACTAGGAGCATTAATAACGTGCAATGTGATCTTTCTTCACTTTCTTCACATGAGGGTTTGGGTTTGGATTTTTTTTCCCCCTGTTCTATTTTTTTAAATTTCAGGACTGTTAGGAGGTGGCCAAGAGGAGTGGCACATCCCTGTCCCAGCCCAGATGCCATGACCAGCTGTGAACCTCCCTTAGCCTGGAAAGGAGTCCTGGCACCTGGCTGAAAAGGCTACAGATAAAGGAGATTAATCCCACCCCAAAAGGTGGGAACAGCACAGTGACGGTGATGCAGAGGGTCAGTGGAAAGACACCTCAGTCTCCAGCCCTGGAGGACGACTGAGCTGAAATAACTGTCCTACCAGTGAGATGAAGATGTTGGACCTGAGAACGTGAGGCTCCATGGGGAGACCTGACTGTCTATCAGACAAACTTTGATTTCTTGCAGAAATGAGTTTGGAAAAGCACAGGCATATGGACACTGTGCCCAGGCTGAAAACTTCAATCTAAAATAACACTAGAAGAATATTTCAGGGCAGGGAATGCAACGTTGTCCAGCTGAATTGTTTCCCAGCGCACAGGCAGTATGGGCAGAGGTCCTCTGTAAAGGTTGATGACCATAAAGCTGGTTAGCTGAACCATTGCGCACCTCTTCATATAATGTCCTGCCAGCTTTGACCTCCAGAGCTGAGACTTCTCCTGTCTGAGCAGCTGCTCGTAGGGAATTTTCCAAGAGGGCTGTCTCTGAGCTCATTAGCCCTTCTGAGCTCGTTAGCCCCTCTTGGCCCGAAGCAGCCAAGCTCCAAGTGACATTTACTGTTTGTCGAAAGACCCATCCATTACATGGCCCTTCTAGTAAAGGATGAGTTCAAGGAACTCATGGCTTCATATAGCCACGTGTTGACTTTGGGTAGCCAGATGGAGTATTTCAGGGAATGATGCCATGTGTATTAATTATGACTGTACTTTGAACGAGAAGCCTGGTGAACTAGAGGCAGATAAACAGGGCAGGCCGTTACGACACCAAAATTAAACCTCAGGTCCCAACATTGTTTTTTTCCATATGAATAACACCAGAGCATATGTTCAGGCAGGTGTCACCCACAAAAGCAAAAGACAAAGCTTCCTTATCTTTTAATCTGCTAAGACTTTGTCTTCTATCTGCCTCAATTAGGAATATAGTTCTTTGTATGTATTTATTCAAGGGCTCCATCGGGAGCTATTATGATACCCCCCCTACACAGGTGAGCATGGTGGATGGGTTGCAAAGAAATGCAGTAACAACTGGTCCTAAGCTACGGTGGCAGAAGGAAGGTCAATGAAAATTTAATCGGAGCAGATAGAACAAAAATTGTAAATGCACAAAAAAATGCCATCAGGATAAAGCTGCTTAGTACACCATCACTTGCAGCTAGACGACAGATTGAACTACACAGCTATATAGAGCTCCGGCTCAGTATACAAACTGTCCTTTCCCTATTCGGTATCCCATAACCCCGTACCCACCAGCGTCCTCCCCTTGTGCCAAAGAGCTGAACCTTGGCAGTACTCCACTCCAAAAATCACATGCGACTGGGACTGAGGGAGGAACAGAAATTGGCTACTGTCCTGGATTGAGAAGAAAGCTCTGAGCTCTGAAGGAGCCGATTTGGTGCCATTGCTCTTAAACGCAAGAGACAACAGGGTCAGCAGGGGGGACTCCGGAGGCAACGTGGAGCAATTATGTTCTGTGAGTTCTGCCCTGCAGAACTTACTCAGGTGGACAGACTCATTAACAACAATTAACATCCCATTTCCAGGCATGGCTTGTAAAAGTACAAGGGTAATCACTGACTCAAAGCTGAAGTAACATTTAAAAGTCACTTTTACTGCACGTCCAAGTCAAACAAACCAGATCTGAGTGTCTGCAGACACTTGGTAGTCCCATGTGCTGTTTCTGGGCAACAGGAAGGCAGTTGCACAAACAGCCTTGCTACAGCTACAGCAAGCTGAACCCGTGCTTTATTCAAACCATTTCTGAACGGTGCCTAATTGCATTCTGCCTCCCTGTTTATTTATTATTTGCATTAGGTGACCCTGTTACCAGTGCAGCTTTGCATGAATAACATCAAAGGGTTCGAAAGTTATCGGAGTTTTCTTATCTTTGTAGTCAACGTGATTTCCTAATCAGCATGCATCTGCCTTGCATTTTGTGAATTTTAGCACGTTGAAATCATTGTGGCTCAGAAAATCTTTTCTGGAGCCTGCGTGGTTGGTTATACACTCAAATGACTGCTGCTCGTGTCCTGGTCCTCCAAACACTCAAGTATTTGAGCACATCTGAACAGCCCATTGACCCGGTGGGAATATCTGAGTGGGTAAGTGTCTGCAAGATCCAGACCCTAAAACTGAAGTGAGGCTGAAAAGCACAGGCGAAAAGGGGTCAGGGAGAAGGAAGGACATGATAAAACCACACGGAGTAGTGGACGACCTCGGGCTGTGAAATCAGTTGTTACTATTTAACTTCTAATAATAAACCAATAAGGAGCTCCTTGTAGCACAGGTAAGATAACAAACTGAGAAATGACAGAAGGAAATACTAGATTTTAATCAAGTCACATAATTCTCTCTTGATCACAAAAAGTAATTCATGCTGGATATTAATCAAAAATGCAACAAGGGAACTATTGTACTTCTTCCTAGCTATGGAAGAAGGCTGCATGCATTGGGTGATTATACAAGGAAAGAGATGTAGTAACAATAATAAGACAGTTCCTCAGCACAGACTGGAAGATGTTGCTAAATTGATTGACACTGATTTTAGACACTGGCTAACACATATCACAGATTAAAAATGAAACATCACCGAGTTTGGTTGTTGGATGGGGGACAAGAGTGGCAGCTGAGACCACGAAGTTTGTACATGTTAGGCTGAAAAGCAATTTGGGGCAGGGGGCTGTGTTGTGATATATTTCTACAGTACCCCTGAATCCTATTGCCAAGAAATATTATTAAGCAAGAAAAAGCTGGTTTAAAAAAAGAAAAATAATTTTTTTAAAAATAATACTGTTGAAGACCTGTGTGCTCGGGAGTACCATTGCTCATTGGGGGTTTAAACTGAGTTACCAGGATTATAGACACAGCAGAATAAGCCCTTCCATTACCTCGGACAGCCAGTCGCGAGACGCGAGGGTGCCTTGCTCTTGACCCGCTGGTCTCGGTTTTGGCATCGTGCCCTGATTTGAGTAAATGCGACTCACTCATATTCTGCAAAAATACAGTTTCCTGGTCTTTGAGTGATTAACTATTTATCCCGTTGCCATCCTTTCCACTCACCTCCCCTGACAGTGTGGCAGTAGGGATGAACTGTAAATTTGCTGGAACAACAGCACCCGCAAACCCAGCACAAGTGCCCCTGTGACTTGCACATCCTAAAACTACAGTGTGCTGAATTTAAATTGAAAAAACCCACTTTCTCCCTCCCCCCCCCTGCACCAGTCTGAATGATTGCTGTAATAGAGGCGCTGAGTAGTGAATGAAGAGCGTGGCTTTGGATGGAGTCTGAGCCTTTGATGTGCCATGGCACGCCAGGTTGGGGGTGCTGCTGCAGAGCCCCCATATTCAAGAGCCCGTCGGGCTGGAGCTGACGAGCGCACCCAGAGCCTCAGCTCCTGGCATTAACGGATGGGATCAGAAGAGCGGCTCAGAAGGGAACACAGAAAGCAGCAGCCTTTCCGTGGGAAAAATGCCTGCTTGTCCCAGCTGAAACGCTTTGCAGCGCCTTTCAGATTTTGACAACCACCTAGGAAAGGACAGCGGGAGTTTGGGAGGGGACCCAAGCACTTCACCTCTCTTCTCACCCCGTGTTTGTGCCTAACAGCCAGCACGAACTGCCTGTGGTTTTGCAAGGGTTTGTTTTTTTTTCCGAGAGGAGCAGTGTAATCTGGGTGGCTCCATGCTCTGGGGATCACGGCTGGGTGTCCCAAGGGGCTGAGTATTAAATCTTTGAGTAATCATGGCTCAGCAGAGACAAGCAAATTCAAATCCTTTTGCTTACTTGTTTCTGAAATGCTTGGAGGACTCCCCCTTAGCATGGATTCGCAGCACTCCCAGGTTTAGGTGAGAAACTGCCAGTTTCCGTTCATTAACGCAGAACTTCATAGACTTTATCAAACACACCAAAACACTAGCAATTCTCTTGCTCTCTCTTCTTTTCTTTCCACTGTGATATTTTTTTTTCAGAATGCCAGGGTTGTGTTTCTGAAGATCATACTGCCATTTAACTATTTAAACCTGCTACCTACCCCTGCATACGCATTTCTCTCACGTATCTCCACAGAGTCTGAGATACTTCATAATCTTACACTTAAATTATCAATTTCTTTGCCAACACAACTTCTCAAACATGAGTAAGTAGCTGAAATACAACATTTTAAAGTTAGGACACCTGAGTGTCCCCCCCCCTCCCCTGGAGCTCCCCCACTGCTTTATGTAAGTGCTGGGCAACGCTCTCTAACTTTTTGCACCTCATTTTTCTAATCTGTTTTGCAAAGCTCAAATAATTTCTTTCTTGAAACGTTAGTGTGCAACTAAATTCATTAGCTTCCTTTTGGGTGATGAAACACAAACTATTATCACTTATTGGGCCTGGAAATCAAAGATAATTTGAATATAATGTGGCCTCAAAATTAATAGCCCTGAAACAAATAAGAATAATAGACTCTAAGGAAAATTACCAAAATAGGAGCACAGCGGGCTCTCTTTAAATGCGTCTTTAAAAATAAATTGCATACTAATAATCCTATTATTCAAAGGAAAAAAGAGTCTCTTTCTATGTTTATTAGATAATCTGGAAAAGCCGCAGCCTTTATAATACTGCTTCTCACAAATCAGTTTAATGACAAGATACTGTACACTTCATCTCACATTTAAGTAAATATGTTTATTGCATCCTGGAGAGAGATTTTATTTTAACTTTAAGATTATAATTTCTTATAAGCCTGTCACAAAACAACATGAGCTCTGCCAAATGGTAATACATACCACCCCCCCGGTATGTTTAAAAATTAAGGGTTTTTTCCTCCAGCACAGAAAAATACTTATTTATTTTGACAAAGAAGCAAAGGACAGCGATCAGGGACACTAAAGTTAACTGCTGCCTGAAGTCATAAACATCTGGTGGCTATTTTAATTGCATTGTGAACAAACCACAAAATCCTCGGCTAAAAGAATAGAAATATTTCCCCTGTGCAATATTGTATTTTAGAATTCCTCTCGTCTGAATCAATGTCAGACGTGATTACAGCACAATGAAGTCTGTGTTTTCATGCCTGCATCTTCTTGCAAATGCCGCATACCCTCATTACAATTACAGCGTAAAATTCGCATAGGGCCAAATTATTCAGGTTATTGCTGCAAACACTGACTTAAAGATAAAACATAATTCTTGCATCGTTGACATTTTTTTGCAAGTAAGTTAGTTAGACTAGCATGTCTGTATACAAATACTGGACATTAGGAGGCACACGGACAATCACACAAGTGCACGGCTTTGCATAGAAAGAATATATATGTATATATACACAGACAAACAGATATTCATACATATATACACATACGCATGTATATATAGGATGCATTTAGTAGTAATACAACCTACCTAAATGTGAATAGAAATTGTTGTTAATAAAATACTTGCATGAGTTGTACAGGGACCTTCTAAATGTCTGTGCTTCCTGGGGAGACCAAATGACCTCTTTTTTACAGATACCAAGATCAAAGCTCTTGGTTTAGATACTCCAGCTGTCTCTCGCGTTGGCATTTGACATGCAACCCGGTCCATTTAAAATCAGGGGGCATGTAAACATTTTAACCCTTGGCAGCAGTATCTGAGAAAGATGCTAGTAATAAATGGTCATAACTGTCTGGGCCAAATCACATTTGGTGTCCTTCCTTTGAAGTCCATGCAGGCACTGTACCCTATGGTTTTGACAAAGAGCCAAGTCCAAAAAAAGGATGTAGGCTCTCGAAGTTGGCTGGACATGGACTTTGGGATCCAGAGTGGCTCCGCGCAGCTGAATACTTGCCTCCGAACTTGCCTCAGGCTTCCCTGCCTGACCTTGGAGGGTCTTTGCCCACGGCTTTGCTTTGGTGTGCTGCCTGCATTGCCCCAGCTCCCACGCACAGGCGGCAATTTTTCTGCCGAAGCAGAGGGGCACCTTCATCCCTTGCAAAACCTCCATTGGTGGGTGTGCACATGGGTAAGGCATGCTGACAGGATTAGACCCTGCGCTTAATACAGTCACAGCTATTTTCTTGTCTTAAAATCATTGCCACAGGAGGGTGCCATTTTTCTGTTTAAACCCCAACTGGTCAGGTCCCTTACTCAGAACCGAGTTATGGGTTCAAATCCCTCTTGAGATCCATCACGTCCCAGCAGAGCTGGAGATGATGGATGTGAGCCCATGAGAAGTGTCCTCGCATGCCCATGCCCTTCCTACCAAAGTAAAGCCATGTTCCTAGGGACAAGCAAACAAACAACATCAAAAAGATCCTATGGGTAAAAGCATTTATTCTGGAGAGGACTTCTGATCCTCACTGCCATGTTGATATCTTTCTTTCTTTTTTGGCGAGAGAGCAATGGAAAACCAGCACCCTCCTCTTCTGCAGCCATGCTTTAAAAAGCTCTCTTTTTCCAGTCTTTGAAGAAATAGTGGAGAACCCCATCCCATTTGACTCCTGAAGCTACCTGCCTACTGCACAAGGTACCTACAGTTTGGAGAAAGGATGAGGCACATACCCAGATAAAATATGCCCCATTGGCTTGTGTGTGGCTTGAATGTCATTCTCCCCGTGCAGAGAGCCCAGTCGCTTAACCTGAGCTTCCAGCTTCCTTTTGTGTTCAGGTGCCTAAATGCTTTTACCCTTAAAATGCCAAAGAGCCCAAAGGTACCCAGGGCACCTATGCCAAAGCCAGCTCTGGTACAAAGGCAGTAAGACAGGCTGATGTGACACTGGTTGTCAGAGGGGCAGAGCAGACCTGTGGAAGGTGGTGCAGAACATGTTCAACACCATGTGATGCTCATGGGGAAGAGGAGGAGGGGACTGCAGACCTGGGTATATCCTTCCCAGAGAGACCTTCATTGCAATGTGGGTTCTACAAAGTCAACACTGAAGGTTATTGCCTGGCAAGCAGAGTGGGGAGCTGTGTACCTGGATGAGGTGGCAGGAGCTGGTTCTCAGAGGAGACCTGAGGCCCCGCTTCTTGCTTGGATGACAGTTGATGTAGTCAGCTGAAATGGCAGAAATAATCCTGGCGGCAGAACCTCGGGAATTTCCATTCTCCGACCACAAAACAGTTTCAGGCTTTGCACCCCCTTTTCCTGCTGCACTCACCTGGGTGCTTGACTTCTCTAAACAGCTGAGCTTCAGGCACATCGCCCTCCTTGCTCCTCCTGGTGTCATTTTCCTTCTAAACAGTCACGTCCATGGAGGGTTTGTGTCCCCCCGCTGCCTGGACAGGGAACAGCCCAGTTAGACACCTGCCCCAGCGCTGTGACCTGCCTCCTTGGGGCTCCGCAGGTAGCAGTGAAGCATCCTCATGAAGGTGCCTGTGCTCAAGTCCATTTGCTTATGGGCAAATGTAGCTGAACACTTTTAGGGAGCGATCCCTGAGTCCCAGACCAAATAGTGCCAGCTGGTTTGTACCCACACTGCTCTCCTTCCCGATCTTACCCTAAAGGATTTATCCAAGGCGGAAGTCGCTTCAGCCCTGTGGTGTGACTCCCCATGGCACGCTCGCAACCGCTCAGGCTGTGATGGGTCCTGGACTATTAAACTCTTGACTACTCTAAAATACACTCAGAGATGTATTAGCAATATTTAATCCAAATCGATTTCAGTTGACTTTCAGCACATTTGAGTATTTAAAAGCAATGGCAGTCACTATCAGCTGCAAACAAAGCTGTAATGGCATTGCAAGCACTGGAGAATGTATTTGCATTCAACATCTATTGTTAGTAATTGTGCGAGTATTTTATACCAACAAAGATCTCAGCAAACATGATCTAAGGAGGTCATTGAAAGAGGAAATTATAAGATAATGCTAACCTCTGAAGTTTTTTCCCCATTACTCTTGCTCATAGAACTGCAGCTATTAAAGTGTCTTGTTAAATATGTAGCTTCTAAATAAGTGCCCACTAACCCAAAATTTACTGTGCCTTAATATTATTTTAAAAGTTATGCTTGTACAAAGAAATAAAACAATCTAACGACATCCTTTCAGAGTTTAAACAAATAGACTTTGAGCTGTACTGGCAAGACTTGGTTGTTAACTGCCTGTAATGGTATCAGTGCATTTATTTCCCCTTCCAGATGATGTTACAGAAAACCATCGGGGAAGGATTTCCTAACAGTGCAAGTGTAGGTGGGAATATTAAAAGAAACACTATTCTGAACTTCTGTAATTAATACAGAGTTGACTACACGTGTTTGTAGTCAAGAAACTGAAGAAACCAACCTAACATTTTTGAAATGGGTGCTGTTCAAGAATTGCTACCTAATCAGAAAGACTGAAACCTGGATTCCAAGCATACCAACCCCATACTTTGCTATCAATTGCTGATATGGATCACCAGTCACAGCTCTAATTGACTGATTACACAAAAGCACTTTGCAAAATCAAGACTAAGCCTCTGCTAAGTATGAACTGCAGTTCCTAGTGACTGGCTCCAACGAAGCTTCAAAGTTTGCATAGAGTCACCAAAATTGAATCTGCTGACTTAAAAGCAAAACTTGGGGGATTTGTCCTGTGCATTTACAGAGTCTGAAAGAATAATGAATAGAACTGGAACAGCCAGATGGAACATTAATTACCAGGGTATAAACTGAGCAACAGTATTTAAAAATATATTTTGTGTCTGGCTTCAAGTGAAAAAAGGATTTAGATCAGAATTGGCGTTAAGGTTGGAGGATCAGCTTTTGATTTGCCGATAGCAAAATTCAGATGAATTTCGGGAAAATATGATAGCATAAACGAGCGCGCCTCTGGAATATGATTTCACTGAAGGGCTGTGAGCTTGTTTTCCTTTCACCTATTTCTAAACTAATTAAATTAACTGGTACCGCGTCTACCTATTTACACTGTAATCTCAAATCTAATTCTGCAGATGGCCTTAAGACAACTTTTTGTCTGTTACCTTGAAAACAGGAAGAAAAGCAGAGGCAGAGAAAGGGAAGCTTAATCAAAATTCCTGGTAGCAACTAAAGATCTGAATACCAAACTGCTTCGTTGTCACAATTATTTAGAAAGAAGCCATCTCACTTTCAGTGTGCGTTACAATCTTGCATGGCAAATGGCGGAAGATCAGGAATGCGGGATTTAGGTAATAAATAAGTCACATCAAGCACAATAAGGTTTGATGTTCTATTTCTGCAGCACCACACTACCCATTTCATGAAAGCTGGGGTACGTTTAAAAAGACCCCCAGAGTCTTCGTGGACGTTTCAGCAGCCCAAGAACAGAAGCCATTATGTTACTGCAGCCTAACAAATTCTACCAAACTGGCGGGGTTTTCTTCTTCTTCTGAAATTCAGAAAGGAGATAAATGAGTTAAAATAACAAGGCGGAAAATTACCTTCCTGTAAATCTTTGCTGACTTTGAGTTTATGGAAAAAGACAAATGTAATTTGGGACAGCAGATTTGTATTAAAATGTGACCCTTTACAACTGGAATGTCCATAATGGGTGGCAGTTGAAAGATCTGTTTTATAAGCCCGTCACTTCTTTAACAGCATTGCATGCAATAATTTCTGCATTCAATTTCCTGTACATGTGTATGACAGCCTGCCCAAGGGAATTGGGTTCCCCTACAATCCTCCTTCTTTTCCTGAGCATTTGCAATTTCTAGCCACTGGAGGAAAAAAGGGGGAGGGGGGAAATCCCATAAAAAATAACACAATAACACTCACTGTATTTATGAAGCAGTGAAAAAGTTTGCATTCTTTGCTTCCAGTGGAATGGAAAAGGTCACAGCCTGGTTCCACCAAGCTGTGCTGCAGCTCTGCCAGCTGGAGGACAAGGCAGGGAAAGCGAAGATGCCCCTCATGGCAGCTGTCAGATTCGGATGCAAAATGCTGTATTCCCCTTTCCCCTTCCATCTCTTCCATTTGGAGAAGAGAGAATGGGAAGGAGAAGAGGAAGAGTTAAACTCAGCTTTGCGGCTAATGGGGATAGTCCTGAGCCAGCTATGACAAGAGATGGTAAAGATGTCATTCAGTTTTAATATTAATCTTCTTCACATTAGTTCTGGACTGTCATGGCACATACCGTATAACTTACAATTTATTATTTGGCATGGGAAACCATAAGGAAATCCGTTACTTAACAATGAGAAGTGTTTTCAGCCTGTCTGATAACTGACACTTCCTTGTCTATTGTTGTTGGGTTTGATGCAGGAACTGCCAGAGGGAATCAGTAGCCCAGGCTATGCCGAGGACTGGCTAGACAACTGATCAATCTCCTCTGGCTGTGTAGTTCATTCAGAGTAATAAAAATAAATCAGCTATTGAACTACATACAGAAATTTTATCCACTCAGTTATCTCTGCTGACTAACACTCCAGGCTTTTAGAGCTGGCTTTGGGCAGATAAGGAGCCTTAGCGCTTTCAGGAAAACCATTTATGCCCGGTGCTAGGCACACGCATCAGCCCCACCGGCATCGCGGATTTGAGGGGACGTGTCATGCAGCGCTTGCAGACTTGAAGTCGTCTATCTCGTGGTAGGTGATAGTACTTCCACTCAACCACTGCCAGCAGATGGAATGGTAGTCATTCCAGCTTGTGAGCGTAGGTCATCTATATTTAAAGTCTGCATGTGCATATAGCTCCATATCTATATGTATAAAGTCCATAACATTTAACAGCACCTCAGCCTTAAGTGTAATACTGGTGTTAAGGCTTTGAGCGAAGACTAGATCCAGTTTTGGTTTTGTAACAGATGTCTCCCCCCTGTTTTTGGCATAATCACACTCTCTTGGAGCTATTTAATGTCCCTTTGCCCCTTTGGGGGTGAGCATGGTCGCCAGGATGCCTAAGCATTGCATTGCAAGGGACTTGCAGGTGTATTTGGAGCACAGATGGTGGTAATAGCTCCAGAAAATTAAATACACTTTTATTTTGCTTTTCTTCCTTTTTTTTTTTCAACAGACAATAACCATCTTAGAAACCATTTGGCCAGGCAACGCTGCTCACTGCACCCAAATAAATAAGAAATCCAACAAAGCAGTCAGGATATTAATAATTTTTTCCAATTCCTTTAAAAAAAAACATTGAATGGTGTGGCAAAATAAACTACCATCTGGATAATTTTTGTTGACACAGTAGCGTACATCGCCTCGAGAAGCTGCCGCCTTTGATTTGTTTCATCCAGCAATGAGGCAAATGGGCCTTAGCTCTCCAGCTACGTTATCCACGAGAGCATTAGCATGGCTGCTGTGCCATTTATCTCCTGTGCTTCCTGATACATCCTTCGTCCTGCTGTCACAACAGATATTTCTGCAGCTGGAGACACTCTGCAGTTAGCGTAGCTTCCCAAAGCAGGTAGACCTAAAGCAAGAGGGAACTGGGAAACGTGGCACATCCTGAAAAAAAAAGGCCATTGTTCCACCTTTACCTCATGGGAAGGCAAGAGCATGCTGACAGCACCCTTTATATCACAGAAATTACTTCTGCACCCCGAGAAGGGCATTGCTCAAACACCCCTCATCAGTGTGAGCAAGAAGATGGGGAGCAGTATTGTGCATGAAATGCTTTTTATTTTTTCAGAAAAGGAGCAAGCCTTGCCATTTCCCAAAACACCCTCAAAGATAAAGAAACCCCAGGCACCTCCAGCAGGACCAGTGCACTAACACAACATGTCTGGCAGCTTTAAAACCACACAAGACTCTTCTAGCTGGCCAATCACAGAATCACATAATGGTTAAGGTTGGAAAAGACCTCAGGAGTTTATCTTGTCCAACCCCTCTGCTCAAGCAGGGCCAGCTGGAGCCAGGTGCCCAGGACCATGTCCAGGTGGCTTTTGAGTATCTCCAAGGATGGAGATTCCACATCCTCTCTGGGCAACCTGTGCCAGGGTTCAGTCACCCTCACAGTCAAAAAGTGTTTGCTGATGTTCAGAGGGACCCTCTTGTGTTGCAGTTTGTGCCTATTGCCTTTGGTCCTGTCACTGGGCATCACTGAGCAGGGCCTGGCTCTGTCTTCTTTGCACCCTTCCCTCAGGTATTTATGTACATTAGTAAGACACAGTAAAAGCCTTCTCTCCTCCAGGCTGAAGAGTCCCATCTCTCTCAGCTTTTCCTCATAGAAGAGGTGTTGCAGTCCCTTAAACGTCTTTGTGATTTTTTGTTCAATTCTCTCTATGTCTCTCTTGTACTAGGGAGACCAGAACTGGACCCAGTACTCCAGGTGTGGTCTCACCAGTGCTGAGTAGAGAGGAAAGACCACCTCCCTCAATCTGCTGGCAACAATCCTGCTGATGCAGCCCAGGATACCATTCACCTTCTTTGCAGCAAGGGCACATTGCTGGCTCATGTTCAACTTGGTGTCCACCAAGACCCCCAGGTCTTTTTCTGCCAAGCTGCTTTCCAGATGGGGTCACTCAGAAAGTAGTGACTGGGTTGGTTGGTCTGGATGGTTTGGCTGGACTGGTTGGTCCCTGGTGCAGGATTTTGCACTTCTCCTCGTTGAACTTCATTAAGTTCCTGTTGGCCTATTTCTCTATCCTGTTGAAGTACCTCTGGATGGCAGCACAACCCTCTTGGCAAACTTGATGATGGTGCACACTGCCCACCATTCAGAACATTAATGAAGGTGTTAAACAGGACTGCACCCAGTATTGACCCCTGGAGTACACTGCTAGTTACTGGCCTCCGTCTAGATTTCATGCCGTTAATCACCACTCTCCCGGCACAGATGTTCTGACAGATTTCAATCCTTCCAATCCTTTCAATACCCATTAGCTGTCTTCACTAGTGTTCAAAATCTTAGAACACAGGAATTGTCTACTAAGACAACCCTCAAAACTGCAAATCTCCCATTTGACAATTGAAGAGCGCAGATGTTTTATGGCCTCTTCTGACGTTCCTGAAAGGTCATTCTGCTTCCCCCTGCTGTGTGATGCAGATGAGGCACTGGACACATCACACAACCAGATGGGCTTGGTGCAGAGAAAGGGACCTCATCTCCCTCTCGACAGCATGGCACCCCTTCACGA
This sequence comes from Egretta garzetta, assembly GCF_000687185.1. NCBI lineage: Eukaryota > Metazoa > Chordata > Aves > Pelecaniformes > Ardeidae > Egretta > Egretta garzetta. The sequence continues at coordinate 610,047 of NW_009258675.1, forward strand.
CAAGGAGAGGGGAAAGAGCCACTCGGCTCTTTGAGGGGGGAAAACGTGGTAGAAGGAGCAGAATGAAAGTGATTTTCACTGGCTTGTTCTCCTGGTAGCAGAACAGCCTTTAAGAGCAAGATATTCCTTTCTTTTCTTTCTTTATTGAGGATTTCTTTTGGTGCACTGCAATAATGGGGAGGCCAAAATGGGAATGCCAAAAATGTCTCCCTTCGCCTCTGTCCATAACACTTGCAAGCTGTCAGTCCCCCTGCTATGAGCTTGTTTTTCTTGTCAAGGACAGTGCTGACCACTTGTGCTGGCTAAAGAACCACAGGACTTGGTGCCAGAGGCAAACCTGCAACTGGACTAGTTACAGCTGTTGAGCTTTCAAGCCAAAAATCTCCTTTTGCAGAGCCAGCGGCACAAGGCATGCAACCCTCCGTGTTGCCCTATCCATCCTACCGCACAGGTCTGCATTTCCATGGTGGTTTCAAAGCTGTCAGTGTTAGCCCCTTGCGTTGTTGGGCTCAGCACCATCCAAACCCCTCAAACCACTGACAGCAGCCTAGAATCCAAACCTTGGAAAGATGGACATTTTTTGCCATTTTTTTCCCTCTCCAACATGTGCTAATTGAAAGCTGCAGTCAGACGATCAGTGGGAAAATGTCACAGGATGGGCACGAGTAGGTGGAACACTAGCACAGCTGGCTGCTGTCTCGCCACCAGATCTGGAGCCACCAAACCACAGCGTTGCTGACATGAAGCTGCCATTGCATGAGCGTTCAGCTGCTGTCTCCATAGTTTGCAGAATCGCAGGTTTAAGTACACAGATTTTTTTATGAAACCGTGTCGGTAGAGGATGTCAAGGTCATTACTGCCAACTTTATGTCACCAGTCAGGTAGTTTAGCACTGATAGTGGTTGGACGTGTATTTACCAGGTTCCGGAACAAAACAAAGCAAGTTTGTTAATATTAAAAAAAAAAAAAAAGAAGAAAGAAAAAGAAAAGAAAATTGTTTGGAACAATTTGCATTAGTTCAAGGGCAATGTTAAGCATTTTACAGCTGGTTTATTGCTATTCTTGTGCTGTTTAAGCTGTCTTTCATGTCAAAAGTCCTTTCCTGCTTACAAATCATCAGGAAGAATTGTGGCCACCACGCTGTTCGCCTAAGCTCCTCCAGGGGTTCTGGCCCTTTGATCACAGATATCGTTTGCAATCGAGTTAAAAATAGGGGGCTGCTGAGATAAGCCGAGGCTCTGACAGGAGACCAGCTTTCCTTTTTCTTTTGGACTTTGTTAGCTCCTTCTGTAGTATGGGAACACGTAATCTTGGCACAGGAAGAAAGAAAAAGAAAAGCAGCTTGATAAATGTTTTCATTTCTGACTTTTAAAACCTGGAGCCTGAGAACTGCAAATATATTGAGGAGCCTAGGTCCTGTTTGGGAAAGCAGCCGGGATTAAAATGCCTAAGTAAGTGACAGGCACTAAGCACCTTTTTGCTCCTAGGCCTAAAATGTTGTTGATACAAGGGATTGCCAGCAGACTTATACTGGGAAATTATTTATTCAGTTATTCTGATCTGTTACATTTTGTTCTGGTTGTGGATGCACCAGTGAAATCAGAAGGGACATCCTGCCCTTTCCACAATAAATTAAACACTAATGTGCTTCGGAGAGCGGTAAGGAGAGATGGTGTGGGCTTCAGCAGAGCTGGGTTTATTTCATAAACATTCCCAAATTCTTTATACACTTGTGGGCAAATAATTTTCTTAGTTTGAGTTTTTATTGCCTGAAGTATAAAAATATTTCCTTTCTCTGAAATCCTTGTTCAGCTTGTAAGTTTTCTGTGTGCAAATACAGTGTGTAGGAGCATTAACAGGACTCCGATATTAGATGGCAGCTCTAACAATTTTGCAATAATAACTGTAGCCAGCTTGCATTAAATCACCATATATTTGATGTAACAGTGACAGTTTCAGTGGAATTAGGCTAGAGAGAAATTTATCCAAGAGTCTTTAACAGTGATTTAGACATGAATGCCCTTTTTATGTAAAGCGATAGTTGGAAAGATTAAGACGGGGAGGTTAATCTTTCCTAACGGCTAACTCATTGTTTTCTCACGATTCCAAAATTCTTTGGTAAGCGACATGGTCTGGACACCTCACCATTAGTAAATTTGGAATGGAAAGTTAACCGCAAAATAGTCAGAGCTGGATATCTTGCAAAACTCGCTCAAATACTGATTTCCTTCTGAGTCTTTCTTCTGAAGATGCCAGACACATTCCTATCCATGTCCAACAACTCTGTTTTCTGAAACAGGAACGCTTACACATACACACATATCCATGCAGAGACCCACACACGCTCAAAAGAGACAACTTAAAGTCTCTGCCAAAGAACACGTACACTGGAAAATATATTGATTAAATAACTTGTTTTCTTATCACGGGCTAAGAAAGCTTACCCTTTGTAAGAAAGGGCGCTGCTTGTAGGGGAGGAAAACATCAAAGTTAATATTAATTAGAAATCTTTGAAGACTTTTTTTTTCTTTGCTTTGCAATGGGAAGCCATTCCAACAAATATTTGGGACAGAAAGGAATCGTGCTGCTAGTCCTTCCCAGGAGGAGAAAGACTTTTCTGTCAAAGAACTGGTGGAAAGAAAAGATTGAAGGTGCCATGAATACTTTTTGACTTAAATCCCAATGTCTGGAATCTAAAATGAGACCTCTTGGTGCTATGCTAATACATACCTGGTATAAATCCCCTTCCAACCTTCGTTTGTAAATTTTGTCCTTAAATCCAGCTACGTAACAAGGGAATGAAAGCTTTTTGTTTCCAGCAGATTTCTCCTTGGTCTGGCTGAAACAAGTCCGCAGTTCAGCTTTGCATCGCCCTGATGGTCTACATTCCCTCTGGGCCACATTTGTTATGGTCTTGCCATTCGGTGGTTGAGTGGCCATGGACTCTGGGGGATCCTGCTGTTGCCAGAGGGAACCTTCCTCTACAAGGATTCAAGCATATTTATAGGCAAATGTAGAGAAGCCTGGGGTTTTTTGGGTATATCTTTCATATATCAAGGGTCTGATGACTTCAGGGCAGCTCGTGCTCAGGGGAGACCTGGAATGCTTTCATGTAATCTGTTCAAATCTTATACAGAATATATTTAGGGACAGGATGTATGAAACAGCCCTGTATTAGGCAAAATCTGCTCCCATGGTGATATCCCAGTGGTACACACACATAAATGGAGCACTGCTAGGCCAGGGAAGAGCGCTTTTGGAAAACTGCCAGAGTACACAGTTGTGGGATGACATTTCTCAGTCACACCCCGAATTCTTATATTCTTCCATCCTGTTACAAGTGAAAGTCCTGTTACTTGGAAATTGTTAGTTATGCTTCCAGTTCCCAAACAATTATTAAAGAGGGCCATCTTGGGTTATTTATGGCACAGCTGCAATCAGAAGAAAAATGGCTGTAAAAGTGCCATGGTGGATATCTGGTTCAGGAGCAGCTTTCTTCGCCCTGTTTACAAATCAGGGGAGTTGTCAGCCCCACAAACTCAGCCAGGGAACCGAGGATTAAATGGGGTCATTTCTGGCTCAGTAATCATTAGCAGTACTGAACTTTCTGCAAGATAAAGAGTCCTCCGTCTAGGCACAGATTTATATCCGTAGGATCAGAGCCTCCAGCACATAAATTCTTTTGAGGCCAGCACTGCCTATATTTATGTTTTTAAAGTATCTCACTAAAAGGGACCTCAGAGCCATATAATATTGGAATTAAATGTTATTTTTAAATCAATGTGTTCCTGAATCAGTTACGCAGTTTTGGCCAACCTCAGGCATTACTGTTGATAGAAAAACAATATTTATTGACTAATACATTCTGGACACCTTTGGATGAGGCAGTGACCTGATATCCTCCGAGACTGGTGGAGAGACAGAGAAAATATAGGAGAGAAAATTCTTTGAATCGTTGACTAGGAAGTCCAAATTTGAGGGAAATGATTTTGTGCCATACAAATTTGGTTATTGTGAGTTTGGGACTGAATTGTATCATTATTTTTTATAGTGCTATAAAATGAAAAACTCTTTTTAACAAATCCAGTTCTAGCTGTGCCTTTTGGGTTGTCAAGTCCAAGCATGCTCTGCACAGGATATAATTAGACTGATGCACAAGCTAGTGAAATAAATGGACTTTTAACGATGCTCAGGGTGCTCAAAGAAAAGAGTAGCCAATGCAAAAAATGTATTAGAACTAGAAGTCAAATAAAATTGCTTCTTACAAATGACTTTTTGGCTTATTTTCTCATTTCATCTCTGGATGTTTCTTCTTGCTTTTATTTTTCTTCTCTTTCTTTGGTTGAATTATTCTTCATAGCTTCCAGGGAGGAAGCTGCTGCAGGCACAAAATTCCCTGACTATCTGATCTTCCCACTCTGTCACAAGCAGCTGCCATTTCCTATGTTCCTTCACAAGGAACAACCTCAACAACTCTTCCCTGGCCCACCACTGTGCAGTCCAGGCTGCCTGGTGAGGATGCCCCTGGGCCAAGTGGGCTGCAGGCTCAGCAGAGGTGGGGGGCAGGAGACCTCTGATATGCCCCCTCTTTACTGTG
>NW_009258675.1:614687-662527 GCF_000687185.1 Egretta garzetta
GAATGCCATTCAACTTTCTGTCTTGCTTTTTATTCTTAGAAGTGGAAAACCTCCTCTGGATCCCACTGACTCCTACTTCTGGCTCTGTCTCTTCAAGAAAGAGCAAGTTCAGTCCTGAACTTCAAGAGCCCTTTGCTTAGGAGCTGTCATTTTAAGAGGAAGTTGTCTGGCTTTGAATGACTTCAGTTCTTAAGTGCAAATAATTTGTAAAGAGCTTAAGTCTCATGCTAACCATACACATCCTGTGGACGTTCATATTGAAAGGCCATCCTTCTTCCACGGGGCACTGAAAAAGGGAAATGAATCACAAAACACAAGCCTCCGTGAGCTGGACAGAGTGCAAGTGTCTCCCTATCTTGGTTCAAAGAAACTTTTGGCTCTGAGCCCTAGATCCATTTGAACCGGTGGCAAACTTCCCACTGCCTCCAGTGGAACTGAATTTGGCCCTTGGACATTTATGTTGTTAAATGGAGCTAATAGTCCCTGGGTGAGCCAGGAGAAGGGTCTCCTCCAGCCCACAGGGTCATGGGGTCTGACTCTCACTTACTCAAACACGCAAAACAACACCATCAAAAGCTCATAAACAATGGCAAAGGCTGGAGGTTAAAAGAAATGTCTGCATGCTTCACAGAAATCCAAAAGCAGTTGTGCAACTGCAAACACATTAAAGCATGAGTCAGCTCGGCATTTGGAGGGAAAACATATCCCATGGTGGACAGATACAGTGAGTAGATGGACCACATGGCCCACTGCCATCTTAAACTCTTTCTATTTTAGGTCTCTTATAATGTATTATTTGCAAAACAACCCTTTCAAACCGATTTTTGTGCCATGGGCTGCAACTTCCCTGTAGGTTGGGTTTCTGCCCCGGATCTCATTATTTCTCCTGTTACACTCTCAGTTTTCTACTTCCCTTTTCTATGCTCCCATTTTTCTTAACACCGCCCTTTTTTGAGCTGCCTCCTCCTCCCTGATCACACCTCCTTAATCCCAATGTTTGCAGTTATTCTCTTGTTACTTTTCCATCACTCGGTATCCTTCTGTCTGATTAAACAAGTTATTTATGGAGCTCTGTTTAAGTGTTGCTTTCTTCTCACCTGATCCCACACTCCATGTTTTCTTCGACTCTGTGCCAGTATTGGTGCTCGATTATTTGTGTTACTATTCTTAACTGGTCTGGTATGTGCCCATATTTATGGTAGTTTTTTTCTAGTTCAATCACTACCTGCACCTACCCAGTCTGATGAACTCTTCCTTTGCTTTTCTAAGGAGCATCTTTGTTAAATGCTCTTTTCTTTAATATGTTTATGGAAAATCCAGTCTGGGGAAAGCTCAGCTGTTAAAGATCTTATTTGCGGGTAGAGGGAAAAGCGAAGGTGAGTCAGTCCGCTGATGCAAGATTGCTTTGAATGCAGTATTTGGCTGGTCACCCTCTACCAGCAGGTGAAGTCAGCATCCCCTTACTCACCTCATCACCCAGCTGTAAACCTCATGCAGCTTGTGACAACCTCTAGAGCAGTCAGTATGTGGGAGAAATACAATTTCGGCTCTAAAATTTTACACACTGTTGTTATGAACTGTGAAATGATGGCAGCTTTCCATCTGGAAACAGCTGGACTTGCCTGTGGGTGAAGTAAGCCCTGTATTTTACATCTATACTTATCTTATCTACTGTAAGGTAAGGATTTCTGGAAAATGGATCAGTTGCTGCATTAATACGCAAAAGCATGTTACTAGCCTCACAGTAAGTGTCATAGAAAGTCATGAAATTATCACACATACCCCATGATCCATTTGCATGTAGATTTTCAAACCCAGCTTGGCATGTTTTCTTGGAAAATGTGAGGTGAACGAGCCATTTAGTTATTAAAATATTGCTTTGGCATGTTTTCTTGGAAAATGTGAGTTTTTAGGTGAACGAGCCATTTAGTTATTAAAATATTGCCTTTTTGCAGAGCATGATTGAATGTGTCTTGGATGCCAATCAGCTCGCTCAGTGAAGAGAAAGAGCAGGCAAAACTCTTGGAGCATGAACAGGCTCCATAGCTGCCATCCACCTTCTTGCTTTCCTTGAGCGGCCAGCCTTGTGGGGAGCTGGTTTTTCTCTCCTTGCAAAAACACTTGGGCATGTGCGGTACAAGGCTTGAGCAAAGCAGCTTCCAGCAGAAGCAAGTCGTTTCTTACCTAAGAACACGACGAAGCGCAGTGGAGACAGAAATGAAAAATGAAAGGTTAATATTTTGGCTCCAAGGTGCTTCTGGCAGACTTGAGATTATCTTTGGACGTGTCAAGAAAAGCTTTCAGGACAGACCCCAGAGCCAAACATTTCTGAAGTGACTAGCGGTTTTGGGAAACTCAGCTGTGCTGTGCCTGGCTTGAGAAAGAGGCAGCTGAAAACTCACCTTGTGAGAAATCAGGCCCCTTTGCAGGGATGGAAGGAGATAACTCAGCCCTCCACCTCCAGTAACTCCCACCGATAAAAGCATTGAGCGAATCCTTTTCGAAGCTGCCTCCATTTGTTCCCAGTGAGACATCTCTGCAAGACAATTCTCATTTCAACATGAAATGTGCTTGGACAGCATTAGCATTTGAGATGTTTCTGTATTTCTGTTATCGAGGTCTAATTGCCTTCACCAAAATCACTCCTGGTGGAAAATCGATAGAAGATATGTCACTTATTTCAATGTTATTGAGATTTCTCGCAAGTGAGAGCTTAGATGTCAGCCTGCTGCTTCAGAAAAGCCTGGTAAATCACAGACGCGAGGAGGACACAGCATGCTTGAACTCATGTTCATCGGTCAGACCTCAAAGTTGGCTCCATGCAGAAAAAAAAATTCTCCTGTCCCTATAGGGCAAATGAGGGCACGTATACTGAAATCAGTGGGGTAAAAATAGTATAACTGGAGAGAAAGCCTGTCACAAAGAATCAGCTATTTAAGGCTGTATTCTGATTTTATATACACTAGCTCAGATCCGGAGTATGTCTGAGACAAATACTTTGCAGCTTAAAACTTGCACCTAAATATGAAAAAATTGACAAAGCAAATTAAATATTGCAGTGCAATTAGGTACATAACTCAGCTGTGAATCCTCTGCTACTACTGTAAGGTCTTCAAGGTTGGTTTGGCTTTCCTCCAATTTTCTCATATAGTCACAGGGTACAAACACACACCTGAAATGTAGGAGACTGAATCCAAGATTTGAAAGCAATATTCCTCCTCCAGCTCACCTCTCCCTGTCTCCCCAGACCTGATGGATATTTGACTGTGTACAGAAAGTGAGAAAACTTCAACAGGGGTGCATTGCTCCAACAGCTCAAAGGCTATCTGACCTTGCAAAAAAAAAGTGTGAAGTGATAGCCCAGCTTCAGATGAGCTGGAGGAGAGGTTCTGCACATTGGCCAAACAAGTCACTCAGCTGACCTCAAAAGGCCATGCCCCTGCGTTATCTAAATACCCCCATACTTTGGTCCATAGGCAGGAGAGGGAGAGGAATGGCTGATATGGGAATCCCTTGAGGTTCATGCACATCTCCAGGTATCTTAGCTCTGCCAGGGCTTGGCAGGTTTTGCTTAGACTTTCTGGCAGAAAATTAGGCACCTGCTGTGTCAGGTGGCAGCTGAGATGAAGTTTGGGTCTCGGAGGACTCTGTGTGCTGAATTCAGGCACCTCATCATCCAGCCCTGTTCCCAGGGCCTTTCTGGAATTTAATCCCTTCATTTCCCTGAAATGCTGCTATGCGTTCAGACTTGCAAAGAGACAGAGCTCAGATTCAGGTGGTAAAAGCCAGGGAACTCTGCTGCACCACCACTTCTCCAAGCACCATGGTCCAGAGGCATCCAGTACGCAGGTGTGCAAGATGCGCACCTCTTCAAACCGGTTGTGGTCTGCCCAGCACTGTACAAGATAATTATATTTCTTTCACTGAAAAACGTTCCTTCCAGCAGCTCCTCAGGGCAGGGATACCTGCATTTGTCGATTAAGGAGAAAGCTTTGAATATTGATCCTTTGTGGACGGACTGGGGCAATAGCGACTCAGCCGTCGCAGCAGCACGCAGGCGCCAGGTTCCAAGCTGGCTGCCGTCTGCTTCTACTACGCTCTCCACACTCAGCCTGTTTGGGCCTTTTTTCACCCCCAGACATTGGCAGCAGAGCAATGGAAAACAGAACACGTTCAACATGTAGGAGTGTTTACTCTTGTCATGACACAATTTGGGATTTTCCATTTAAGCTTGAAAAACAAACCCTAAAGAGAATTTATTAGGAAAATAGTAGCTATGAGGTAAACTTATGTCAATGAATGCCAAGAGGTCACACAGACGACGCATGACATTTTGGTTGAATACTCTGTGCATTCCTAGAAGCAGTGCGAAAGCTGGCTCACAAAGATTTTGCTGGAGCGTTATAGTGACTGGGGAATAGGGTAAGTCCAGAAAGTTTCTGAAAGCAAAGCCTTACTCTGCTTTCTTGTAACAGAGGTCTTTTCTTCATACACCAAACCCGAGTGCTCCAGATGCCAAGGCGGGGGAATGGCAGGGGATACTGAGACCGGCGCGGCCACGTCGCCTGCGGGAGCTGGAGGATGCAGGACAGGCTGGTGCCATGGACATCCCCACTCCAGCCTGGGTGGAGAATAACTCTGAGTTTTCCCCATGCTGCTCCCAAATTAGTAAGTCATAATTCCTCCTGAAAACACTCGTAACAACCACGCCAATGTGAGAGATTCAGAGCCGTTTCTGGTGAAGGTGCTCTGCTCTCATTAACAGAAACAGAATCCCACTCAGACAGAAAGAGGAGAAGCAAGACTAATGACGACTGCTGAGTACGTGGAAGAGGAGGGCAACCATCCCTGCTTCAGGTAAGGTTCATATGTTGTTCTCAACCATCACAAACCTGTCTGATGCGTCGCACTCATTTTTACATCTCATTCATTTTTACACCTCTTGCCTTGTTTTTAACTCCGTGAGTTGTGTTTTTAAGCAGAATTTCACATGACATGAGGTTCAGAATGAATATCACAAATTAGACCATTCCTTTATTTAGGTAGCAGCTGGAGACTGGGTAAACCCAAGGCTGTCAGAGCTCCTGCAGGCCTGGGTTACTAGCTGTGCGCCAAAATCTTGCCCTTGTCCATCTTCAGGATGCCTTGGCACCACCTAAATAGAAATATTGAATACCTGTAATAATGTCACCAGTAACAATAGGTTTTAACAGTTACTTTGTTTTAATATATTCCAATAATGCTGCAAAATTAACATTTATCCATGTTACATTCCCTTTCTTCCTGCTCTGCTTATTGTTTTGGTGCTAATAATGCCATTTCCAGGTGTGCAGTTCCAGAAATTATTCTCCCTGGTTTACGTTGCAGCAGATAGTGTTTGCAGATGGTGAGTAAAACTAGAATCTACCAAGATTATGAGAGAGGAATTAGAAGAAAGTCACCAACTGAGACAAACAGGGCAAATTATTATCACAAAGAAGTTAAGAATTAAGTGTTGTGTAGAACTACCTTGCAGGGATGCAGTGCACTCTGAAATGCTCTCTCTTTTCAGAAAACAGGGACAAGACTTGTACAGACACATGCTATTCATAGACTATGGGTTGAAACTCAGCGATTCAGAAGAACTCACATACCGCAATTAGGTGTGCTAGTTTTCACGGCTGTGATAACCGCACTGTGATGGGCATAGCCCAACAGGTCGCTTGGAAGCTGCAAATACTACATAAGACTGTGGTGTGCACAGGGGGCCCTGGAAGATGCCATGACACAATTCGACATTTTTCTGTGCATCTCGCGTATGAGCTCCAAATTCACATGCTTTATGGGAATGAATTTACAATGCTGAAAAACTGTGAAGTAAGTAATGCCAGAGAAGGAGAAAGGTGGAAAAGATAAGATGTTTCAGATGATGCTAAAAAATTCCGTCTGCATCTGTGTGATCTTGGAGGGTAGAGCCACAACTGCACCAGCACGTTCTGATGGGCAAGGCCATAACCAGGGCAAGGCCATAACCAGGGCAAGACCTGGTGTACAGACCATGGGCCACGTCAGGATGGTTGACTGTGGGAATGATCTAGTGTGACAGCTAACTCCAACTCCTTTGATCAGCCTCCCACTCATGTCATGAGTAAGAACAAGCATTTACCTACAGTCAGTGAGGTGAAATAAAGCCATCCCCTGGCTCACTCTGTGATAGCTTGGTTGTGCAGCCATGCCCTAAGTCTCAAGACACAAAGCTCAAGTAACTTTGGAAAACAGGATTTGGTGTCATTTATGGTCAATTTTTTGCAACATTTGTAGCACCTAAAGATGCTCAGTAAGATTTCAAAGTTGAAATCCTGTTAGGATCACAGTATGTTTGAGCATCTGGACTCCAAAAGAGTCCAGGTGTCTCAGGTCTGCTTATGTATAAAATGTAGGTCCACTGAGTCCTTCAGCTGCAACTCCAAAGCTTCCCCCTAAACATTTGACTTGTACTGTCAATGACATTTCCAACAACAGCCTTTCTTCCAGGCACCTAATTCACACTGAAACCTGGTAGGGGAGTGGCACTGCTCTGAGCAGAGGTCCTAGGGCAAGCTCCCACTCAGAGCAGCTGGGATGGAAAGGTACAAGCAGCTTCCCCTGATATCCTAGTGGCTGAAGAATAACAAGAGGAGGAAAGAGGATAAATCCTGGGCTCTTGTTATGTTTTACACATATGTATGTCATATAGATTGAGATATAAGGATCGCCATGCTTTGGATGAGGACTGCATTGAGAAGCTTTAATCACCAGGCTACCACTGCCCCTAGTTTCAGGAGGCGCAAGACTGCAAACACAAACCAATATTTAGCTTTTCCTTGGGGTCGCTTAGGGTGGCTCCCCATATGTTGGCTGGTCCACAGCCTTTCTTTAGTGATCTGTGAAGTGTGTAAGCCACTACGCCCAACTCAGGGGTCTGGATCCCTCTCTAGCAGCTAAGCATCTGAGGCAGGTTCTTAAGTGACTGACCTTTTTCAATCTAAATCCTTATTAGTTCTATCTCTGAGACTCCAAATATGCCTAAAATGCGATAACTAGGCTTGGGGAAAATCTTAGTCCTTCCCTGTGAAGAGCTGCATCCACATCTCTGAAACACCAGCACACCTTTCTTGCAGAGGTTGTTTGGGTGAGGCATCTGTTAGTGGCAGAATCTGAAACCCAGATGTTAGGCATTTGCGAGGAGGATTCAATTTTAAGTAAAGGGCATTCAGAGCTTTAAAATATCAATTTTGAACCCCTAGATCCAGCCACTGCTGACATGGGGTAGCATGGAGCTGTAGGACTGAGATGAATAGGATAGTGGAATCTGGTCCTCGCCGATGCAGGGGAAGAGAGAGCTTCCAACAGAGCCCAAATCCTGCCTTGGGCACCCTGGCCAGAGCTAGCTGGTGCACGGGGGCATTCCTAACACAGTCCCACAGCAAATCCCAACAAAAAGACAAATGGAGGTCAATGCAGTTCCCCACCCTGCCATTCTTTGATGCTAGCCCCCCTCCAGTCACCCACACAACCCCTTGATGTAAATGGGTCAAAACTCACTCTCCATATGGGGCAGTGCATGCTATTTTTAATTTTTGAAAGTTAAACCAGCTCTGAAGCTGGATTAGTGATGGCAGATCCCCCTAAACTATAGGCACGTAAACTGAGGGTGGACAGCTGCTCCGACGTTCCTGGCTGGGAATCCAACCCTTAAACACACTAGATGCACATACATGGCTTCTTGGCTGCCCCATTTATGCCCATCTGTTATGATGGCACACTGCCTGCTTAGAAGTTGGTCAGATCTTTGCCCTTGGGTAATATACCAGGCAATGATGGATATATAAGGACAGGCTGCATACGGTGGCAAGAGATCTCTTCCCCAGGAAGTGCCTTCTCCTGCTCCGCCTGAACCTTGCTGTTTGGTGTGGTGGTACATCCTTGCCCTCTAGGCACACCTGTTTCATTACTGGCCCCCTAACAAGTAAGCAAGCCAAGGAGAAGAAAAGGAGCCTGTGGACTTCATGGAAAGTTCTGGCTGTCAACAATGAGCCAGGTTGTATTACAGAGCATTCCTGAAATACATGTGGTCACCAATGGGAACATCAACATGACAGTTCCGCCCACTGCCACTCGGCATAACAGGCAACAGGACCAGGGGACAAATCAAATTTCAAAGGATTGCTTACATCTGAGCCCAAGATACCACTTTGTACATTTGCCTCAAGAAGAGAGCCAAGGGACATAACCCTTCCTGGTCTTTAGTAGGGTACATGATGCCCTTTCACATTGGAGGACGATGACATGAATAACCATGTCAGATGAAAAGCAGGGATTTTATTGTGTGTCTTTAAGATATGTCCATTTCCCTTTGCATAAAGCGGGAGAACACCCTTAAAGTGAAGACTGAGGATTCTATGGGCTTCTCTTTCCCCTCGTCCCAATGATTTTTTGCCAGAAGCAAAGATCTTGAGTCTGTAGGACAAGCAGATGCAGAAGAGTGCATGCACTGATCTGCCTTTGTATTTGCAGTAACACTTAGAGACCTCATCTGAGATTGAAGTCCTGGTCACTCTTTAGGGCAGCTTCTTTCCTGGGAAGCATAACATATAAGCATGTAATATGGAAGAAAGCAAAAGATGACTGCTATTCTGCAGCTAACGACCAAGAATCAGACAAAATGACGTATCTGTGCTCACAAAGGAAAGTTTTGTTTTAGCAAAACCCCTAGAAATGAGGGTTTCCTTTATTTATGAGATAGGTCCTATGTTAGGGTTGTCTCAAATACATTTGCACTGGTGCAGGTTGGTAACAGTGCCTGTTTTGCTGCCTTTCTCTCTAAACCTTTTCCACCATCTCATGATTCTGCTTCAGGTTGATTTATTTAGTTCAGCAAAATCTTAAGGAAAACAAAATTGTTTTGATGTCACCTTGGAAGCTGTTGCTAGGGGAACAATCCCCCAGGATCCAGGATCCTGACTCAGGAGAGCAGGAGCATGCTTGATTCATGCATGGTGCCAGTGAGGATGCTCCCAGTCTCTCACCCTGCTCTGCTCTCTCAGTAAATCTGCACCTCTTTCCGCACTGCCTGCAAAGCAGCTTCCAAACCCTGTGTGAGCTCTGGTGCCCAAAGGAGCACGGCGGGTCAGTACACCAGCGCAGGCGCACCCCGGCTCCACCATCTCGTGGACAGGCAGTTGGCAGCCCTTCAGAGGCCATTCTTGCATGATGATACACATGTCCCCAAGGGTAGGTCTTGGAAGGGTAACTGAATGTCTAGATCCCACTGAAATCCTATAGTCTCCTTGTCCCCCAGGCCTCCATATAAATTGGGAATAACAGGAAATCTCTAGCTTAGAAGAGTGCTATGAGGCACTTAGATACTGATGTAATTACAGCTATTTATGTACTTCAGGTGGACAGATCTGATGTATTACCCGCGATGGCCCTCTTACTGTCCAAACCAGCCTCCAGCCTGTGTACATGTCACTGCAACACGCTGGCCCATATCCCATCGCTAACAGCTCTTTAGAGTGCACTTTGAGACTTTCTGGTGAAACCTCTATCGTTCAGTCACCAGCATGAGATAACGTTTTAGTGAAAGAGAAAGTCCACAGTTTTCTCATCACCACCACTGAGAAGTCCTTGGTGTGAACTCCTGTCTCTGGGAGTGTGATGCAGGGTGCTGTCCCACCGACCCACAAGCCTTGGAGTCTGGCTCAGCCCCAGAAGCCAGGAGTTGTCAATGTATGCAGTTTCTAACCATAGGCCATTTCTCTCACCCTAATTAAGTCTGGCAAGCCCAGTTTCTCCTTACACGTTGACCTCACATGTTCCCATATGAGAAAATTTTATTCCAGCTGCCATTGTATAATCAGAAGTATTATAGGTTTTGTTCTTTCTTGCCAGACAATGTTTTTTCTCTAATTGGATCCATAAGAATGCCCTTAGTCTTGAGATGAGACAGACTTTTGCTAAGACTAATGTCTACAGAGAGGAGCTAACCTCATTTATACCTTACAAAGTCATGCTTTTAATCCAGCAAAAAGATTTTATCATTGTATTATTTGGATGAGTGATATGGGGTGGAAGCCACCTAAGTGACCTAATAACTCTTTAAGTAGTTAGTGGCATAAACTCTTCTTCCTACAAAATCTTCCTTCAGTCTTGTGTCTGCTGGCTGCATTTTGCAGAACGCCCATCCTAACAGACGCCCTGTAAACACCAGTGGGTGTGCACCTTGCTGGTGAAACAGCTAGAGAAATGCCTCCTGTATGCAGTCTGGCAGGATTTAGCTGTAGGTGAGATGTGTTGGTGTCCAGCATGTTCAAAGTTTAGCTGGATGTGCACAGGGTGTACTTGGTATATATATATATATATATACACACACACATATATATACATGCACACACACATACTCGGGTATCCAGCAAACCATCCCTAACTTCTGGCAATACATGTGCCAGGTAGTTTGCAATAGACCTGTCCCAGCTTTTCAGTCTTCTGGTGTCCTTAGGCACCAGAAATATTCATGTGAAGGACCCCTCCTTCCCTGTGATGGTACCTCTCTGTATGTCTAGACCACTGGGAAACTCGTACTATGAAGTGAAAAACTAGGTCATTCACACATCTGCAAACCTGAAGGCCCAAGTCTCCACGCAAATCATGTCCTGAGACTTCAGTAGCACACACAGACAGCAGCTGAGCCAGAGCTGGAGGATCTCAGTTTTGCACTTAGGACCACAGGGAGTTTCCTATTCATTTGTGGAGCTAGGTCAAGAGTACAGATACTTCTTTTTCAAAATGCCTCCTACTCATTAAATTATATTTCTGTTGGCAACTGAGGGCCTTTGACCTCTCTGAGCAGCATGTTCTTTCCAGAAGAAAGTTTATATGCAGACTGGCTAGTTCAATACCGCACAAAGGATCGCTTCTTTGTTGAGGATAGACAGGACTTGAGCATGGTTAAAAATGAAAACACAAAGGAAACTGCTCCTTCTCAGGCAGGAAATTGTGGACATGGTCTTCAGCTCTGAGAGAAGTCACTGAACTGCTGCTCCTTATGGTGGCATGAGGCAGGAAAGGCACGATACAAAGCTGAGATGTGATGCTGCCAGGTAATTGCTAGGGTTGGAATCACTCCTGAATCAAAGGCCTGGAGAATCAAGGGCTAAGGACTGCCAGTGTTATCTGAACCATTTCTTAAGGATTTAAATGCCAAACAGATCTAGCAAAGTTTTTTGAGCTAATGTAGGTTTGAGAAACCATCCTGCAGAATACTGGAATGCAGCTATGCTACAGCTTCAGGCTGACTGTAGGAATGATGCAGAAGGGAAGGGGGAAAGCACAGGGATATGTCCAGGATGTCTGCCTTACACAATACCTTCCAGAAGGAAGGCCAAGATTTCTAACTTCTTGGATGCACTCACCCAAAAACCTGCCAAAGTTTTTCATTCTCTGTGCTGTGAACAGGAATAAGGTAATGGTAACGGGAGGTGAAATTCAATTAGGTGGAACAAAAGGGACTTTTTATGGGTTTTCCATCATAAATCCTTTACTTGGATTTTTTTTTGGGGGGGGGGGGGGAGAAAAATACTGTTTAAAGAAATGAGGCATAACACATAAACCAGTAACAGTGATTAAATAAACATAAATCAGCACTTAGTGAAAAGTTGGTGCAAATGCAATAGCAGCACAACATGTCATTGTCCTTTTGCCAGGAAGACTGCTTAAAGGTGCAAAAAACCGCTCTTATTTAGGCATCATGTAAGCACCAGATGGATGCCAAATGGCATTTGGGATTTTAAATCACAGTCTATGTTTAATGCCCTAAGTTCAATGAATCTCAAGCAAGGGACCAGTTCCATTCCTTAGACCCTCCACACTTAATTCATGCTGACTTCCATCTTTTCTTGTCCCTATATGATGAGGAATTACAAGGAATAAATCTGGGCTTTGTCCACTGATATTCAGGGGATTGACTCAGGTCCTACTGGTGCCAGGGCAGCTGCTGCAAATTTAGACCTTGACTAGCCTCTTCATTATATTATTTTGAATTTTTCCCTTTGGTACATCTCAAACCCCTTTAATGGTATAAATATTGTCACAGTGGTGTTTGTATGCCACTGTATAAATCAATGATGCATCTACATCACAAAAAACTGTCTTAAAAACCCCCAAGTAGTAAAATGAGGAAAGTGACCATGCAGGATCTCTGTTTTCCCTCCTTTCCTCATCCTTGGGTCATAGGTCCAGGGAGAACAGGGTCATTGCACAACATGGTCTGCAAATCTCCTGGCACTGCAGTCAGCATGGAGGGTGATATGAACACTGGATCTGCTTCTTCAGATGATGGATAAGGCAGAGCCATGGCCCCCAAGGAATGCTCAGGAGTGGGGGTGACAGTCCAGGTGATGGAGGCATTGGGCAATGGTGAGGGTGACAGTGTCACTGTCATCTGCATTTAATGAGATATTGCACAGTGCTGTCAGGAAGAGCTGCTTGTGTGGTTAGCTAACCACAGCAATTAGACCCTGAGAATGGTCTACATCATGGGGTTGAGCTACCTTCAGTGATCTTCCAGTTTTCCTCTGGGAGAGTGGTTGTCACCAGGAAAACAGAAGACATCTGGAGCTTAATGAGGAAGAGCCCAGGTCAGTGCTCTGTGGGTACAGACACTAGATCACAGGGGTGAAGTGCTCAGAGCCTTTGGCTCCTTTTATACCAGCAGACAAACTGGCTCAAGGAGCACTCTTGGTCAATGCAATTCAGTTATCTTTACTGTGCATTGCTAGAACAGCCACTGTCATGGTTTTGTCCAGGGCTGGCTAGCATTGCTGCAGACAATTTCTGGGCATAGGTCTGGAGTCAGCAGTTCCCAGTGAGCAGTTTTCTCATGGCCACCACTTGGGAGACTTAGAGACAGAGACTGGGATCATTTGGTACAGGCAAGTCTCAATGCCATACAAAGATCAAATGCATACTTAATTCACCAATGCATGCATAGTGCTTATGGCCAGCAAGGACCATTTTGAGCAAGAAGAGAATGGCTGGAGCCCTCAGCCCTCAAACCATTTCTGTTATGCCAACTTAAAAGAGGATATCCCAAGGCCAGAAGAACGTGTATGACTCTCTTCGGTTAACAGTGGTGTCACACAAGGTCCCATAAAAGCTGCATCTTGGATGGAAACACAAAGCTGCATACCTATCCCAGATATAGCAGCATCAGACTCCTCCTTGTTTAAAGATACAATTCCTTGAAGATGGCCTTTGAAGATAGCTCTCATCTGCTAACTCCAAGATCTGAGTCAAGAAGCTCCATGTTTTCTGAATGATAGAAAACCTGCACAGAGCAGTGTTACTGGGTCTTTGAAGAGGTTTTTCATGAAGGCCAATGCCTAGAGGCTGTGGAGGAGGATGAGCTCTCTATACTGTCTCTGCTTTTAGTCATATGATTTAGTCATAGGTAGTCCTGTGAGAAGCAGGGAGTTGGACTCAATTCTTATAAGTCCCTTCCAACTTGAGATATTCTATGATTCTATGCTTTCACCCTTATTCTCATGCTGGATCATGATAATCACTATCTCCATCGGCAGAAAATAAAATAGGTCCTGCACCAATTAGGTAGTTTAAATTTCTCTTCCCTGATGAAGTGAATATTGCAACAAGAATATCCGCCTTCTTGTAGGATCCAAATCCCTTAGGTAGAGCACTTTTTGTACACAAAAATAACACATTCACTTTATTACAGAAAATCACACCCCACGGACATCAAAAGAAGGGAACCACATATTTTGCCTCTCCTCCAGGAGCCCACAGGAACCCAGACCTTGGATGGAGAGGATGTGGGCACACCAGTCAGCCATCACCAGGCAGCATTTACTGGTCCTGCCCACAGACAGAGGCATGTTGGTCACACGTACGCAAGAGCTCGGAGAATGGCCCATGGTAAAGTGTACAATTTAAAACCCATTCAGTTACATTCTTGGAAACATTCTCCCCCAAGTCAAACCGAGAAAAACATGTATTCCAAATACCAACAAGAGGCATGAGGAATTGCATCACTCTCCTATGGCTCCAGGGTTGCAGCATGGCCAAAGAAAGAAGGCACGGGAAGGGCAGGATGCAAAACTGCAGCCCTAATAGTTACTTCAGAGGAGGTGTGAGGGTCCTTGGGTTCAAGGAGGAGAGGTTGCAGCCCTGCACCACAACTCTCTGCAGCGACCAGCATATCACCCATAAAGATGGCAAGCCGATTTCATACAAGACACAGTCTTGCTCTCAGTGAAATCGGTGCCAAGACTTTTCCTGACTCTTACTGAACTAAAGGCTCATGCAGACCTGAGTACAACCTTGCATCAGCGTGTCCACCGATGTTCAGTTGTCCACACAGCAGCCCACCTGTGCACTGGCAACACAGTGAGCCCACAACAGACACGCAGTTATGTACCCGTGTATTCACGCATTCACAGATGTTACATGTGCAAATAATCTGGTTTTAAACATGACAATGGAAATGAGCTGTGTATCTTTAAGAAGATGGGGACTTCTTTTGGAGAAACAATGATTTTTTTTTCATCTTTTCAAAGTGTGAACAGAAGAATGGTAGGTTTAATTAATGTTCTTTTTTGCAGGGGTCATTATTTGCAATTTCAAGAATAGAGATCTTAAAAAAAAATCAAATTCAACCTGTTCTTTAATCTGGCCTTTCTTTGAATCTCTCCTTTCTTTGTAGACGTGTCCACTAGTCCTTAACCTGATTTATGTGATTGGTCAATTGTGAGTTAATGAAGGGGATAAAATGTTTTCTGGAATGCTGGGATAATCGACAAATAGCAATGACCAGTAACTGGACCATGGCCAAGACAGGAACTTAATCCCCTGAAGTCCAAGGGTATTGTGAAGTTGCACTGAAGTGGGAACTGAAAGAAACCAGTTACATCATTCCATTTGTTTCCTTAGATTGGGACAAATGCACTCACTCCAGAAAGCATATTTGAAGACTAATTATATAGGGAGAAAACAAGTTAGGAAGGAATTTCTCTACTTCTAGGCATATGTGATTTCAAGTGCGGTTTAAGGGGTTTAATCCTCGTCTTTTCTGGCACCTTCTTACTGTTTGATGCATTCAGTGAAGGTTGTTTCTTCCAGAGGTCACACGCTCTCCCCCCTACCTCTGCTTTCCCTAATGATGCGGAGCAGCTCCCTCGCCCTCTGTCAAACATTTCGGCTGAATTCTCAGTGGCAACACAAGAGCCGAATGGTTCATCTGCAAGGATTAAAGAGGTGGGTTTAAAATGTATGTATATCCTTCGAGTGTAAAATTTAAATTAGAGTACAGAGACACCCTTGCTTGCTCTGCCTTGGATTTTGTGTAAGGGTCAGAATTCATCACTGCTGGAGTCCCACTGAAGTTAAGCGGTTTTGTCAAGGATGAACTTGGGGTTATTCAGTCCAGCCAAGGCTTCGCAGCCTGGATCATTCTGGTTTTGAACATACATACACCTCAAGACACATGGTAAGGGAGGATGGGGAGAGAGAATTTTCAGGTGGTTGGTACACAGTCATTGAATTTAAAAGCTGAAACTATGCACATGAAGCCCTGATCAATGCTCATGAGTTCTGCATCTAGACAGGAAATGAAGCGCAGCACCTGTAGGACCACCAAGAAGTGGGTTATCACGTCTTTGGCGGACGAAAAAGGGTGGGCTATGAGCAACCCACCATAGACAGCGAGAGGACAAGGGGAACTCTAAAATATCCCCCCTGCCTGTGGTGGGTGTCACCACCACCAAGGAGCTTGCCAGGAGTAGAGGAAGGACAACCCAATTTACCCTAGGCCTCCAGTTTTGGGAAGTTAGACCAGGTCCCCAGTGTGTTACCTGGTTTATGTCAGTACAAAGAAGTTTGTTGTCTTGGTCCTTGTACTAAGACTATGCAACACATCTCCCAGAAGGGGATTTTGGGGATACGGTGGGATGACCCCTGTGCTCTGATCAACACCCAGATGCTCAGTAACATTTTCTCAAATACACATCATCTTCTCACATCTTAGATCTTGCTGGAATAATAAAAAACCCCACAAACAAACTGAAGTGACAGAAACTCTTCATGGACCTCCAAGCTAACACCCTCCCATGTGTTTCTGTGCTGTTTAGGCTCAATTTTCCTTAAATGAGTGGTTAATTTTTATACCAGTTTACAGATATTTTTCCGACAAGAGGCCCCAGAGAGCCAATGTTGCACATGCAGGTGGACTGTAAATTCACTGGGGAGAGGGCTGAGGTTTATTTGCCTCATTTGCACCTCAGACAGTGGGTCCTGATTTCAATGCTACGGCTAATTCAGGTAATTGATGGGAAAATAATTGAACAGCTTAAGATTCTTAGGAAGGCCCAGGAGAAGGTTCAAATGGAGCCGTTGCTTTTCTTAGAAGAACAGTTAGGGTCTGTAATGATGTGAGCTTTGAAGGGAGCAAGAGATGGTGTTTGTGGTAATGAGATTTCCAGAGCCAGAGGCCCATGGGGAATCATAAAGAAGAGAGTGAAGTGAGACATGAGGAGAGAGGAGAGATTAATTAGTGGTAAGAAACATCCTCTCGATACTCTTTAATAAGCCAAAACACTCAAATGTGTGAGAACTGTGTTAATAGCCCATGGTGAAGCACCAGATGGGCCAGAACCAGGATCTGGACCTGAATGTAGGAGCCCTGGGGCAGTCCTGCTGCTCCTCACCCTATCTGGCTCTGATCCGAATTTGCAGACTCCTCACCACCCCGAGCCGCCTGACCATATCTCTGATGGAGTCAGCTTCCTCTTCCACCTCTCCCTGTCTCCTCTGCCCTAGTATCTTTATGCTCCTTGGCCTTGCTCTGTGTCTTGCTTCAGCAATTTTGCCTCTTCATTAGCATTTCAGCAAGCTAATTGCTGTCCTCCTGCAAGCTGGCTGGATAACTGTATCGGTCAGGCAGCTGCATCTCTCTTGTGTTTAGGGATTTGTTGATTAAAACGATTAGCTCATCCAGTTTGACCCTATCAGCTCCAGCTTTTTTTGCTGCTGATGAGAAGCACATGTTGGTGGGCCTGGAGCATTTCACAGCAGAGCTCATCAGCAAGACAAGGGGCTGGACAACAAGCAGGTGGGCTCTGGCAGTGTGAATTCCTTCTTGCCATGGATTTGGGACAAAACTGTAGGGAGCAGTGGTAATCACCAGCATAGAAAACACTGCTGGATTCCACTTAAAACAAAATTCAGCAATAGGTGGCTTCAGAAGACAAGGTGTTTCTGGAGAAAGATTGA
This sequence comes from Egretta garzetta, assembly GCF_000687185.1. Taxonomy (NCBI): domain Eukaryota; kingdom Metazoa; phylum Chordata; class Aves; order Pelecaniformes; family Ardeidae; genus Egretta; species Egretta garzetta. The sequence goes on from NW_009258675.1 coordinate 631,989, forward strand.
AAAAGAGGATGCTGGTTGGGTGAGGTCTAGGAGGTTAAGGGAGAAGAGGTGATATTTAGCTCTAATTTTCTTGTGATAACAAAAAATAAAGACTTAGAAGAATTACTATGTAAATGCCTTGTGAAGAAACAGAAATTCTTCTCACTGGGTTTGTGTGTGGTGGACATCTAACGTATTGCATAAATTCAGGAGAGCTCTGTCTGCTCTGTCTTTCACAGACTTCAGACGACGCTTTCGTTACTAGCCGGCTTTCCAATTCTCTGAAGAAAGCTAGATCTGATTAGGTTACAGCCGAAGGTGCTAAACCTCATCTCCACACCCTTTTAGTCAAAGGAAAGGCTTGGAGGAGAGGTCTGGGAAGGTTTTACTATTCATTTGCCTTCAGTCATTAAATGCCATATTAAGGTACAGACTTTTAAGGTCTAATCTGAATCAGGTATAAACCAGGAGGACAATTGCTCTTAAAGGCAATGAAATACAGCTGTCCAGCAATGAATGTCTATGACAGCTGAGTTTAAGGCCTGATTCACCTACCTCAGGTCTCTTAAAAACCTCCCTTTAGAAATCTTCCTATGCAGCCTATTCCAGTGCTTGCCTATCCATCAAGTTACAGAGCTTTCTGGTGTTCAGCAAATCTGATTCTGTCATTCATTGACAGTTTTTCCATCTATCTTCTCCTCTGGATCTCATGTGTATGGAGTCCATATTACTTAAGCTGTAGTGCCTGAAGCTGAACAAAGCACTCAGAGATGCCTCTCTCAATTAAAACCATAAACTAGAGCTGCCAAATGCTGACTTCAATAACGTATCTATTAATAGTGACTGTTATCAGGGAAATAGGAAGAACAGCAGACAGATAGACAAAAACAGTATCAAATTGGACAGTTCTCTGAAAATATGCTCCAATTTAAACCACAAAATATAGTCAGATAACCTACGGAGTTATGGCTTTGTGGGTGATAAGCCTCGCTTTAATTTTTGCTCGGGAAACTGTATTTCAGATGAACTTTTCAGAAGGGATAACAGAAGTGATTTACTCCTACATGCCCCAAACCCCCACACTAGCATGTTTATGCATTGCCATGGGCAAAGAGCCTTCCAGACACTCAGGATTGTTCCTTTCTCTAAGCATCGTGCAAACCAGACTGTTTTTGTTGCTTACTGGGCTATAGCAGCACTGATTATTAAGTTTGTAACAAAATCTCAGGTAACATAAATATTTAGAAACAGAAATCCAGAGGCATTAAAAAAACACAGAGCCTAACCCTTACAGGATTTCCCCTGTGGTGTTATTCAACTTGCACATTTTAGAGATAGGAAAACCAAACCATGTAGGGCTGCACTGATCACTCCCAAGACTAAGTGCCTGTACATACAGGACTAGATTCACAGGAAGGATTTAAGGATCAGTATTAGACCCTGTTCCTAAATCCTAATTAGGCAGTTTCTAAAGACGGTAGTTCACAAGCCCCAGCACCCTGAGCATGGCTCTGCCTAGTACCAGACCCTCTATACAAAAGCCCAGGAAAATGCTGAAGGGGAGAAATTTCATGGGGGATTAACAGCTGGAGGTTTTTTCTTAAATTTAAGCACTGAATCAGGTCAGTCATTCCTCTCCCTTCCCTCAAAAAATACTAGAATTGGGGTATCTTGTGCAGAGCTCTCCTGCCCCAAATATTAGCCTACACGTCTCTGACATGAGAGATCCACTTCAATGTCCACACCCTGAGCTGAAGACCATCTTAGAAGTTGGGTCATTAGGTCTTCTGGTGTAATGACTAAGGGTTATTCGTGCAGAGGGGATGGGGCTTTGATGTGCTGGGAAGTGTAAGGAGAGAGGGGCAGGGTTTCTGCCCATGGGATATGCACTTCATCTCCGGCACGCTTTTCCCATCCGTGGCCCAAAGAAAACCTGAAACCCAGCTCAGAATCGGGGGAGGCAGCTTTACGTGGTGAACCACTGGGCTCATACACAATCAATCAACCCTATTTTGGATGGAAAAGCTTCAGTTCCAGCTCCAGAAATATGCTAGCGTCAGGGGACTGACCAAATTATAATTGAATCTCTTTGTGTTATTGGTCCCTTGGCCTTCCTAAGCTGAAGCAAGCTACATTTGATTTCTTTGGCATCATCTAGCATGTGTACTGCCAGCACGTTGCCCTTGGTGCCTTGTGTAAGCCAAACTGGCCACTTCTGTGACCTCTTGTTCCTTCTATACATGGAACATATTTCAATGATTTTATAACTCCTCAAATAAGGTCTCTTTTATTCTAATCTGAATGCCCTGTTAACTTGATTTTGGATCCTCTCCCAGTCTCCAGAATACCTGACGCTTTATATTTTGGATATACCAGACAGCCTTTTGCCCCAGGCTGTGACAGAAGGTGTCTGGTTCACCATACTTCTCCCTTTAGATGTTAGACTGCTTATTCCAGTTTCCCATCACTGCTTAAAAAACAAAACAAAACAAGCAAACAAAAGGGGGAAAAGAGCATAAACAGCTTCCTTTGAAATTCTTACTGCAAAAGCTGCCCATCAGCTCACTTGTGCTGTCTCATCAGCCAGCAAAAGGAAAAAAGTCCCTCTTGTTGCTCAGTTCAGCTTGTCCAGCTGTAAGTGGACAGATTTGGAATCAAGAAAGCTCAGTGTGGGTTGTTTCAACATGGCTCTAAGGGCAATGTCTGAGGCACTGGACTACAGAGACGAGGATCTCCCAGGCAGTGCCGGAAACTGGCACGAGAAAAGCCACATTTCCTGGAAACAGGTTTGTCAGAAGCCAACCTGCTTGCAGGAACATTTGGGGAGGGAAGAATCTCTAGACTAAACATTTTAAAAATATACTTTTCAACTTGCCATAACATACGCACTCTCTGTCTTTTTTTTTCCTTAAGTGAAGAATTTCTTTTGATTCTAAAGCACCTTTGAAATTACAGTACACTAAACTTTTCAAAAGTTTTTCATTATCTTTAGATATCAGAATTGAAATTGTTCCCATATGCTTCAGATTAAAAATTTCAGTGGAACCAATCTGAAACTGGAGGGGGAGAGTTTGGCGTGCAGAGTTTTACTTGTTCTTCTAATTTATTACAGGAGGGGAAAAAAAGTAAAGCTCTGAAACTTCTCACAGGATGGGGAACAAGTTTCCTACTCACTTGCGGGGGCCAAGTTCTCCAGGCAGAGCTGCTCTCGCAGCAAACCACCCTGGTGAAGGTTTCTTTCCATCAACAGATGGAGAGGAAATACTCCCCTCTTAAACATAAACTGGTCGTGGAGGTTATAATGAAAACTGGGGGGTAGACTAAGCCAAAGTGATCGATCCTTTCTCTCATTCTCAACTCAGCTTCCTCCTCTTCCTCCAAATTAGTTTGTTTCTTTGTACATCTCCTGCTTATTATTAAGCATGCAAGCTGTAGCTCCTGTGGTGGTGGAAAATAAGGGCGCAGTTAAATTATAGCAATTGACCCCAAACTTCTCCTGCTTTTTATGCTCTTATGGTTGTTTTTGACTTCTCCCTCTCTCCCTGGCCTTGGCCATTTATTCCTTGAACTTCACCCTCAAAATGGCCTTTCAAATCCTGAAACAGCTTCTTGTGTCTCCCTCATCTGCAGATTTTCCATCTGAAACATCCCAGACCATGCCAAACTGGATATCTTTTAGAAAAGCTTCCCAGAGGGAAGATTCAAGTGTTTCCCCCTGTTGTCCCCCTGCTCCTCTTCACACGTTTTTTTTTTTTATGGTTTGCACTCTGGGCTGTATCATCTCTGCAGCCAGTAAATTATCCAGGAATTCAGCGTAAATACGTTCAGCAGCATGTGGGTTCCTAACAGTTTCTTTACCATGCTCTACTGCAGCAGCCAGGAGAAAACAGTGATTGCAGCAGAAAAAAGCAAGATGAGCAGCCCCAAGTGCCTTGCTGGTCCTCTTCTCCCGTGACATTGGGAGGTGCTTAGCAAAGGCTACTGGACATCCAAGCCTTTAACTTCATTATGCACATAACTGATGAATTTCCAAAGGGTTATGAGGTGTTGGAAGTGTGGACAAGACTGTCTGCCACCCTCGTAAACTTTTACAAAACCAATGTCAGCCTTTCTTCAGGTGTTACCATGAAAACATGTGGTTACTTTTAATTTCTTGTCCCTCATGATCTTCCTTTCACATTCAAATTCCTACAATACAGGTTTTCTTCTTATTGCCTGTCCCAAGATTTTGGTCAGGGAGAAAGCTGCTAGTCGGCAGCCAAGGAGACCTTGCCAAGAGACCACAGTGTTCACCAGCCCAGGAACAGCAGCCAAGGCAAAATGGGGCCCAGGCTGACTGCCCCTACATCTGCTGGTACAGAGGAAAGAGGGGATATTGCTCCAGGTAGCAGGTATGACTGTGCAATTCCAGACTGTGCTCCAAAGGTCATGCCATATTGGCAGAAGATGACTCAATGCCATGTGAAGTGCCATCCTGTGCACTGGGAGCTGATGCTGCTTGCAGAAATCCCTGCCATGATTTACATCCATAATCCCAGGAAGTGGAGAAGCTGGGGTTCCCCCAGGACTCCTGTGACCCATCAAAAGTACAGCAATGAAGAAAGTTCAATGACCAGGACAGGTCAAGTAAGGCTTCAGTGAGGTCCTACGAGCAATAGGAAAATATTTCTAAAGGTCCTTCTAAAATCCAACTTGCCTTTTCAGCTCTACACCTTTTTCTTCACAGCAAGGGAATTTTTCTGGGCACTGTTGCAAGGATGACCCCGAAGGGCCAGGGAAGTGTGAAAGGCTAAGAGGAGGTGAGGACAGAGAGGAATGGCAACATGGGACAGGTCTGGACCAGAAATACAATGTGGAATGGCAAGGACTAGATACCTTACCCTAATCTCCCAGATAAGGATAATATCCAGGTTTTCCAAGCCATCTCCATTCAGAAATAAGAAAAGTAGAGAACTGCAATCAATCTATCCCTACATGTCACTGATGTTCTGAAGCTTAAAATAATAGCCTTTAATCCCAAGTGAGGAAGCAATTACTAATTATAAATGCAATATAGAAAACATGTTTTAAAAAAAATCCCAGTTCCTCTTTCCTTTTCTCACAAATCATTCCCTGAATTTTGTACAAGTGTCTGCTATTCATAAACCTTAATCAAAACTTTTGAGTAATAACTTTCAGACAGTGGGATGCCTGTGAATTTCTCTCTTAGATTAGTCCATATAATTTCCCAAAAAGGATGGTGAGACTGCCATTTGCAGTGTCAGAGTGGCCAGCTAGACTTCCCAGCAGTATCTGTATACGGCTGTAAACCGAACTGTACTACAGCAAGAGGTGTGCTAAAGGCTGAATGAAATTATTCTCTTGTCAGAAATGAGTGGTTAAGGAGATGCAAACATTTTAAGAAAACCCCAGCGGCTCCCCCGTGTGCTTGCAAATATGCTATTTAATTATTTGATGGGCTCTGGGTTGCTATGGGGACTTGGGGAACTTGGAGAGACACAACACAACGAGGCCCTTCCACTTGGGACCGCGATGTCTTTGGTCCCAAGCATTTATTGATGTACTGTAATTATTTAAATGCCAGCAGAGCAGTGATATCATACAAAGACATGACAGATCACACTTTTCTCATATTAGGAGAGAGGGCTGGAACATGTGAAGATGTGTACAGGATTCTGTTTGTAGTGAAACTGCCGTTATGAGGCCCTCGTGTGCTTGCTGTCTCATTTCATCACGTTAAGAGGACTCACTTTTCTTAATGCTTGCTTAATGTGTTTACTTAAATATATTTAATAGCCTATGGAGTCCATTTCCATTTACTGTTGGAGGCTTTTTTAAAGTGTCATAGTGGCAATGCTGCATAAGATACCCATGAAAAACATCAGTAATGATAACATATTGAAAGCGCTGAGGAGTGCATGTTCAGGATGTAAGAGGGCAACCTCCAGTTCTGTAATGAAAATAAGTAAATGAGGCAAACTGTGGGGACATATTAAAATAGAGCAATCAGCCAGGAAAGTAACAGATTGCTCTCTGTACCCAAAGGGAAGGAGTGAAGGCGGCCAGTTTCTTTTTTCAGATGTTGCTCATTGTGGAAGCAATAGATGCCCAGTTTGGAAAAAAAAAAGTTATAGTAGTACAAGATATTGCTCTCTCTGCTCCCTGTTCGCCATCTGACCTCATCACGATTGCACTCCTGGCTGCAAAACAGCTCAGCTCCAAGGAAAAGTCTGGACTGCTCTCAAGAAACCCTATGACCTGGTAGTTAGGACAATCTCTTAGTATGAAGAAAAAGAAGGTTTAGTGCCACTTGGTCTCAGTGATAGCCTCTTTCTTCCTAGATGAATGCAGTAGCATGCAAACAGCAGCCACTACCAGGAGCAGAGGTAGTGGCTGGGGGGTGGCTGTCCTGACCACACTCTGGGACCTTCTCTGGGAGACCTTGGGCTGACATGGCTGACTGCAGTGGAGCTCTAGGTGGGAGATCACCACCTGGTTTTACCACAAGAGGTTCTTCTGACCATGTTTGAGGACTAAAGATAAGCATCCAGGTAAATTTCAGGAGAAGCTGCTGCAAGTCCTACAGCTACTCTCGTTTCTAGGTCAGTATACAAGAACCTCCCTGCTCAGTGACCTGGGGGAAGAGAGGCAGCGGAAGAAGCTAAAAGCCTTGAAGCAGAGGCACCGAATAATTGAGAATCCACCCTTAAATTGCAGGAATGGCAAGGGGATTTTGCACTCACCCCTTCTGTGTTTGAGTACCAGGAGTCTTGTTATTCCTGCTAGAGACATCTATATGCTAGAAGAGCAGGTCCTGGTGGCAAGAGACACAATGATCTCTTCAGAAGGGTCCCAGCTGCCTTTCCCTGTTCGATGTCATTCATACCGCTGGGCCCAGGGAACCAGTGCTCATGCATGTAAAATCACTCTTTTTAATTTTCTGTTTCTGTAACATGACCTATTACTATACTACATCTTCATGAGGCAGAGCTGTCTGGAGAACATCTGTTGCAGCCCCAGCTGTTTGGGTACTTCCTCCGTCTGATGTTTCAGCCCTGATATGTGCAAATCACTGACAGTATTACATCCCCCAGTTCCTCCTACAAATCCTATTTTCTCTGTTCTCACAGAGAGGAGGGAAAAAAAAGATACTTTTTATGGTTAAATATGGGCTAGATGCTTTATTCTCACCAAATCGCACCAGTAGGGTCACTGTGGACTGACTCATACCAGACAGACATTAAAAACCATCCCAGTGTTCATTCCCTTTGGAGCCTATATAATTAAAGCTTCCCACCTGCTCCTGAATTTTGCTGTCATTTTTTGATGATATGGGCAATGTGATACTCAGTTATTATCATAAACTATGTTAAGCTCTACCCACTATGGGGTTTATGACAACAATCTTTGAGAAAATTGTAATCCTCTGTGCTCAAGTATATCTCCTTGTTATAATGCTTATGATTCTTGGCTTGAGATGATGGCAGACGATGGCCATGAAAGACTTCCAAATATGGGTCCTGGCAACTTGTTCTCTCCCTAGCTTGCGTGTGTTAGATACGTTAGATGAAGCCATTTTCAGCCTTCCAGCCTTTCAGCAGAGCCATCATTCCTCTTCCAAGACACATGACTGAGAGATGTGATAGCTTGACCCGAGGTAATGACTCCCCTCTCATCTCCAAAGCCATTCCCCCACAGAGCCGCTGAGGGTCCAGGGGGAATCAAGGTGGCTGCAAGGAGGTGGGGGACTGGGGTGTCATCTGAACAGCTCTCATACTTCTTCACCTCAGAGTTTGAAAGAAAGCCACTTGCCTCCTTCCCCTGCCTGGCCCACGACTCTTGTTTTCATCCCCAGTAGCAAGTCTCAGCACACCTGGCTGGGAGTGCTCACTAAGGATTTGGGGCAATTTCCAGGCCTTTGGCTGGAAAATTTGCAAGGACTGGAGTGTATGGAGCCGTTGTCCAACACCTTGAGTGACAGTTACAACCACTAGTTCATCACATTAAAGGGTGGCAAATCCCCTGGGTGTGTTTTAGAAGGAAACACTGCTTGGATTTTGAAAGAAGGGTTGTACAGAAGAGCACTCCAGGCTGCGGGACCCATGCAGACTGGACCTTGGGTGCTTCCAGTGTCCAATATTTCCCCTTGGAAAAATGGGATTTATTGACTATTCCTCCTTACATGCTTCACAGGCATTGCCAGAGGCAAAGATGAAAACATGTCTTCAACACTCAACATTTAATCTGCTACATTTAAAAATAAATCTCGGTTCCAAGCTCCAAATACTGTGGATTACCTAGGGACATCAACTTATAATATTACAAATACAACCGTGGGACAGCTCAAATATTCAACAGTCTTGGAAACAATAAAATGGGTTTCCGTATCACCCAATACCAGTGACACATATATTAAAGGAACCATCATAAAATGCTTACTGTACCTTCATGATTGAAAACAGCAATAACACATTTTGTCTCTGTAAACACTCTTCAATGGTGTCTGGAAAATTAAAAAGCATTAAGAATATATCTTTATAACAAAAATTTAAAAAATGATACAAACACTGAAGGCTTTGGAAATTCAAAAATTTTTATGACTCTTTTTTTTTAATTCTGAATAACCAGACATCCAAAATTTAACACCACATGGTTACAATAAATCCACATCTGATATTGAGAGATTGGGATTGAGAGCAGCCCTGTGGGAGTGCCCAGGGGGTACTGGTGGATGAAAAGCTGGATATAAGCCAGCAATGTGCACTCACAGCCCAGAAGGCCAGTAGGTCGAGGGAGGGGATTCTGCCGCTCTGCTCTGCTCTGGTGAGACCCCTGCAGTGCTGTGTCCAGCTCTGGGGTCGTCATCATGGGAAAGACATGGACCTGTTGGAGCGGGTCCAGAGGAAGCCACAAAAATGATCCGAGGGCTGGAGCACCTCTCCTATGAGGCCAGGCTGAGAGAGTTGGGGTTGTTCAGCCTGGAGAAGAGAAGGCTGCGGGGAGACCTGATTGCGGCCTTTCAGTACCTAAAGGGGGCCTATAGGAAAAATGGGGAAAATCTTTTTAGTAGGGCCTGTTGTGATAGGACAAGGGGTAATGGTTTTAAACTAAAACAGGGTAGGTTTAGACTGGATATAAGGAAGGAATTCTTTACAATGAGGGTGGTGAAACACTGGAATGGGTTTCCCAGAGAGGTGGTAGATGCCCCATCCCTTGAAACATTCAAGGTCAGGCTGGATGGGGCTCTGAGCAGCCTGATCTGGTTGAAGATGAAAATGTCCCTGCAGGGACAACCCTGCAGGGGGCTTGGACTAGACGGCCTTTAAGGGTCCCTTCCAACCCAAAGTATTCTATGATTCTATGATTCTATGGTTCTATGAGTCCATGATTCTATGATTCTATGATTCCATGATTCTATGATTCTGTGATTCTATGATTCTATGAGATAGTTTTCCCTGCACTGGTGCCTCCAGATACAATTACAACAACAAAAAACTATCAAGCTTAATAATCCAAACATGTTTCCTAGACAGTCTGGTCATCCATAATTGTTAGAAGCAGCCATTTCTCTTCACTGCCAAAATGTTGTCTATCATTTGTTGATACTCCTGGAGGGACTTATCAGTGTTTGTTAAATAATTGGAACCTGCTTGGTAAAGTTTCCATTTAATACTGGTTGAAATGTGAATAATTTATCATGATTTTTTCCCCCAGCTTTCTGAAGGACAACACATGGTCTTTGATAAAAGGTCTTGAATTCTGGACATGCACAGGCTGGAACCACACACAACTGACTTTCTGTAGTACCTGTAAGACAAAGGTTTGATGTTGACACATCTTGCACAGGTCCTTCAGGATGGTGCAAAACAAGTTTTCCATTTGTATTTCTCTTGCACATACCTACCAAGAAAAAAAAAGAAAAAAAGAGACAGCAGTTGTCAGAAAGCTGCTAGCTTCTTAAGAGAAATGAGCTATTCTCCCAAGAAGTCCAGCATAAGGCTCCCAGTTACTTCCATGAGGCCAGGTTGAATCCAAACCACTCTGTTGGCCTCACCCAGCAGCTGGGGAAACAGCTCCACCTTTCAGACCATGTTTTTGGAGAAACAAGGATAAGTCAAGACCCTGAGTGGAATAACAAATCATCTGTGCCTTCCACTGACTGAGAAACTGAGCTCAGCACTGGAACACAGCCACCCCAGTACAGCCTCCAACACCTTCACTCTGTCACCAGTTCAGGTTTGGGAAATAATTGATCTTGGTATTGGTTTTCTACCCCTGATGCTCTGAAAGGCAGCAGATGTCCTGTGATTTCCCTGTGTCAAAGAAGCACTACTGATATAATGAGGAAGGTGATGGCTTTGGACAGACATTAATCTGGTGCATGGGTCCAAGTCCAAATCTCTGTTCTTCCTGCTTAAAAAAACACTTTTCATTTCTCTGTATTTCAACGTCTCTGCTACACAGTGAGAGCAGCAATTGCGATAATTCACAGGGCTGTAGTAAGAATAAGTGGGGAAAGGTGTCTGGAGTGCAGATGCTCTGGAAATGAAGAGGGGCACTCAGTCATTTACCTACACAATATATATCATCTTTTCTCCAAAAATTATTTAACAAGCAGGTTATTTTTAAGTGCCATTTTGACCTTGTTTTGCCTGTGTGATTTTCTGCCTTTTGGTTTGTAGGTGCCTGTTCTGGTGAAGATGGCAAATCAGCTTAAATATTGCAGGGACTTGCACTTTAAATGCTGACTGCAGAGCTGTGTTTGCAGGGAGGCCCCTCCAGCATTGTCAAGGAACCAAAAAGCAAGTGCAAACAGAGTTGTGCTGACTTTATGGCCCCCTACAAATCTTTTCTGGCATATGGGGTTATTAGGTCTTAACACACCAAAATGGGAGAAAAGTGTTTTATCACTTCTCTCTGGCATCAGGTTGAACCTGTCCTCACACGCAGCCTCTATTGCGCTCGCATGTTTGGAAGAGAGTTTCAGATAAACATCAAAATGCCATCTCTTCTGCTGTCAAGCAGGAGAGTTCTTTGCTCCTATTCAACCATGACAGAGGGCAGCTTGTGGTCCCCTGGCAGCGTGGGGCAGGGGCCGGCAAACAGAGATGAAAGCTGGGGCTTGTACCAGCAGGCAATTCCACCCTGCTCGCCTCTACCCTCTGGTCCCCTCATTTTGTTTCCTATTCCTATGGGGAATTAATTCCAGGGAGAGTTCAGGCTCCCAGGCTTGGAGGGATGCTGCAGACACAGCAGCATAAGGAAAGTCAGAATTATTTGCTGAGGTCTCTATTGGATTTGGGCAGATTTAATGTCACTAATTTTCTGCGTATTTTTGTAATTCTCCAACGTTGTATTTCAGTGTTGGATTTGGGCAGATTTAATGTATATGGACATGGCACTAATTTTCTGTGTATTTTTGTAATTCTCCAACGTTGTATTTCAGTGCCAAAGCCAGATTCATCCTTTTGTTTCGTGGTACCTGGATGACAGATTTAGCTTATCTCATTGGCTTAAGTAAACACCACTGGGGATCTTTCTCTCCACCCAGAAACCGAACCATCTTCGGGAAGTGCCAGTGTCGCTTCCCTGCTTAAGGAAGCTCATGATTACTCTGTCCATAACTTTGCTACCTCGCTAAAGAAGGACGAATCCAGACTTTAAAACACATCCTTATTTCTCTTTGAAATTCAGGCAAGGCAAGAACATGCTTTGAATTAAAGATGTTCTCCAGTGATGTGCTCAAGACAAATGGTCTGTTATAGTGGGAATTGAGTGCTCTGGTTTGTCCTGGGTCTGGGGGAGCACCCAGCAGTAGCCCCCGGCTGCCTCCTGGGCTCCAACCCATGTGGACTGGCCAAAGCAATGACTTGACTTTACCCTGGAGACCTCCTGTGACATGCCACCTCTTTTTTAATTGCTCCTCCTTATCATTCAACAACTCCTCTTTTCACATTGACCTCCTGTCTTAAGCAGCATTAATGAAAGCATTAATATTTTCAATTTTCTATATTAATAGCATTAGTATTGAAATAACTCAGCAAAATTTGCCTTAAACCCTTAACCAGTTCCTCAGCAATATTTAGGATCCCAGCTCCCACTGCTTTCAGGATCCGGACCTCCATCCTTATCTCTCTGATTAAATCATTAGCTTTAAAATCCTTCACCATTTTCGACCCAATAATGAAGTACAGGAAAATGTGGCTGTAAGCTTCATGAATATTTATTTTTTCAACAGCAAAGGAGCAAGTTTACCTAACAGCTTTGCTAACTGATTGTCTGCAGAACAGGGAAGTTATGGCCATGTTAATGCAAGCAGTAGTAGTTTATTGTTTTAGTAGACACTTCTTTTTCCTTCCTTTTGAATAAACACACTGCAGGGTCTGGGAGGACGTGTGCCAAGAGCATTACCGAGCACAGCAACAGCCGAACAAAGCGCAGCAAAAGCACAATTCTAATCATAACAGCGCGAGCAAGTATTGTTACAAATGTTCCCTTTAGTATGGAAATGAGCCAGGGGTAATAAAAACACCATAAAAATGTCAAAATGACTGATCGCCGTGAAGCACTGGCCTTTTTATAACCAAAACTTGCAATGAACTTAAAAAAATTCCTGTGTTAAGAGAAATGCCATTTTTACTTAACTTTATTGTTTGCCTTATCCTCACTTCACTGCACAGTTAAATGATTGCAGAAGAGAACAACTTCAGAAGGGCATCAGTGAAGACCTGAATGATATTAAATGGCCTTCAAGCACAATGGTGGAGTCTGGATGGAAGCAAACTGTTAACCAGGGCATTACCATTAACACTGCTACTGCCTCTTTATGAGAATATGGGGCATATTTAGGTACTAATTGTTTGAACAGCAGCAATAAAACATAATGCTTAATGACATACAAATGAAGAGCTGTGTAACTCATGTAATTCCATCAGAAAACGCTCAGGAACAGCAGCTTGACTCTTTAATTACTCAGATCAAAGGAAAAAAAAGGCATTTTGAAGTCTGGTCTAAAGTGTTATTTATTACTCCTCTCACTAGATCAGCTCCGATAGAAATAGTACTTTGGGCTGGATTTGGTTAATGAAAATGAGGAAAAAAAAGAATGCTCATTGCTTTGCTGATGTCCATGCATATTGGCGGAGGTGTTAAACCCTAATTACAACAGACTGGCAGAAAGGAAAAGAGAAAAGAAAGCAAAAGTGTAAAATCTAAAATAAGGACAAGTAAAGGTCATAGCTCCCTGTAGTGCTCTCAGAGACCTGAAGCTGATAAACACACACAAAGGTGCCTGGGCTAAACACAAAATGTAAAATGGGCATCCTCTTTCCTCCAGACTCCAGTCTATACGTAGACAATATAATATTTATGTTCCACTTCACAGTCAATGCAGTATTTTAAATACAATTTTATCAGCCATTGCTTCCTATTTTCAACTACAATAATCCACATTTTTGGTGGGTTTTTTTTTGACATTCGTAGCAAACTTTTAAGAGCTGAGAATCTCGGCCCAAGAAATGCTTTGCTGGTAAGATAAGGTCAAGAGAAAGTCTGAAATACTTACAGCTTCCTAATTATTAGCATTTTCTGGCAGATCCAGAATGCAGAACCGACCTGGCAGGTGGCCTGAGTGCATCCCAGCACATTTGGATGAGAGACCCTAACCCTGGCCAGTACCTTCATGCCTCATTCCTTCCTCTGCGAAATTCTTGCTGAGATCTATAGGTGAAACCCACTCTGTAAAGCTAGGTGGTTTTGTGGCCATGACCTCACAGCCTCACTACATCCATCGATCCACAAGCAGAGAAATGTGTGTGGGTGCCCTCTCTGTGGGTGTAACACCCAGTGGGATCCCTTGCATGTAGGAGACCTGCAGGGTCACTTTGGCCAAACAGTACAACCCAACATACAACCCCTCATGTCCGAATGAGTATGCCAGGGGGACCTGTGTCCAGCCCAGGGCGAGGGCAGGGCAAGATCCTGGCTGGCTCCCATGCATGGCAAAAAGAATCCCAGAATCATAGAATACCAGGTTGGAAGGGACTTCAGGGATCATCTGGTCCAACCTTTCTAGGCAAGAACACAGCCTAAATGAGATGGCCCAGCACCCTGTCCAAGCTGTGTCTTCAAAGTGTCCAGTGTGGCAGGCATCGATACTTACACCAATAACGCATTTAAGCAACTGAGCGGGCCATTACCTGCATGTGTTTACATTCAGATTCACATGTAAATCCTTCATGACACTACCTGCAGCAAATCACAGAATCACACAATGGCAAGGGTTGGAAGGGACCTCGGGAGATCATCCAGTCCAACCCTCCTGATAAAGCAGGGTCACCCAAAGCAGGGTGCACAGGACATCATCCAGGCAGGGGTTGAATATCTCCAGAGAAGGAGACTCCACAACCCCCCTAGGCAGCCTGTGCCAGGGCTCTGTCACCCTCAAAGTCAAGAAGTTCTTCCTCATATTCAACTGAAACCTCTTATGGTTCAGTTTGTGCCCATTGCCCCTTGTCCTGGCGCTGGGCACCACTGGGAAGAGTCTGGCTCTGTCCTCGTGACATCCACCCTTGAGATATTTGTACATGTTGATTAGAATCCAGCAAGACTTTTCTAAAACGCCGCTGGTGTAGAGGAGCGGGGGGTGTATGCAAAGGGCTACACTGCTGTTTACACAAGGGGTTTTCTTGCAGACGCAGTAAATGTCGATGCACAGCTCCAGTTTATATAAATAACGCCAGTGCTGCAGTTATAAGCTGGAAAGTGCTGAGATCACATACTTACAGTCTGGAGGCAAGCAGAGCCGGGTGTGCAGCCTGAGCAGGGCTGCCATGTGCCAAATGTTGCTGTAAGGTCTGTGGTGCACGTGTGCAGCTCCAGCGCTCGCCAGGAACAGCGCGGCCGGGTGCGGGGAACCTGCAAGGGCATCTCCTCTCTGCATCTTGACTACATTTCTTTAGGGCCAGAAGGGACCATTAGATGACTCCACCTGGACCAGATGTATCCCTTTATCCTAATAATATTCCCAAAATCTTGCATCCAACTGAAACACACTGTCCACAAAGCACCCAGCCTTGTTTTGAAGATTTGCAGAGGTGCAGTGTCTAGCCCTTCCTTTGATAGCTCCTTCCAAAATGTGTGCATTTCCCATTTACATGTGTCTGGCTTCATACTCTGGCCATTAACTCCTGTCACATCTTTCTCTGCCAATGCGCCTGCCAGAACAAAGATGTAAAAACCTTGCAATGACTCCATGAACCCGACTGATTTCCCAATGGACATTGCAGGGATCTTTTTCCCACTGGCATTTGCAGGCGCTGGAACAAGTGCTGTGTGTGGAGTAATCACTGACTTCAGGGCATTTGGAGTCCTGGGCATGATCAACATACCCCATGTAGGCAGAGGTGATGCCCAGATTGCAAAGCCATGATAAATTCCCCATTAACCTTTGACCACCTCCCAGCTTTTGCTCACTGCTACATCTCCCCTGGGGCTTTATTCCAATATTTCAAACTCTGAAGCGTTTCAGCCAGCCACAGAAATGGAGCCGAGAGCAAAATATTTCTTCCTTCCCACCCCAAGTGTGCAATTTCTGCACAGGGCTCTTTGGGTCCAGGTCAGGTCAAGATGAAGTTTGGGTGAGGGCCAGCTTTTCTGAACTTAAAAGTGTCGCAGCTTGGACGTTTGCTGCCTCTGGAGTGAGTAGTGAGACACTCAACATTCACCCCGAAGGGCTGGAGGTGCTGGGCTTGACCCTGAAATCCCTGCTCAACTCCAGGCCCTGGAGTTTGGCCATCAGCTCCAGGGGGCCCAAACTTTCATCTTGCTAATGGTGGTTTGGCTCCTGGTGCCACTACGGCATTTTGTTCTAGAGGTGAAGGGAGGAAAAATAGTCCCTTTTCACTAAAAACCAGAAACCTTTTCCAAACCAGTCAAAAATTAATGCCTCTGCTAGATTCACAGCACATACACAAAATCAGCCTGAACTGTGGTGCAAAGGTAATATTGCAATATTTTCTGCTTTGTCTTGCCAGGCCATATCCCTGATGCGTGCAAACATGCACACGTGCACACCCTCACACGCACGCATGGCCATTCCTTCCTTCAAAACATTGTAGGTTTGCAGAACTCTGTCGTCTATTAACACAATTCCAGGCTTTTTATTCCTTTCTTTTCTTCTGTAACTTTTATTACACAGCCACAGCCGTACACATGTTCTGCCATGCTGTCTCATTTTGAGGTGTTCAGTCACTGTATTTACCACCAATTGAAAAATCACGTGACACTTTTTATTTTAAGTATCTGATAAAAAGTTTTTCATTTGAAAGGGGCCGACCATACAAAGAACGTCCATACAGAGTTCAAAAATGCCCCACACAGACTGGCATGTAAGGCCATGTTTGATCTGTAATGCAAATAAACAAAGATGGTGAGTTTTAAGCCTAAATTCCTTTGATCTTTGAAGCCCCAAGGCTTTAAAAGTACAACTGCCTTCTGTATTACAGCCTGGCATGTACGTCTATATGCCTATATGTATACTTGTACACAACATAAAAATCTTCTGTGTTCAAAATAGGGTCAGTAGCTGATTGCAAGACTCTGGTTTTCTTCTTTAAAGACCCTCTATTCACGAATGAAGATGAGTCCAATTCTTGTCCCACTGATGAAAAACAAATTCAAACACGAGCAGCACCTGGCTGGATTTATTTAGAATAAGGAAGACTTTGCAGTACATGCAAGGCACAATCAAGCCCTAAAAATACGTGGCATGCAGTAGGGCATGGGACAGAGTGACTCTTAAGAGCACTTACAGGTACCCTGTGGAGCCAAAATAACTCCTCAAAAATGCAAACCCCACGCAGGCACAGCAAGCCAGCCCAAGGCCCAGACAACATATACAGCCCCTCTTAAACAGAGCATATGATGATATATTCCCAGGGGGGAAATTTCACACCCATTTGGGTGCCCAACAAGAGATGCTCAAGAGGGAACTGGTACCCAAGGCAGGATGAAAACCCCAAGCTTTCTGCAAATCAAGACCTTTAGAGCATCTTGCATGGCACATCCAAAACCAGAGCTGCCTTCTCAGCCCCGCAGCTGAGAGCTGCAGCTGCGCTTGGCTGTTGCATGGTCCATGCTGGGTGCTTTACTGCTGTGTTCCCTGTTGGAAATCTCTCTACCAGCATCATGAGAGACTGCTGTCTCAAGGCAGGAGCTTTAAAGGGCAGGAAGAAGCCACTCCTTCAGCATATCTGGCAATACGTAAAGTTTTTGTCTGCATGATACAACACTACGGAGCTGGATCACAAAGGGTAGAAGGCACCAGTGGAGAGGATTACACTTAGTGTGGAAGATTGTGCTGTATGAGAAATGCAGAAATGCTTCCTTTAACCCCTAACACTCTCTCTGAGGGTCAGCAATATAGCTGCCACTTGAAAAAGTGCCATGGGACGGTCTCTTAGGGTTTGCTTAGAGCTCAACCATACAAAACCAGTGTTCACCTTCACAGTTGAAGCTGGTATCAGCACTGCTATCACAGCATGTGTCAGAAGTGCCCTCTCGCTGCCACCCTGGCACGAGCAGAGGAGGGCTGAGGGCTTACATGTGCACCCTGCCCTCTGCCATGCCCCAAATGCTGCTGAAATACGCGGCAGCTTAGTACATACTATGGTGCAGTAAGTAGCTTCCCACAGGCATGAGATATGAGACGTAGCCCTTAGTATCTCTCATGGAAACATCCACTTACTGCCTTCTTAAAATAAAGGCAATGCATTTAGCGTATAAAGGCTTTTAAGTTTTTTTTTTTAAATGAAAGCACTTGACAAACTACAGCCATTAATAACTCCTGCCTAAATCATGCCTTACATCCAAACAGACCCCTCAGTGCTCCTATTTAAGTCTCCCTGAAGCTGAGAGGATGCATGTGAACTTACCCATGATCTGAATTTAGCTTTTATGGACTTCATAAATTTGTATTAACAAAATGTAACTGAACCCACCTGCTGGAAAAAAAAAAAAAAGCAACCAACAATTAGCGATGTGTTGCTTTATTATAACCTCTACAGGAAGACCATCATGAGGAATGAGGGATGGTCTTCCTGTAGAGCTTATAACATGGATTACCTCTTACAGCGGAGTGCGCTATGCAGTGCTTTATTGCAGCAGTGCCAGGGGGTAAACTCCACGTGAGTAGGAAGGTCTCCCTCTTCTACATCCTCCTCTTCCTCCTCCTTCTTGTCCTCCCCCTCCTCCTCCTCTTCCCCTTCCCCAGAGTTATAAGATGGTTCCATCCAGCACCAGCACAGTGGGCAGGGATGGAGCCACTGATCCAGCCAGCCAAGGCAAAAGAAGGGACTTTTTGGAGCAGCACGTATTGGTGAAGGAAGGCAGGAGCTTACGTGCTTCGCTGAATCGGGGCCCCATCTCACAGCGCTGCGGCTGAGCAAACAGGGAACTGTTTGGTTTGCTGGTGACTCAAACAAGCCAGCAGAAAAATCACTGCAGGTCAACCCAGAGCAAACACCTTCAGAAAAGTTCAGAGAAAAGCAAAACCTAAAGCACTGTTTTGTTTCAGGTTAAATGAAGTGTTTCACTTTTAAACGGAGCAGCTGGTTTGCTGAAGATCTCTTTCAGGGAACAGGCTTGAGCAGGAATTTATTTCAAACTTAAAAACTGGCATGTTTCACATTTTCGGGGTTTTTTTTTCCCAGCAAACTTTAAGTGAAACTCAAGTGAACAGCAAACAGTTGCAGCATTGCTGAACCTGCCTTCTCTACAGAAAATTTTGGCAGCTGAAGGGCTGGGTGCCTCTCCTTGGCATGCAGCAGAACGAAGGTGTGAGCCCTCCTGGAGGGGAGCAGCTCCCCGCCTGCTCTTCTTACTGCACCCAACTCACCCTCCACTGGCTCCTTCAGCAGCTGTGGTTACAAATGAAGTGTTTTCACCTACATTTCATATTTTTTCCCCTCCCAAGCACCCAGAGGCCGAAGTTCGTTTTACAGGCTCACAAATTATTACATTTTGATTTACAAAATTTTCTTTTGAAAAGAAAACCCTCTGCAGGTTTGTGCTTAAAAATCAAATGCAACCGCCTTCCCCTCTAAAAAAAAATGCATGGTGAAACAGATTTCCCTGCGAGCAGAGATCTTTGCTACTGAAGATGACAAGGGACCATGAGAAGTGATCCAGCCCCTGCAGAGCCTCACAGCCGGAATATAACCAGTGGGAAAGGCCAGATTCTGATGGAAGGGATGGCACCAGCAGTACCTGAGATGACACGTGTAAAAAGGCATAGAGACAGAAGAGCTCGAGGTTAGGAGAAGTACAGTTGATCACATGCTACACTGAGCGTATTCTGAGCATGGCATCTATAGAACCTGAAAAAAAAAAAATCTTTATTTTCTTTGATCAAAAATATGTATAGAAATGCCTGTTTCGAGGAAAATATCATACATTTTTTTTTCTTGCTTAACAAAATAAATTAAATATACATGACTTCTGTTTAAACTCTATATAGAATTACAAAGGTTTTATATTTGCAATTGGATTCATTTCCAGTCCATATAGGTATTTAATATGGTCCTTCTTTATTTTCTCTTCCTTCTGTTTTTACTGTTTGAACTGCAATGAAATTGTATCATTTCCAAAATGTTATCTGAGGGGAGGGGACAATCACACACAACCTAGGTGAATATTTCTCAAATTTAATTTTTCCTACAAGACTGTTATTTCATCCTCTTTGTTTCTTACTCTTTTTTCTAATGTTTTCATGTATTTTGCATTCATGTAGAAAATCCAGTAGCTTGTCACTGTGAGCCATCAGAGAAGGACACCGTGTTTTGCTTTCTTCACCATCAGCAGTTCATTTATTATTATTATTAATTATTATTATTTCTTAAATATAAATATAAAGGTGTTCTGTACAATGTTCCTCTTTCCTTCTTTCCTTTTTCCTGGCAGTGGCACTGAGTCCTAGGACCAGGGATTGGAGCACTTGTGGTTTGATCTACAGAACCCCCTATGGGAAACGATGCCTTCAACTTGCAGAAATCAAACCAGCCAGCTTCGTTAGCATTTCAGAACAAACGACCGTGATTGAGAAGCATTTGGCATTTCACGTTGTGAACAGAAATTAGTTTTTCCAGACCCTCTTGTATTATTATTTTTTTCCCCTGGAAAAGGTGAATTGATTATGTCTCTTGGTGCTTTGGCACTGAAACCTCAGGTACTTTAGAGCTCAAGTCACGCAGAGCAGGGCTGGGGGCTTCCCACCGATGCAAGTGATGTGCAGCAGGCACAGGAACAGCAGCGCCCATCCAGAAAAGCACCACAGTCACCTCTTGCTCTTCTTGCTCCTTTTAGCAACACGAGGAAGAAGGTGGTGGTTCACGTCCCTGTGTCCCGTCTCACCTGTCGCCACCTTGATTAAAAAATCCAGGAAGGCTCCGCTGTTGGGGATGGCTGCCTCTCTGCTGAGATTTGGAGTTCCTTCATTATTCCTCGGCTACATCCTGATTGCAATAATTAAAAAAAAAAAAAAAATCTCTTTTCTCTCTCTGTCTTTCTCTTTTATATATATATTTATATAGATAGATATAGATATATACACATATATATACACACACATACACACACGCATATACAATTATATATATATGTATATATATATTTAAAATTATATATATAATCTTTTCTGTCTGCTTTGCCTATTGCTGGCAGTGTGAGCTGTCTTGGAGCAGTCTCTTCTGAGGTACCACGAGGAAAAGCCCAAACGAGCTACTGTACACGGCCACCCTCTTAGCACTGGTACTGAATGTGCTGGTGCTGATGGACTTTACCTTCCACATGTGAGTGGGTGTGGGTGTGGATGTCCGTGTAAATCTTTGGGTACATTTTGGATGCCATGGCTGGTGCGAGTGCAGGCCCCTGCGACAGTAAATGCTGCTGCTGGGCAACATATTCCTCATAGTTTATGGAGGAGATGCAGTCTTTGTCGGGGACCTGGGAGACGCAGATTCTGTCCCGGGGCTGTGGCCGGTGCACAGGGGCAGCAGCTGGTGGTGAGCAGGGTTTCTTCTTGGTCTGGCAAAGCCACAAGAGGATCGTTCCAAAGATGAAGACGGCTCCGGCGGGGATGCCAATGATCACGGGCCAGGGAAGGCTGCTGGCCGAGGAGGGAGGCACAGGTGCACTTGGAGGCTTGGGATCTGGACACCATGGCAGGAGAGAGACAGAAAGAGTTAATTAAGTGCAGGCAAAGTCAATTCAAAACAGATGTCACACTTGGGCTGGCTTTTGTACAGGCTGTCTGGCAACCCTGCTAGACCAAGTAACAAGGGAGAAATCAGGCCAGCACATGATGTTTGGTAACTGCTTTGCTTTTCAGTGCTTCTGGAAGGACAAGCAACTCATTTTCTCTGGTTTAGGGGTGAGGAGGGGAGTCTTTGGGGATTTTTTTAACTTTCTTATCCAAGCCTTAATGGATGCACTAGAGCCAGCCTGAGAGAATTTCCTGACAGCCTCAACTCTGTGATGGACTGGGCTTTGCTGCCCAGGCTGGAGGACACAACATGGGACATGTCAGCATTGCCTCCATGTCTGAGGCCCAGGAGGCACGATGGGGTTGTGCTGAGCAACAGCATGTTGCCCACTTGCCTCTTCCAGGTGTAGCTGGGTCTGCGTGGGCTTTAGACACTCTTCAATATCCCTTTCCAGGGATACTGAAGCTACTCAGCAATGCTCCGCCATGGCAGGCAGCACAAAAGTGGTGTTTTGGAGGGGTTGTCCTGAATTTCTTCTGTGGCTGGGTGAAGGCTGAAGGACGTGAAAATGCAGGTGAGCTGGTGTTCCCTTCTTGGTGCCCAAGCCACAGAGAACTGGGAGTTCACACGGTATTAAAGTGTGTGTCCAACTCCCTAAGCCAAATGGACTCTACCTCCACTGGTCTCTTTGGAGCTGCTGTTGGCTTTCCCAAGAGCAGCAAATTCAGTCACCAGAGGAGATAAGATGCTTCAGACAGCATCTTTCACCGACCTCCCCCTTCCGCTCTCTGCTGTTGGCAGCATGTACATCCTTGGTAGCCACTCCAGTTTTCAGTTTGATGTCTTGATTTATAGACCCAAAAGGTGTCCTGGGGTAGCATCCTAGCTATCAAAATCCCCATCTAGATAGGTGCCAGCTGGGACTTCCAAATCCCTGAAAAGTACCTAGGCACAAAATTCAGCCTGTAGGGAGACACTAAAGAAACTTTGAAACTGGCAGTATATACAAATGGCCCAATATGTTATATACAAACATATCACTTAACTTTCAAGCCAAGCTTCTTTAAGACACTAATGTCTTTTTCTCTCCTTGACAAATAATTCTAAGGCTAATTTGAAATATTAAATATATACCATGTGGTTTCTTTGAAGTCAGAAGGACCTATGCTGTTGACCTCAATAGACAAAACTTTGATTCACCAACACTGGAAATTACAGAATAATTTAGGCTGGAAGGGGAGGCTGGAGGTCATCTGGTCCAGCCCCCTGCTCAAAGCAAGACATGATCAGGGAACTGACCCATCAGCTGGCCACAAAAACAACAGTCTTCATGTTGGTTGGCAGAAATCCTCTGCTGGGCTGAAATGAAAGTGTTTTGATATTCATCTATGCTGTTCTTTGGAGCTGTCTATGTCAAATCTGGTAGATTTACAAGCAAAATGGTGTTTTTCTAACTCATGGCCTTGCAACCACATCTTTGCCTCTGAGGGTAAGCCGGGTTCTCCTTCTCCATCATTACCAATAACAACAGGCCTGCAGGCTCTGGTTCTGGTATGAGGCCTCATTATAGTCCCATTTAAATCAATGGAAAGTCTCCCACTGGTTTCAGTGGGAGCTGGATCAGACTCTCATAGTTCAGAAACTCCCAGAGGCTTTGAGTTATATCCCACCCACGCAGCCTTTTCCCTGCGATTGACAGGCTTTCTAGTTGGAGTTTAGTCCTCAATCTAAGTGATGCAGAAGAAGATGCCAAGAGCATTCTCTTACTTGGCAACCCACTGCCAGTGTCTAAATGCAAGCTAGTGACTCTTGATGGCTGCTGAGATCCAGAGCTTTGTCAGTCAGTGAGCAGAAGAATCCATGCTGCCTTAGTTACAGGAGTCATGAGCACTTTCCTCACTACGTACACAGAAAAGCAGTCCCTAACAGCCTGGGAGAATTAAGGATCTCTGTCTCTCACTGGTGTCTTGACTGGAGACACCCCATTAGACCTGACAGCTAAAATGTTCTGATATCGGCTCCAGTTCTTGCACTCTCTTACCTGTGTTGGCCTTGTGGTAGTGGAGAGAAGAAAAAGCAGTAAGATTGATTTTTGTCCTAAAACTAGAGGATCTGAAGCTAGATTTGCATGGCAAAATGAGGCAGAAAGAAATGCCCTTTTCAATAAAAAATATATATCAGGGCAGAACTGTCAGGAGGCAAAGGAGTAAATGACAAAGCGAAGATGGCGTGCCCGAAACACACTCAATACAGCCTCAGCTGGACATGGCCACCAGCTCTGAGGGTTGGGGAGAGAAGGAAGCAGCTGCAAGTTTGGTACAAGGGTCTCCAGGGGATCACTGGGTAAGAATTTAAGTAATCAATCATTCTCTCTTTCACACTTGTTCCTTTCCTTGTGACTGGGACAGTCTTTATTCTTCCTTCATTTTATGGGCCTGTATCATTGTTTCCTTTTACCAGTAAAAGCAATATAAATAAGAACAAGAGAAAGAAGAAACGTAAGGGAATGGGGTTGCTAACTGTGCTGCTATTCGGTTCCCTCTCATCTCCCACATCCTATTGCTGAAGTGATGTTGTGCCTGCAACAGCAGTATCATTTCCCAGCTCCTCTTCCATATAGGAGCAGATCATTCATTTCATTTCACCTTGCTGGAATCCCTATTCCCCATGAAGGGAGAAAAGGAGCCATCATCAAGAGGAATTCAGCAGGGGATGTTTTAAATCAGGGCTGATTTAGTCCCTCACTTATTCTCATCAGAACTGGGCTAGCCTAAATCAGCACAGCATCGCAGAGGGCCATGGAGGCCGATGGACATCAGCAGTTGTGTTAATAAATACCATGATGCAGACTATTGGCTCAGATGGGGGGAGAAAGGGCATAACTCACCTGGCAGGACTGTGAGAAAAGCACTGCGAAAGCTGTAGCCCATGGTGTTTGCCCCCAGGCAAATGTACATCCCTGCATCTTCTTCCTTCGCTCGAGTTATCATCAGTTTATTCAGGTAGGAACCATCAGGACGGGACCAGACCTCCCCCGTGGGCAGCACAACAAACTTCTGTCCCCCAACGTCGATGGTTGAGTTGTACTTGCTCTCTGTGCCGTACTCCACCCTTTTCAGCCACTGGATGACGGGTTTGACATCGCTGCGGACTTTGCACTGGAAGGACGTGGTCCCACCGTAGTCTACCGTAGTGTTGACGGGGTGTGTCCCTGTCAGGATGGGCTTGGACCTTGTCCTCTCTGCACAAAAACACAGGGAGCTCCATGAAAAAAGTTGTTTGCCAATCTCATTAATTTGTGATTGCAGAAACATAGGAAAAAGGCATAGGAGAGGTGCAAAATAATTATCTAGTCCAACTCCCTGCCCTAAGGCAGGCTGAGATTTCTGCAAAGCTCTCCTGATATAAATTTGCCCAGCCTCTGCCAAAGCCTGTAATGGTAGATGCTCTCCAGTCTCTCCAGACTACTCTGTTGTCTGAAGCTTAGCAAGTCTTTTCTCATGCTCAACCTGAATCTTCCCATTTCTAATAAGGAAGTTGCTTTATCTGCATCAGACCTGGAGAAAAGTTTGCTCTCCCTCTTAGCCCTTACATTTTGGATTATCTCCTTCAGCCCTCTCTTCTGTACACTGAACAACCCTCCTAACTACTAAGCAAACAGGGTCCTAAGAATCTCCTATAGAAGGTTTTTCTGTCTTTGCTGTGCTCCTGCTCTCTCAGGTCACTCATGAAGCATTTATATTTGGGCACCCAGTTTGCAATGGCATTAACGCAGCACCACGCAAGTTAGACCTGGCCTTTCTGCTCCTTGGCAAGTATTGTAATTCCAGTCTGGGCTGCTGAATTTCCCCATTCCCTTGCTGTACGCTGCAGCTATGAGATGACAAAAGGGGCCATCCTTCCTTGTACTCCCACATATCCCCTTGTCTCAGGGACCATATCCCAAAATAATGGGATCTTAATGATGTACCTTGGCCTACAGGGTCAGAGGCTGCAGTGATCTTTCCTGCGTCTTGGCCAGAGGAAGATAAATGGCCCAATACTAGCCAAAAAGGCCAAGACTTAAATTTGGGCAATAGTACAGGTCTGAACACAAATGAAGTGGATTATTTCACTATAAACGTTCACTTGATATTGATCCTGATGATGTCTTATCAATGTTTATAAATATCTGAAGGGAGGGTATAAAGAAGATGAAGCCAGGCTTTTTTCAGTGGTGCTCAGTGACAGGACCAGAGGCAATGGGCACAAACTGAAACACAGGAAGATCCTTCTAAACATCAGGAAACACTCTTCTACTGTGAGGGTGACTGAGCATGGGCATAGGTTGCCCAGAGAGATTGTAGCGTCTCCATCCTTGGTGATATTCAAAAGCCATCTGGACATGGGCCTGGCTGACTGGATCTAGGTGACCCTGCTTGAGCAGGGGGGGTTGGACCAGATGACTTCCGGAGGTCCCTTCCAACCTCAGCCATTCTGTGATTCTGTGATGCTGTGTCTCCTACCACCATGCCTATCAGGGTGCAATTTACAGGTGAATATGACAGAACCTTATGTGTTGCCAGACAGAACCTCAGTTTTTTACTAAATTACTTACAAGTACATATCTATTGAGAGAGCACACCAGAACCAGTGTGGCTACCCTCAGTCTGGGGACATTAAGGGGGTGGGGTAAGACATGTTCCTTCTCTTTTTGGTCTTCCCAAATGTTCCTAAGGACAGACAAAATTCAATGGGAAGAGGCCCCTTCTTTCATGGACTAACGGCAGGCTGTGGATATTGTCTCATCTTTTGTCTGGGAGTCCTTCAGGAGATATCTGTCATCTCTGTTGCTGCCCATGGGGACCAAACTCTATTGGAAGCCATCCCATGCCATGTCATTCGCTGCTCACTGCTGGGGGAGCTGAGACCACAGGTACTACCAGTGAGGAAGATCTTCACTTCATCCTCAAGCTCCCTGCTTTTACTATTTCTTTCTTCAGTCTAATCATCCCCACACTCACTACGGAACGAATTTTTGTGGAAGAAGAGCTCAGAAGACTTTTGCTTTTCTAGCCAATAACAAAATCTTTCCCCTCTCACAAATTTTTTTGCCTCAAGTCCCAGCTAATGAACGAAACGAGATGGTAGGAAAGGAAATCAAACACAAGAGGTTCACAAGACCATCCTTTCCAGCATGATCGTAAGCCTTGGGTTGTGTCAACACCACATAAAGTCAAAGGAAAAATATATCCCTCATTCTGAGGAATGTTTGGATTTTTTTTAGTGCTAGCATCAGAGAAATCAGTCACAGTTTCCAGACAAGGAGGTACTGCAAACCTCTATCCTAGGCACAGAGAGAAATTATGGTATCACAGTGGGTGGTAACTGCTGGCAATCATCATCCGCTTTTGATGGCAAACACTGTTGGATTGAGCATGTAACAAAACAGCTCCCACCAGCACTGGCTTTGGGGTGAGAGGAAGGAACAATGGCCCCTCTTTCAAAACCTCAGGATACTTTCAATAATGAGGGCTCTAAAGATGTTCTTGGGAAACAAAAATACCACAGTGGTCTCTATAGGCTTCGCCTTGGGACTACGAGCAGGAATCACAGCTGGGGAGACTGAGACTCAGATAACTAGGACTTAGGAGTGGAGGCTCAGGGAGGGGGGGGAAAGGAGGAAATTGAATAAACCTGTAATGCTCCACAGAATGGTGTTAAAAATAGAAAGATGTCTGAAAACTGCTTAATGCCCTTATCTCCTTGACTCTGGTTCCAGCTTTGGTTACTGTTTTCACTCCTAGCCAGCAAAAGCTAATGAAAACAAAGGTTACATACATCTTTAAGTTGATAAAAACCAAGATAAACAGGGACACAGAAAGGGGTTTGTTCCTGGTGCTGTCTGGTTTTGATGAAGTGAAAATGCCACAGCTGCCATTAGGATGGGGCTTGATTCATTTCCCTGTCTCTGCTCCTGGTTTTAGCGTAAACACATGTTTTTACTGTCTCCACACAGCTGCATCTTTATCAATCCCAGATGTCCAGCAGGTTTGTTCCTTTGGAGCCCAACAGAGTTCCCCACATGTGCTTTTAATTCCTGTGATTCTAGAGAAAGGACTTATCAGAGAACAGATCTTTACCTTTAAGAACAATCTTTCACACCGTGATAAACTTTCTCATGCTGAAATGTATGCACAGACAGACAAACAACATGCTTTCCATATGGCTGGAAATAGCCCTCCAT
Organism: Egretta garzetta; assembly: GCF_000687185.1. NCBI lineage: Eukaryota > Metazoa > Chordata > Aves > Pelecaniformes > Ardeidae > Egretta > Egretta garzetta. The sequence goes on from NW_009258675.1 coordinate 659,454, forward strand.
GCCCCCGCTCCTCATTAATGAAGGTGATTCAATCTTCCCTCCACTCAGCTCATCTTCTCCACTTTCTTGAGTTGGCTGCTCTGTAATCATTTCCATGACAACTTATGATAATGTCATAGACAAAGCACAATTATTTAAGAATAAGAGCTCTTCTCTGGTAGACTTAGGTAGGATTTGAGTATAATTATCCTCAGTAATAATAGGGGAAACAGGAGATTAGAGACCAAGAATCAAAATAGCTAGATAGTAAGAAGAGCAATTTACTCTACCCCACCACAATGCAGGGTAATCCCCCACAGCTCATCTTCTAAGGGTTTGAATCTTTAAAGCTATGTAGGCATCTAAAGATACAGAAAGAACCCTAGTGGGATTTTTTTTCTTTTTTTTTTAGTATCTCATTTGTACCCACCTGAACTTTCAGATGGCCAAATGTTTTTTAAAATCTGGCCCTAAAGCCTTGTCTTGCTAATCATGCTAGTCATAAGATTTCTGTTAATTCCCTTGGGAGACTTCTCTCATGAAGTGGGCCTCCTATTACAGCTATCTGGACTAAATTTTCCATTGATTGGTTTCACCCTATTACCACTCTGGTAGAATAATCTGGGCCTTCCTAAATATTTCTACCCATCCTCTACAGTACATGAAAGGGCTTTCTCAGTTAGCTGTCAGTCTGTCCTTGAACTGACTCTGTTGATAGTGTAAGATTGAACTGGGCAATGTTCACCTTTTACCACACAGGTGCCCTTAGAGATGACTATTTCTGAAGTATCTCTCCTCATTTAATCTAAATCATATTGTTGCTACTCTGTCTTGCCCAGGAGTCAGGTTTATTCTAGAGTTTCAGTAATGTTTTCTCTGTCCCTGCTGATGTTTTTAATGCTTCCCCATTTCTGTGTCCAGATATTGACACTGCACACTTGCCATCACGCTCTCTTTACTCAGCCAGCCCCCTTCTCAAAGCTTTCTCCCTGACTTTCCACCCCAGAGGCAGCACTTACGGATTACTTCAACTTTGTATGTTGCATTGATTTCTCCAACTTTGTTAAACACCCGGCAGGTGTATTTCCCACTGTCCTCTGGCTTCAGGTTCTTCAGGTTCAGCGTCCACTTCTTCTTCTTGTTCTCCCCAATCTCTTGGGGCGTGAGGGGCTTATTGTCCTTCAGCCACATGATGTCAGGCCGCGGGTTCCCGCTGGCCACGCACTTCAGGCGGATGGAGCTGCCGACGGGACGGGCGATCACTCTCCGTCTCATCTTGGCAGGCTGCGTGAACCTGGGCCGGGCTGTAAGAGGCATGAAAAATGGACTGTGGTGAGCAAAGGACGTGCAAAAAAAGGATACTACTGTCAAGTGTTATGGCCAAATTTGCTTGAGAGGCACTTGGCAGCCCCATACATACCAGTGTATCATTCTCGTATCAGCTCAGACTGGTTTCCTTAGAAAGGAGACACCATCCAGCCTGATACATTTGAATATCTCCTGGACTGCTATGGCCACTGCATTAGCCTTCTGCATAGCACAGCCCTGGAATTTCTGTGTCCACAAGGCAACTGCGTCAGACCGTCTCACAAAATAATACCAAAATCACGCTATTGTAGCTGAAGGCAAAATGCGGTCCCTAATCACATTGTAATTGTTACCATATTCCATGCCACAAATGCAAGCCCTTAGCCAAGACCAAAGAAACAATCTCAGATTCCTGTCAGGCTGACCATTTTCTCAATCTTTTGCTGGTCACTTGAAGCTCCATTTTCTGAAGATGTTTTGCCCCTTAGTTCCCAGCTTAAGTCCCAGCTTTAATGGGACTTAAGAAGAGTCAACATGTTTTCAATATGCAGGAAAGTCTTAGAAGTGTGCCAGACTCCTGAACATACTTAAATGTATGCAATTCGTCAACATTAATTTATGAAGCATTCATGTTGAAAGGCCCAGAGAAGCAAGCAAACAAATGGAAAGATGCAATAAAAAACACCCTTGAGTTTGTTATTAGAAGATACCCCATGCGATTCATCCCAAAAATGGAGAAGCTGAAGCAGTGGCTCCTGGTGGATAGAATCATGGGTTAAGGTAGTCACCTTGTCTTAGCAAGGAAATCACCAATATTTCTAATGGCAGTGACAAGAAACATTAGACAAATGCAAGGTCCCCAACAGGCAAAATCTGTAATTTATACCCTCAACTGCACCTAACTTTAATTCAGGTTATTTCATAATTCCAGAAGGAAAAGAGATGGCACCTTTACACCCTAGTAGCTTTACCGACATTGCGGAGAGTTTTCCTGTAAAGTCATGAGTTGGTCTAACTAATCAACAGAAAGAAAAAGATCTTTGAAAAAACTTTTAAGACAGTTGAAACAATAGGACATGATCTGTTGTGAGGTGAAAGCTTGTCCAATAGTATCCTGTAATGAAGAATTCAAAAGAAATTACGAATTTCTCACAGTTATTTTAATTTTGCAGTGCCAGTCCCTGGGCACTTCTAACTGCAATCTCCTGCTGAGATTTATACCACTTTCTGACTCCTACTTGTCACTCTCCCCCTACATCCAAAATTCCTTCCTACATCCACCCTTCCAAATTCATCTGTCCTCCTTGATTTTGGCAAAGCCAGTTTCTCCTCCGGGTCCATTCAGTATTTCCACAACAGGTTTCTCCCCTATTTTTTGCTTACCGTGATCTCACTCTTCAGCCCCTAAGGGCAGTCACCCTGCATTTTCTTGCACTCCCCTGGTAAATGTTCCCTGATCTTTTTCTTGGGAAATAAGAGAAACAGGTAATGAGTGGCCTGCTCGGTGGCACACTGGCCTTCACCAACGGCAACTGGAAAGCCACAACCTCAGTAGCATATAATACACTGAAGCAAGCTGAGAACGTTGTGCTTCAAGTCTCAGGGAAGTTAGCTACAGGACAGCATGGTGGGACTCTCTCCTAGACACCCAGCCCTGCTGCCCAGGGCTGAGGGCCAGAAGCTCTGGGATGTGCGTTATAGCGGAGCTTTGCTCGATGGAGGAGGCTGGTCTGCAGCCTCCCCTCTCCAAGCACTGGAGAAAGGCAGCCATTGCCCCCCAAGATCAT
>NW_009258675.1:662586-672382 GCF_000687185.1 Egretta garzetta
AAATCCCCCCGGGGAGGGGGACTTGCCCCCTTCCCTGGCCAGCCTGTTCCAATGCTTAACAACACTTTTGGGGAAGAAATTTTTCCTAATGTCCAATCTAAACCTGCCCTGGTGCAACTTGAGGCCATCTGTGAACGTATCCCTTAGCCCTCACCCCCCTGCAGCCTTGCCCAACCTCCCTCCCTCTCGGAAGCAGACACCCTTTGGCATACCCCTCTCTTCAGAATCCTTTTCTGTAGGGGAAGCCATCTGCCTCCGCAGCCTTCCCTTGCCCCCTCTGGCTGTCATTTTGGGTCCCAGCCCTTTCATGTTATTTCAAACTCTTGCTCAGAAATGCTTTACTCCCCATACAGAGTCTTTCATGTGTAATCTAATGAACTGGAGCAACTCTGGCACTGCAAGTCCTTGCCGTGACAGCTGAGCAGCAAGTGTGACATACTAACCCACCCCACAGGTCCTGGTGTGTAAATCGCTGGGTATTCCCTTGGGGGTCTGCTGCAGGAGGAGGCCCCCTCCCAGAAAAACCAACCACCCTCCCAGAGAGACAATTAACCCTGTCAGAGCTACGCCTTGGGAGCCGTAACTTGTGGAAGTTTAAGCCTGAGCCAAGGGAGACATGCTGATAGGGGCTGTCATTGTGGAAATTGAGTAAATCATAGAATCACTTTGGTTGGAAAAGACCTTTAAGATCATCGAGTCCAACCTTTAACTTAACCCTGCCATCCCACCACTAAACCCTGTCCCTAAGCACCTCATCTCCCCTTCTTTTAAATACCCCCAGGGATGAGGACTCAACCACCTCCCTGGGCAGCCCATTCCAGAGCCTGACAACCCTTTCGGTGAAGAAGTTTTTCCTAATGTCCAACCTAAACCTGCCCTGGCACAGCTTCAAATCATTCTCCCTCGTCCTAATGTCTGCAAGCTGCAGGGAGAGGTTGAGAACCAGCTGTGAAATGGGTCTAAACAGTTATCCTCTACTATGGCAGTAATTCACGCTGAGACCAGGAACTGCAGATCCAGGTAGCTGTGGATCCTCGCTGGATGGGATTCCTGGGCTGGGACTAACGTATCAAAGAGCAGGCTGGAGACAGAAAGTCACACTGCCCATGCAGAGTGGATTCAAGTGAATGGCTTTAAGCTCTCACCTTCCCTTACCTCTTCCCTGCTTCCACAGCAATATTTCAGAAGGATTCAGTGGTGTCCCTGCTCGGTAAGGGCATTGCAAGACAGAAACTCTCTTTCCTCCCAGAGAAGCAGGCCTATAATATTTCTGGTTTTCCTCTCACTGCAACTCCCATGAATCTGCCTGGAGTTTTGCATTCACTCCTCGTACATTGTTGCCCAGATACATCCCAAACTACAGGTAAAGCTAAACTTGTTTGGCTCTTTCTGTCTGTCTGTCTGCTTCTGTTTAAAGAAGGTTAAGTGATTATGTGGTCTGAAAAGCTACTCCAGGCTGCGTGCAATATGCTGAAACCAGATCCCATTTACACAGTCCTGACTGTTTCCTTGACAAAAGCCTGAATGGAACAAGTTTAGAAAAGCCAGTTAACAAAAAAAGGAGAAAGAGAGAGACACACACACATAAGAGAGAAAAAAAGACCCTGCAAGCACAAAGGAGGAAGAGGGAGAAGCATCAGTGTGAAAGAGAGGCAGAAAAAGTCTCTTCTGAGTTGGTGCTAGTAAATGTCTGTCCCCAAATCTGTACCATTTACAGAAGTTTTGCTTGTTGGAGTGCCAGCGAAGGCCATTACAAAGTGCCTCTGTGTTATTTATACTTCTCAGGCTTGTTCTCTTCCACATCACTTGGCGTTTGCTTCATAAACATGAACCGCACATTTGTACAGTATAAATTATGCCACACACAAGAGCAAGGGAAAACACAAGTGGATGGGGACAAAGAGACAGTGTTGTGGACAGGTTCCTTGCTGAAATACTGTTTACTGTGAAGATTTATTCAAGCTAATGAAAATTCAATGAAACATAAGGCTGTTGGCACAAAGACCTGGGAAGCAGTCTCCTCTCCCTGTGGGACACCTCGAGGTGCGTGGATCAGTCCCAGATGCTCCTGTCAGACGTTCCTCACACAAAATGAGGTGGTTAGCTAAAACATGGAGTCTGCTGCAATCCGCCACAGCTACTTCCATATAGTGACAGTCAGTACCACTTCAAGCCCTCATTACACAGAAAATGTCATGATACAACTAAGTATTGAAATGCTGTCAAGTCTTTTGGATAAGAGCTCAGTCAGTTGTGGGAAGACGTGGATGGGGGTATCTATCTTTCCCCACATCAGTTCCCTGCTCTTGATGGGGGCAGGACCTCTCCCCAGCAATACCACTCCGTGATGGTAGTCGGAAAGCAAAGGGCAGCTTTTTCTTACCGTGCTTCTCCTCTCCCACTTCTCTAGAGCCCAGGACTCTGCAAACACAAACTGCTCCTTCACCCACTGTCCTCCAGAGAGCTGCAGACACACACTGACCCTCCCTGCACACCAGCTCACACCAGCACTTTGCTGGTGAGCACTGCTGGATGGAAAGGGCTTGGTGTGTGTGTGTGGCCTTCCCCAGCCATTTCCCTCCGTGGGGAGACGAGACAGGAGGGAGGGCAAGGGGAGAAAGCAGAGGAGCAGGAACACTCTGCAGCACAAAGAAGGATTGGGCCAGGGAAGCACAGAGTAAGACACAATCCAATATGAGATTGTCAATGCTTAATAACTTTAGTAGTGCTTCCATTTTTTTTCATAATATCATTGTTTTATTGATCTATCATCCACCAGCTCTACCCTGAGCACATCTGCCATGGCATTCAATACCTGCTCCTATCTCCACCAGGATAATGAAGAGTGGAGAGATGGCAGCTTTTCTTGATAGCTGCTGAATCCCTCCTGAAGGACTCCTGACCCATAGTTTACCTAAGGCACCCTTTCTTTAAAATGTTGTCATCCTTTCCCAGAATGAGTGGAGGTTACCTTCTCCCACAGCAAGCTCAGTCTCAGATGAATCTGTAATTCAAAGATATTATGGCACAGGCTCCTCCAGGTGGACTGGACTACACCACATCCCTTATTTGCCAGCTTCTGAAGAAAACTGGCCTCAGCTCAACTGGTGGGAACTCATACGGTGAAAGCTTGACAGGTTCCACCCTACCATTGCTATGAGGTTACTCCCTGGCCACAAATGTGGTACAAATCCATCTCTGTATTATACAAGTAAAAGGAGGGATGTACTGCAAGAGCAAAATGGAAATGCCGTGCTTCATCCCTTGAGGTCATAAACTCACATCGCACTCCTGTCAGTAATGGCCGAAAGCTGTTTGGCATCAGCTCAACAACTTATTGTTCTTCAAGGAGTGCTTGGACCAAAATTCAGACCTGCAAGTCTTGCCATGATTCAGAACCTGTTCCAAGTGAGATTTTAGCAGTTCCCCAAAGCTCTGCAACAGCATGAAAACCCTATGCTTGAACAGTCCAGGGCTTAGAGAAGTTCATGCAGGTGTCTAAAAGAGAGGGTAATTTAAAAAATACTCAGCTTTGGCCTAATGCTAATTCTGCTGAAGTGAAGTCAGACCTCCCATTTGCCCTCGGTGGGAGCAGTGTTATGTTGGCACCGAAGGCTTTTGGAAATACTGCTGTAAAAGTCAATATGCCTTTTATAGAGAGCCCATGAAAGCTATAATAGCTGCACATGCAAAAGAAAGTCACTGCCCAGAAAAACAAATGCAAAGGAGAACCATGCTGGGGTATATGGCAGGGGGCCCTAGAGCGGACCACGGGCTGCATTTCACAGAAGGACCCTTGGATGGGATCCATTCACACCGACATGTTCAGTGGACACTTTGTTTATTATTTGACCATCTGTAGGGAGAAGTCACTCCAGGCGCTCTGCCTTGCCTTTCCCTCAGCATCGGAGAAATGTGCCGTGTGAACAGCACTGAACCAAGAACTGAGGAAAACCAAAAACATACACTGCTCCTTACCCCACTGCTTCCCAGAATGATCTTCATATTCTCCATTGGAGCCTTCGGGTACCTGGCTATCCTTTCCTGAGCTGGCGTCATCTGCAAAGGAAAGGAAAGGGAAGATGTTAAGAAGGTCTCCTGCAGTGCGGCAGTATGATAACAAGACTTTGTGTTTCCTCCTGGAGGCACCACGCAGCTGAAACACACTCGACATACATTTGGCATCCACATCCTGGCACTTACAGCCTGGCCAGTTTAACAAACAATTTAGTTCGCTGCTTTATAAGCTTTTCGGCAGGCTCCCAAAGCAATGGGAGATTAATCAATGTTTCCATTAATAGCTGACAAAAGCCTCTTTGTTTATGTTTACAGGTTGCTGTTCCTAGGAGGGGCTGATCTGTTGTACCTCCTATGCAAATAATGGTATAAATCAAAATTACAGATAATTAAGCCTAGGAGGAGGGGGAAGACTTATGTGATCAGTCCCACAGAGCACAAGCAGTGGAATTAGGGCCCCTAATTCCCCTTTCAGCTTCCATACAAAATCAGGAAAGCAAGCAGGTCTGGAGTCAAAAGAGCCCTCAAGGGATGCTGAATGCAAAGCTATGGCTGGAGAAAGCAACACTGAATTGAAAAGCTGTTTGGGGTTTGGTTTTTTTCTTAATTAACATCACGGATCCACCTGGTATCGACAACGCACCACTTTGTCCCTTATCACTCTAGTTGTCTATACTGCTCCCACAGAGCAGCACCAAGGTCTCAGCTCCATGCTCTGTACTGCTAGGAGAAATAGAAATCGCCACACAGCAAAACCCCCATCTCTCCAGTAGCCCCCACCTCAAATTGTGATATGGTCACCTACAAGGTCTCCACAAGGGCTGAGGGATCAGGAAAGTGCCCTGAGCCTCTTTCTGCAACCCAGGTGATGCTGGTGACCTCAAACCTCTGAAGTGCCCAGATGTGAAGATTTTTCCTCCTCCTGTAACAGCCCGACCTCTATTGCACAAGCGCTCAGCTCAGAGCATCCTCTTATCCCAGTGCCTCATACCAGGAGGGAGGTCCACCCCAGGGACTTTGGGCACCTACAGGTGATGGCACAGCAAAGTATGGCTCTTCCAAGGCTACTTCTGTGCTCTAAAGGTGGCACAGCCCCATACAGCAGCTGGATTTGAGGTGAAGACCTCAGTCAAGAGCTCAGCTACCACTTCAGCTCCTAGCTAAAGTGCACTGAAGTGTGGGAAATTTGATTTTCAGAGATCAGTCAGGTGAAGGCTGGGAAAAAGTTCACCTCAACAAGAAACTGTTCCGCAACGGTGTTAAAAAAAAAAAAAAAAAAAACACAAGAAGTGGAAACATCTGACCTAAGGAATGAATCCCTCCAAACGCCCAACTCCCAAAACCCGTAAGAAAAATGTCTCATGAGCAAAAGAGAGGAAATTTCTTGATGTAATCTCTGTGGCAGAGAGGAAAAAATTATCTCAGCTTATATATGAGCATGCCTCCCCCAAAATGTACAAATCATAGAGCTGCCCTTTGCAGTTGTTTTAGAAGTTGGGTTGCACTTAAACAGGGCTTGGTGTGTGAACTTGTGTGCAGTCTTTGTGCGAGAAGAACACGTGCTTAACCCCATCCTCACCCCAGTTTCCGCTATTCTGGAAAATCATCCCATCTCTTCAGCATGGGGCATTTTCTGCCGACACATGCTCCAATCTTGTTTGCCGCTGTCCCTTAAGCAGATAGGCTGCAATGCCATATGGGTTTGTCCCCCCTCGCCCCTGACGGATTTTTCCCTTCTGTTTGCGGTTACTTCGGCACAGTTTCCCCCGGAGGTATGTGCAGCTGTCACTTCGAGGGGAAAAGAAAACTTTCAGGGCAGCAGCATGCCGTGCTCTTACTTCAGCAACTCACTCCAGCCGACTGCCCCTTCCCACCTCCCTCTCACCCTCCGTCCATCGCTGGAAACCCGGAGCCTTTCCCCGGGGCTCCAGCCAGCTCCCAGCACAAAACACAGGGAAGCAGCGTGAAACACAGTCACACTCAGGGAACACCAACCCCCGCGCAGGGCTGTGAGCGCACACGCAGCGTCCGGGCTCCGCCAAGGCTGGCCCGTGTTACAGAGGAGACGAGTAACCCATGTGCAAAAGGCAGTATATTTTTACAGCCTTGGCAAACCGAATGCGGGGAATACAAATATACCCGTTATATATGATGGCTTGCATATGATAGATTGTCTCCTTTTAGTCAAAATACTGATTCAATTCTCTTCTGGCACTTGTACAGTTCTTCACAAAAATATCAGTAGTGCTACGGATGAAACTTGGATGTTCTCTGACAGAGAACTTAGTAAATCCCTTAGCACAATTAGAAAAATGTATTGAGCAATGGAGAAGAAAGAAAAACTGTGGTCAGAGATGTAGGATTCCTGCCCATTTGTAACTGCCGAATATCTTAAAAGTGGTTAAGATGTTTAAGTAGCGATGTTCTGTCAATTATATCTTAATCCTACTCAGCTTGACGTACAAAGAGCAGTATATCCTCCCTTGCCTCCTGCCTCATGTTACAGTATGTCAGCCCATGTGCGCTCCTCCTGCCTACACACAAGGACTGACTGGCGTTCCCAACACCTCTTGACAGGCTGCCAAGCTTTTGATGTAAGCAAAATTGCTCTGAATCTGTTTGATCCTTTGAAGATGCTCCTTTGGGTGTTATCCTGCCAAATCGCAAACCTGTGCAGTGACCTACCAACCCCCGAAAAAAATCATTTTGGGGGGAAGAGATCGGGATAACTAATGCCGCCATGCTAAACCATGAAATAGATAATTTAGCAAGGGGGCAAGACTGAAATAAATAACTGCATGCATTTAGATGTGTTGGTTTAGATCCACTGGAATTGGTTTCCCTTTTGTTAGGAATGCGGTAAAGTTAACAACACATAGCAGAAGTCTTGGTGGTGGCGGTGGGAAAAGTCATAAACATGGAAATTCATGTAGAGCAAAACTACTCCTTCCCATCCCCAGAGCTGCAACTGGGTGAGGGATGTTACGGCAGTTTCCATCCCAGCTGCAGCATGCAGTGAATTGGGCTCCTACCTTCAGCACCACTGTATCTGAATGACCCCACGCTTGAGGACGGTAGGAAAAAAGCTTGATGAGATCCAGAAATTAGATGAAACTCATTTTGGGAAAATTCCCTGAAGCCCGGGAATCTCCAGTCAAACTGGAGAGTGTGAGTGAGGCAGCAGAAGAGCCAGTGATATAAGGATAAAGCGTTAACCTGGGATGTGGGTGACCCAGGGTCAAGTCCCTCTTCTGCTGCATTCAGAGAGGGATTTGAACCTCCCCCTCTTGCACCTTGGGTGAGTGTCTTAAGCTCTGAACTGTGGTCTCAGAGAGCCAAAAAAGAGCTTATTACTACATAAAGTGGAACAGCACAGAGCTTATTACTACATAAAGTGGAACAGCACAGTGAGAGACAGAGATCTCAGGCACACCTTTAGGATGGAAGACCCCTGTCTAATTCAGATATCACCAAGATTTGACTTCCACCTGCCCCGTCCAAAGTTAGCACTGCGGCTGCGTGGAAAGAATCTGTCTCTCCCTGTTTTGAAGAACTTTCCTATTTTTTTTATTTTAATATCAAGTGGTTTCCTAGGAAAGGGAAACACTTTTGCAGTTGTTCTAGTCCCTGTGCTAGCAAGGATGGATATCTTTCTGTACCACAAACACACTTTGGTCAGCCTGCTCACTCCTAGGGAGGGATCTATGACACTGAAAGCAAAGCCAAATTTCCTGAAAACTCAGAGGCACCTGGTTCAGACGAAACCTGCAGTCTGAAGCCTGGCTAATAGTGCCAGACCTGCTGTTTGCATTTCCCTCTAAGCTTTACAAATGCAGCTGGCCTGGTGATATTCTTACGAGACAGAGAGTGGACCTGAAAAAACGAGCCACCTTCAGATATGTATGACCAGCATACAAAACGATGAGTTAGTAGCAGAAATCACATGAGTCTTAGCTATATTCAAAAATGACCTAATAAGCCGATTGCTTACTCATTCTCTTGTCACCTCCCACAGAGGCAGGGTGATAAGTACAGACAAAAAAACCAGCCTGCAGCCAAAGGGCAGCAGGGACCAGCCATGCAGCACCGCCAGCCTTGCTGCCAGCAGATTACCGCCAGAGGCAGCGCTAAGGAAGATGAGCTGCTGAAGTTTCCTACAAGCTCCCTTTTCTGTGACCTATATTGGAAGGTCATCCTGTACTGGACTTCTTGGACAGTATCACAGGCTTAGGAGAGCAGCCAGTTGGAAGACGAAGTGGAAAACCTGCCTTGAAAAATAATCACTGACTAATTTTATGTCACGAGTATCTGAGGCTAGGAAAACATATACATGATTTAGGTGTCCCCACTGTACAACTTGGTTCCATGGTGTTACAAAGCCTGCTGGCTAGTCGAGAAACCTGAAATGGAAGGCTCCAATATCACATCAGGTAATAGACTTGGAGACATGGGATAAACTCAGGTAGCCCCTTCCCCTCCAAATACCACACCCTGGCCATACACAACAGGGCCAGGATGGATCCAGAGGCATCAGCCTGTTGTTCAGGTAAGAGCCATTACCTCTCTCTTCCTTCAGGATCTTGTTCCAAGCTGGCTTCTAGGTCTGAGATGCCACAGGGCTGAGATGCTGGCGCCGTGCTGGGGAAGCGTGTGGCGGGGCTGAAAGGGGCAGCCATGGGACTGGTTTTGTGTGAGACTCCACACGTCTGATTGTATGAGGCCCTGATTATCAGTGCTGATGTCATGGGCCAAATTGCCCTTTATCAGGCCCAGGTTTGGTCTAACCCCTGTCAGAAAGCAGGCTGGATTTCTGCAGAAAAGGGATTTCTGTATGTAACTCCATCAACTGACAAAGCACTTTGGGGATCCTATGGGATAAAGAATGCCACATAAGGGGGGTATAGTTACTGTTTATTACCATAGCAGAATTGTTCCATTCCCTCTTAAAAGTTAAAACAAATTGAAAATTCTGCATAACGGTCTGGCTCTGAGAGAAAATGATGGGAAATATTCACAGACTGTTACCGAGCCAGGATCAAATTTTATTTACCCACAGACTCTTCATGAAGGCTTCATGTTTTAGCCGAACGGGTATGACTGGTTTTCAGGCCAATACTATGGGCTGAGCATCCAACCACGAGTCAAAACAACAGCCCGATTTCTGAAGTAAAAATCTAGCCATAATATTTCTCTATGATTCACAAAGTTGCTTTAATTTGTTATAATGCAAGGCCCATCCCTGCTCTGACTTGATGGGACCAGCTTTGGAGTCTTTGATGTCAGAGGCCTTGAAAGCCCCATTTCACAGATGAGCCAGCTTTGCATAAATAAACAAAGTGACCTCTGAACTGGAGCCTGAGACCTGAGCACACTTCAAAGCACTGGGGGAGGCGATGGGGGGGCAACGGGGAATGAAGCGATCAGCATGCATCATTAAGGCAGCCCCTGCTCAGCGCTGCCGCCGAACAAGGGGTGTAAATAAAAGGAGGGACGCGAGCGGGGAGGGAGTGAAATGAGGGGGAAAGTGATGTAATCCAGTCAGGCTTGAACAATTATAATGGGGCCTTCTCCCATGGATGAATGAAAGAGATGTCTCCGAATTCCAGCTTTAAGGGCTAACTTGCGCATTTACCCAGATGCACCATATTTGCACATCATATTTGCTCCCCAATGTCCTTCACTGCTGCAGATGCTGAGTGAGTGACCAAACGCGAGTTGCTTGTGGGAGGTGGGTCTTGGGCCTTCCTAGGAGTTAAATCAGAAGTTGTTCTGCTGACCC
>NW_009258675.1:672699-699312 GCF_000687185.1 Egretta garzetta
TAACCTAACGTTGGGAACACACGATAAAGTTAGACCAGGGAGTGATTTGACTTATTTTTCAGTAGTCCTGATGGTGCAGCAAATAGAAGATAAACACACATGAAAGTAAGCACAATCTGGAAAAGTAGGTCTCTGCAGTTTATCTCTGATAAATTAAGGATTTCCTGTAATACTTGCTGGAATTTAAGGGGAAACACAAGCAAAAGATATTCTGTACTTTGTTTCAGGGAATCTTCTGCTGTCCCAACTGGTTCATCTGATGCCCAGATGGAGGGTCCATGAGGGATATATTTAGGCAGGCAGTAACAACTTTATCACTGGGTTTGCAGGGATTAAGGCACTTGCTTTCCCCAGATCTCCTTAATGTGGATTAACACTCCTGTTTTCACTAGAATTTCAGCTGGTATTAACCCCCAATGGCCAGGGAAACACATCCCAACCTACTGGCTATAGCACATGATTTCCATCTGAAAGCTACCACTGCCAGCTGCCAGGATTTTATTGCTCGTCTTGTGATATTTGGGGTGTTTCTGAAGGACCTTGATCTTAGCAGGTGACTACTTGAGAATCTAATTTTTTTTTTTGTTATTGAATAACAATTCTTAACATCTGTGATTGTAAAGAACTCTACACAAATATGCCCTAAAAGCTTGGAGGAAAAGGAACAAAACACTGATTTTTCAGTTCTTGTGATTTTTCAGCTTGTTTTGTGGTTTTGCAAGGTCTGAACTATGGCTTCAGGACCCTTAGGGAAGGCGATCCACAGATGAATCCCAAGGCTGATTTGAAATCATGAAAAAGATTAAGATGCAATGTCTTCATCTTGACCAATTCTGAGTTTCCTTCCATCACTGTTGTCTAATTTAGCAAGCCTCCTCTCCGAACCCTCCTTTCTGCCAGAGGCAGACAGGACAAAACTCCAATGAACTCATCCCACTAACACAAACCTGGTGTAAATTTTAGATACTATTTTGAACGTTTTTCATAGTTCCTCCATCAGCCCTTCATCTCAGACTCACCATTCCTTAACCTGCCTTCTATATTAACAGTGTCACCTACTGTATTAACAGTGCTGAGGCTATGAAAAGACAGGAAATGAGTTTAGAATTTATTCTGAAGGGCACAGTGAAAGCAAAGGGATCAAGAATATTTCGAGGGAAGAAAAATGATCTTACAGAGGAAACCCCTCTCCTCGGGCCCAGCCAAACAAAACCCCTCAAGATGAAAAAGAAGAAACCCACTCAGAGGAGCGCATAGCCAAGGAACACTCTACTTTTCTCAAAAAAGAAAACCCAGCAAAACCAACACAAACTAAAAGGTTACTGGCAGAGAATTTGCCTCTGTAACGGGCATGGAAGACTTTACTGCCTACTGCCTCTGACGCCAGATGGGCCAAAAATAACCACAGGTATTGATACTGGAATTTCCTGAAAATAAAAATAAAAAATGTTTGTGTTAGTGACTTTTTTTGGCACTTTCAGCTCTGGCTATTTTCATGAGAATGTCCATGTAAAAATTTTCATGGATTTCACTTCAGCACCAGCACTGGGAATCTCTCTGTAAGCAGGATGCTCTGCAAAACTAACATTTGCAGCCCACCTGCCTCCTGAAACACTGGAGAGGCTCCACAGTCTACAGACCAAGTCCTGGCTGGGGAATGAAGAAACAAGACTTCAGTCCCTAGCTAGATCAGTAACTCACATTTTTAAGTTATGATGATGTACAGGCTCATCCTATTACCGGTAGATGATAAAGCTCTTAATTGGTGGTTACTGCTGCATCCCACATCTCAACACACAGGTGAACATATCTCAGAAGCGACTGCTGTAAGACCACCAGGATGCTTTCCAGCCTCAGTCTTTGGAACATTTAAAATTATAATGGTCTAACTATGGCTGAACTAGAGATTTTACAAATCCATTTACCAAATGTAGTTCCCAAAGAGAACTCCTTCACTGTTACTGTTAATACGCTTCGATTGATGAGAATGAAAAAGCACAACAGAAAAGGACGTTCATGAAAAAGGAGTTCTTGAAGGCCATAAAAACCCCTCTATTGGCTGTATCAATACAGAGGAACTTTGAAGCTCTTCTGAGCTCTTCTGAGTCCATGCAGGATGAGACCTGTGCATATCATGTTCATCTCTCTCCTCCCCTTTGTTTCCATGACTCTCTATCTGTTTCAGATCTGCATCTGCTTTATAACTCTTCCCCCTCCTCTTTCCCCAACCACTTTCCATAGAGCCATGGAGGGAGAAGCCTTCCTGAAGGTTTAGTTCTTCCCTTGCTCCTTGTGGTCTATCACTACCCACAGAGATCACACAGTCATCTGAGACACATTCTTAGTCATGGCACATCTGCACATAGGGATGCTCCAGCTCCTGCTGTAACCACACAAAGAACCACAAGGAGAAATGGCTGGAGCTTTTCACTGAACCACTGCAATTCCCTGGCCTACCATTATAGCAATTACATTACAAAGGCAATCATAGGCCTTCCGCCATGCCGACTCCTCCAGACACCAGGACCTTCCGCCTGCCTTCAGGTCTCCATTCCATAGGGGGCAAGAAAACAATTCTTCCTTCTTTGTTGTTGTTGTTGAGGTTACTTTTTTTATCAGCATGCTCCAGCACACACAGACAGCAGCCCCAGAGCTCTGCACCACAGGCACCAGTCTGCGGTTATATTCTTGATCTACTACTGGGGAGGATGAAAGGGAGAAGAAATCAAAGAACAAGATGAGTGGTTAGGCTTCTGCCTTGTCACCAGCACTTTCTGATAATGAAATAGTAGCACCAAAAAGGCAGCAATTACCAATCAGCTCTTCCAGACCTTGAACAAAACGGCAGTATTTCACAATATTTTTTAATTGTTACTTGCACCATGATAGTATCGAGGATTTCTTACAGACAGGTTCCCAGTACATGAGACATTGCTCACACATAGCACAAAGGACAGACCCTGGTTGAAGAGTTTACTGCCTGGGTAGCGCAGGCACAGAGAGGATGTCACATGTACTCAGGTTCCTCATGAAACATTTTTTAGCATCCACCCATTTTGGCCTGGTGGGGGAATGACGGGGGTCTTGTACTTTTTATAGAGTTGAGAAGCAAAGCTTCATTTATAACACCAATCAGCCTATCTGAATTTATAACAACTTCACTGCATTTCTTATTTATAAGAATAAATTATTATTTACTTATAGCAAGTTTATAAACATTGGGAAGATTTATGTGATTTTAATTTTTACCTGACAAATAAAGATTTTGAAATAGTCCCTACATTAGAAACCTAACTCTAGTGCCCAAGTTAGGAGTGAGAACAAAAAGAAGGTCAGGTTGACATCTACCTCTCTTCCCTGACTGCAAAAGAGATGATGGAGGGGGGCCTCAGCCACGTACAGTGGGTGCCAAAAGCGAGGTGGTATGAACACCCCACCCAAGAACATAGGCCAAAATTCCATCTTCAACAATCCTAAATTGCTTAGGGTTGGGGGAGGGAGGCATGCCACTGAAAGGACTAATGCAAGGTTAATGATAAGAAGAAGATTACAGCAGAGCCGAGGATAAACTGATAAGACCTGGCTCTCAGCCTTCTATTTTAACCACTACGCAGCTGCTGTTCCCCATAATGTTATACCTCTATCACTCCCCTTCCTAGTAGCACTGATCAATGTTTATTATTTCCTTCATTGAGATGTGTAGGAACATCACTGATACATGTTCTAGCTCCCTGAACATTCACATGGTCAAAATAGCCAGCACAAAGAAATTTCCAGAGGGGTTGGAAGGAAAGAGAGGTCATATATGTCAGTGACTGAGTACATGAATTATTTTTGGGTGGCATTTATAAGCAAAAAAAAAATAAAAAAAAAAATCAATTGTACAATGCTGTCCTTCCGAACACTGAGTTAATTCCTTAGTGTGGAATTACCCAATCCATCATGATGAACTGGGAATTGCAATACTGGACTTTACAGAGAGGAATGTGAATCCAGCTGTTTCTTCAACACCAGTATGAATATTATTGAAACATTCTTTATGGGCTTACATATTTCATAGTCTTCTTGGTAGAAAAGTAAAATTATCTCATATGGAAGAAAATGAAACATCCTATGCAATATGACAATTACCAAATGAAGCAAACTCTCAGAGAGGACTGCTGCTTAACATCTTTAATGGGAAAAGTGAGCCCCATGTGTGTTTGCTTGAGGCAAAAAATCACACCTCATCAAGATCCATCATTAGCCTGTTATGTGTTAACTTTGATTTCATGAAATAATGGCACCTGTGCGTGGCAAAAGTGCTAAGAAATCAACAGAGGATGACAGTTTTTAATTGGACATTACAGAACATATAAAAATCTCAGTGTCTGAGATGTTACTTATATTCAGTAAGGCAAAAAATGTTGTTAGGGAATCTTTCAGATTTCAGAAGAGAACTATTTCAGAAAACAGTCCAAATATGTAATTAATAGGGATTTAAAAAAAATGTGTCATTTGCAGCTGTCAGCCCCTCAACAGCCACCAACCTATGACTATATACTCAAATATCTTTTGATAAATGGACCTTCTAAAGGACAGGTAAACCACTAAGACAGAAAGTGCAGAAAAGGCATTTGAAAGGGTAGAGAGGAAAAAAAATTTTAGCTTCCTTTCTTTGTAACCCTAGATTTATCTTTTATCAACAAACTGATATGCAGTGGCGTGATAGAAACATGGCAGTGGTGTAATCTCTCTGACCACTATACCTTATAGCATGACAAGAAGCTAAAGAAATTGAGATTTTGGGGTGCAGTCATGAAAGACAGAAAGTAGCCTCGGTGTCTGATGGTGCCAAGCCTTTCAACATTGCCCTCATATGCTGTTAAAGACAGAACTTTTATTAGTGAAGTGCCATACACATTCTACATAATGTTCAATGAATGATACATATATCACATAGTCACTGTCAGACTAACAATAAAATGTTTTAAGTAGCAAAATGTTACCACTTTCACAATTCTGTCCAAGAACAACTCTGGACAAGTGGCAATTTTGTTGGCTCCCAAAACAAATGGAATACTTGGCACCCTACCTAACGTGAGGATTACAGCATATTACATGGGATAATATGGGCCTGTGTCTCGCCAAAATTAAACCTAACCTAATTACTTGGAGTAAATTATAGCTTTCCATGTGGGGTAAAACACAAATTGTAAAAATGGTTGCTCCACAATTAACTATATAATCCCAATGCTGTCATTACAAATTTCTAAAACATACTTCAAAACAATGACTAGTGTAGTACAGTCATTCCTGTGGGATGGAATTAAATTCCCTTGTGTTTTTTTCTTTTTTTTGGGTTTTTTTTCAATGCCTGTCCTAGTACATGACCAGCAGTGTATGAGAAAAACAACCAGCGTAGGACAAGAAAGGACCAGAGACAGAAGCTTCCTAAGAAAACACATGAAACCCAAGATTACTTTAGGTAGAATTCAACAGCTTTTGGGTACTCAGTCACAGAGCTACTGCATTTTTTGGAGTGAGGGTGCAGGTCTCCCCAACACTCAGAACCCTCTACAGTCAGAGATGCAATGCACCCCATGTTAGGGCACTTCATACCTTGCACCTCTTTTAAAGGCTTCCCTGAGATGAAGAAAGAGTGGCAGAAAGTCTGCATGAGTGCTGCTGCTTTGCAGGTAGGGAACAAAGGCACGGAGATGGTGCAAAACGCACTGAGAAGACAGATTAGAGCTGCAATTTGAATTCAGTGCTGGTCAATGAGCCAGAGCTAGCTAGCACCTAACCAGAGTTAGCTGTCACCTGTGGCCTTGCCTAGATGATCCATAAACAACTTTTTCCAAGAAGTATTTCACCTTCTTTGATGTTTAGAAGCTAAAGCAGGTGCAGTTTATTAGCTTTCTATAGGAGTTACCCCGTAAGGACTGCTCTTGGAGAGCACTGGAAGCCACAGTATGCACCAAGGGTGCAAATGGGAACATTTAAGTCCTTTATTCAAAATGCAGAGCGTATATGTCAGTATTATCTGTGGGGGGAAAATATTAATTTTTTTTACTGTTAAACAGTGCTCTCTCCAAAACCTCTAAATACTTACTCTAACGAGCACTGCAGATACACACCTTATTTTTTACTGTGATTATGTATACTATTATTAACATACTCATATGAATATTGCATACTGAATGTATCCCACACGCTGTTGGCTATTTTAAACAACAGATGTGAGAGGGATTTAAATGCCAATTTTAAAACTGTGCAGTTGATTAAAATCCTGTGAGCCATTCATAGATTGCCAGATATTCTATTTACATGTATTCCTCCCATGTAAAATACTTCAGGGAATACTCTAGACCCTGGCATATGGTTTAGAATGATGATAACTGATGTTGGAGATGCCACACAGACAACAGGACATATTATCTGCTTACATCTGTGTGTAAAATGCTTCGAGATTTTTTGATGGAAGGAGTTATGAATGTGTAAGGCTGAGATGCCACATTTATGTCCCTTTAAATCATGCTCAGAGATAACAAGCAGTTAGAGCCCCGTCAATGCAGAAACAAGCACTTTTACGAATGCATTTCATTGCGTCCATGTGCTGCTATCCTCTAGGGTAATTATGACTTGTGGGTGAACCTTGAAAAATTGCGGAGGATCAGCTTAAAAGGAGAACTCCAATGCCAAAATGCATCCAAAGCTTGAAAATGGAAACCTTGTGAGAATAGCCTGTGCACAGCCAGCTTGCAGCGCACTCAGGGCTTACTCTTCACTTCTTCTAACCCCGGGGAAACCCCTATCCGTGCCACAAATCTGACTGACTTCAACTTCTGCATCTGTAGCCTCACAAATCCCACGAGGCCGAAACTCCCACACTCTATCGCGGAGGCCCTGCCTGACAGATTACATGCAAATGTTACAAATACATCATAGGTTATAGAGGAGGAATGTTCGCAGGGTTGCAGACGCGTTCGGGAAAACAGATTCAGCGAGACCCCTTGGTAAAGTCCCCACGGTAATACATCCTGAATGAGGAACTCTATCGTGTGAAAACATTCCTAATAATTCCCTCTGTTTTCATTAATAATATTAAATTTCCTGCTTCTGGGGTATCTTTTTGTTTTAACAAGCACAGCTTTTTGTCTCGTCTTCTGAAAGACTGCGCCACTGTAGTCTATTATTACTATTTATGCTGAAGTCGTTTAAATGGGCCAGGCATCCGTATCCAAAATCAGCAATTTGCAAGCCATAATCTCATACCAACCATATTAATGTGACACCTGAGATGTGTTTTCTTTCAAGACGTAGGAGTCTGAATGGCTGAAAGTGTCAGAAACGCATGAAAAAGTAGCCTTGCTGCTTCAGAAATGTATGTGTAGCCGATTCTGCAGCGCTCATAAGTGACCTTTGGTGATTCTCTCCTTGACAAACAGCCAACTAAAATTGAATCAAATTGTAATAGGCCAATGGTTTGAAATCACTAGGAAAAAAAAGAGAGAGAGTTGTTTTCTGGCTATTTGAAATACCTCATTCTGGCCCAGAAATAATTAGGGGCGGGTAAATTATCTGGTCTACGATTTTCTCTGGCATATTATTTTACTCCTGTCTTTCTTCTTCCTCTGCAGGGGGTGCTTGTGGTCATATTGTTCTTTTATTTATGGCTCACAGCCTTTTCAGTGGCAGCACGCACACCAAAGCGCAGGCACAGAGCGGGAATGCAAATTCCTTGCAAGGTAACCAAGAAGAGAAAAATGCCCCAGACCATGCCAAATCTTTACAAGAACAGCAGTTAAACAGAAAATTATACCCTTAAAAAACAAAACCTGGGAAACAACAATGCTTAATTAGAATATCATGATTTGTATATTTACGAGCTTTAAATGTAAGACCTGGTTCCCCATTGAAGCCTAATTGGTTCTTTTGAAATTCTCTTATAAAACCGTGCTCATATTATCCAGCTGATGCATTCCCCTATTTATCGTGCTTGATGGTGACTTGCTTCCCCTTTGAATTGGTCGTTCCCAGGACCGCTCTCTGGCTCAGCTTTCAAGCTGATTTCTTTGACAAGCTGGCAGCAATAAAATAATTCATTCCAGAGGCCGAGAGAATCACCCGCAGCATATACTGCGAGTATCGTCTGGCAGCAGTACAGAGGCCTACGCAATGGGAAGCCTGGGGTAAACCCTGCGCTGGGACGCATGAATGCTGCGGGGAGGAGGAAAGGCTTCAGTAATTTGACCAGGAATAAAGGCAGCATCATGGCAGTGGGATGGGAGGAACGCTGGCGAGGGGTTGCTCCAAAGAAGAGTCACTGGAAGGAGGAAGAAGCAACCAAGGAGAGGAATATTTTGAATAAAACCAGAATTTCCAAGAGAATAAGCAAGCCCCTGGGATGAACCCTATGATGTGGTGCAGGTTTTCAACCTGTGGTCTGCATATCCATGACCGCTTCTGAAGGCCCAGGGAAAATAACTGAGGAGGACAAGCCAAACAGCAGTGGCCGTGTTTTTGCAAGGAATTGGTATAGTTTTGTCTGTATTTCTGCTGGGGATCCACAAGCTGAAAAAAAGAATCTTCGTGCTAAACAATATGATGTAGGAACTCTTATAACTATGAAACTCTGAAAAAGATGAAACAGCAGATCCACTCCTGTTCCAAAAAAACAGTAAACTCCTCAGAACCTAGCAAAAGCGTGGTTTTTTGGATCATGTTTGTGGCTGGGGTTTCTATAAGAAAAAAATAGACTCAAGATACTACATCTCCCTGCTGAAGTTTCTGGATCTCTGAGTGATCAAGGCAATAGGACTTTCCTGTATCAGCATGATGTGTAATGAACTGGCCCAATACCCCATGGAACAACCACCAGCCTTGTTGCAAGGAAGTCACATTACATATCCCCGTGTACGTCCAAACCAACCACATCTGGCTGCAGATTAGTCACTGTTTTTACAGTAAACTCCTGGACTAAGATCTGCTGTCTGATGCATTGCCGAGGGCTAGGGACCCCACTACCTATATGCCCTGAAACCTGTACGAGCAGCAGCTCCAGCTGACTCCCACATGCTCCCTTGGAGTCCCATGTAGGGGGAGGCAAGTCAGGGTGATTTAGTGAGTCCCTGTTGAGATAACACAGCAGGAAAGCAGGGTTTAACTGGGCTGGCTTTGCTCTTTGAGCACTCAAAAATTATGCCATTGGAAAACTATATAAGCCTCCACATGAATTTTCCTTAATTTGACTTCTGGCTGGTGTAACCATAATTTGTCAGCATTTCAAACTGCAAGAAGCCTCTTCCGCAAGACCTTCTCATAACACAGAGACCTGGCCCTCCTGCACAACCCAGTTTGTTCAGCTCAGCAGGCAGATTTCCATTTTCTCCCATCAGACTTGCCCGCATTGTCCTGGCACAGTCTACATCAAGTTCATCAGTCCCAAAGGACAGCCTGGCCGAGGTCAGCTGCCTGGCCTGCAGCTAGAACGGCTCTCCAGAGAAGCTGTCTAGAAGGTGAGGCACCATGTTGCCCCTTCACAAGAAAGAGCTAATGCAACCACACTGCCAGTGCACCAGAGATGCAAACCAGACTTCATAACATGACGTTCAATCACAAAGCTCCACATTGAAACCTTCCCATTGAATGGCCAGGCTGAAGTTGGCAGAATTTAGGATTATATTTTAAATGAAGCAGAAAATTGCTTCTATTTTATTTCTAAGCTACATGGTACTCAAGTGACCAGATATTTCAAATGAAAACTGCATTGGAAACTTCCCAGAAACTGAGGTGTGGCATTAATTCTGGATAAAGCAGAGCAGAAGGCAGCTATCTGCTTTTCTATAGCATGAGTGCTGGTGCTGGTGCCCAGCAGTCTTAAGAAGATTAAATATCACCTTAATTTCATCAGAAGCCTTCTGCTCTGGCTATAAAAATGCTACAACTGCAATAGTAATACAAGTGATTGTAAAACTTCAGTGTTTGGCTTGGATTAATACCACTGCTACTTTATTCCACAGGGAAAGTAGTGCAGTGGGTCTTATGTGTTATCTCCTCCAGACAAGAAGGGTTAATTACCCATTTTTCATGACAGTAATTGTGTTTTTGCTTGCTCAATGGAAAAATTATGTTATTTTCTGCTTTATAAACAATGGGTTAATCTTATCAAAAGAAAAAAATGGACACTGAAAGTAGATTTTTTTTTCCATTAGCCTTTTTTAAAAAGGAAAAGCATAAAAGAGTGAAAAAGCATTTTTAGCTACCGATTTAAAAAAAAAAAAGTTAAAAAGCTAATTTGGAGACAGCGAAGCTGGGGAACACATACCCATCTCCATAGGTAAACACACCATATGACCATTGTGCTGGAGACATCTCTCAGAAGAGACTTTCAGGGAGCTGTTATCTCAAACCTATCAAAGCCCCTTCCCCATCCTCATCTTCGGAAGGGAAAAGCGGAGCAGACGGCACAGCACTAGCCAGGCTCTAGGCTCTCCTACCACCGGGGAGGTGACCTTCCTTGCTGATGGCCCAGGACCTCATCTGTGAAACCAGCAGCAATACGTTCTCACCAACTGGGAGTAATATGAGGATAAATAGAGCCAAATTGTGAGCCTCGCTGCTAGGAGCATAGATGCAGAGAGACAGGCATGTTGTTTTAGTCAGTGTGTATAACTCACTTAAATTTACCATGCAGTTTCAACTTGCAATCCCATATTTCCTGTCCTAATCTCATATACAATGTGGGTTTTGTACTGTTAAACAGTTTCTCTGTGGTTGCTCCATAGCAGTGGGCAAATTGATTCCTATACGAAAGGCCAGATTCTGCTTTCAGATATGTACCCTGTTTCCACTGGTCTGAAATGGGAGTAGCTGGTGTGTTCCAGAACAACTAGTGGAAGGGTAAGGCATAGGTGGAAGGCATGGAGGAGCTGATTGCTGCTCAGCTCTGCCCAATGCCTCTGAGCAAAAATGAGCAAGTTATTTACTCCTCTTACTGCCTCAGATTTTTACCCATGGTAATATTAAATCTGCTTTTTCTGCTGTTACTAAGGTTACATATTCTCTGGGCAAGGGTTGCTCAACTGTCCACAACCAGTTGCGCAACATGACCCACTACAAGGAGTTAGTAATAACTAAGAGCAACGTTGGTATTCCTTTAGAGGAAAGGCTAAATGCAAACTCCTTTTAACAACCTGTACAGCATGACAGCAACCTTATACAACTATCACAGGCCCGATCAAAGCACACTAAAGCCAATTAAAATGTTTCATTGCCTTCGAAGTAGAATGGATGAAGAACATTAATGTTTAAGGATGGATGCGAACAACACTGAAAGACCCAATAACCTGAAACTGTTCTCCAATGGCATCTCCCTGAAGGGCTGAAGTGTTCTCCGTCATATATTAAGGGATTATATCAACAAGACAGAAGCAATGCTACAGGAAAAAAAAAAAAGGAAAAAAAAAGCAATGGAAAGCACAAGCTGTAGAAGGTCCCAGTAAAAGGAACAATACAAATTACTTAGGAAAAAAGCCTGGATAAAATTACCACCTTCACCCTTCAAAGTCTCTGCCTGAAACCATATCTCAGTCACACCTTAGCTGCACAGGATTATTACTGGACGGGAAGGTGAAACACCTAGTGAGCAGCAGCAATGCAAAGAGTGGCGGCAAAAGATGCAAAACCATCTGTGTAGTAACACATTGCCTTAGGACAACATATGTTATGTAGGTTATTTGTGTGAGTTCTTTGATACCTGATTTGATCTACACCTTGGGGTTTTTTGAGCTTAACAAGTAGTAGGCCTTTTGATAAATCCTGCTCTGTATACACAGTCAATGGCCCCATTGGCAATTTGTGCCAGAAAGATCTTATTCTTAGCGAACACAGTTATTACAACTGTTGCTTTAAAAGGAAACTATTTTTTCAACATATGTTATCGCTTGTCTGCACACAGTAGATAGATAGAGATTGGTTTGTGCTTCTGTCATCTAAGCAGAGGACAAGCTTCCAACATCATCCACCAAATCAGACAGGATGCAAGCGAGTTCCCATGTGCTACTGAGAAAGGGACTACCCCATGTCAGAGAAACACCACCTGGCCCTAAGTGCTTCTTTGTGCTTGTGATTTCTTAAAACAAGTCATTCGTCTTTACCATGGCCATAAAGCGTATTTCCCAGGAATCTACCCAATCTTCCTGTCTATCAGAGCTGAGGAAATGACAAGTGCTTTGCTTCAGCAACAAATATCCCCTGTGGGAACAGTGGACAGTGTGAAGCCACTCCAGCATGGGCAATTAATCTGATAAAAGGGTGACAAGCCTGCAGAGGAGACAAGGAGGCAAGGTTCCAGAGGAAAGAGGTGAAATGCTGTTTGATTGGAACTGAGCAGGCATCAACTAGTCTCAGAAAGGTGAGAATTTAATTGCCTGGACAGCCTTACTCCATGCAAGGAGAGGGACTGGACAACTAGAGTAACACCTCCTACCTTTGTCATTACCCTAAGGTGAAGGGTAAGTCAAAGGGTTGCCTTTTCCAGCAAAATCACTGTGTTTCACTGAGGGTCTCGGCTGTTGCATTTTTTAATCATACACCCTCAAGACTGAAGAGCAGGAACTGGTTATTAAAATGGCAGCAGCTATGCATGAACACAGTTGACAAGTGTAGCCTGGGGAGGGAGAGGAGAGCTGGCTTTTATGTCATACATTACTGCTTCTGAGCAAGGAAAACATGACTAGCAATAAATTACAATGAAAAGAAACAAGCTGATCAAATACTCAGCACTGAAAAAAATGTTGTTAAGAAGAAACTGATTTAACCAGCCACAGTATAGTGCATAATGGCACATTTGAGCTTTGCCTTGTGAAAAGCAAAGGAGATGCTCTTGGAAAATGAGCTAAATGCCCCATAGCTTACAGGACATAAAAGCAGAGATACCTGTAGTGCAAAGTCACAGCTGAGAACATTTTCAGTACCAAACCCAGGCTCACAAATAGCAGGATAGAAAAGAGGTTTCTTTTTCTTATGTTTGAATTGCTGCACACTCAGCATGAGCAGTAGGTACCTGCCTCCTTCACTCCAGTCCAGCCAAGCAGGGCAGCCCAGAGCCAAGCGAGTCCTCAGAGAGAAGTGGGGCATCAGTGAGAAATCAGCTACCTATCGACTTGTCTTAAATCCACTGGGATAATCCAGCAAGTCTAAAGACTCTGATTCACAGCTCAAGCAAGGTAAGATTAGACAAATTCTACAGAAGCCAAAAAATAACAAGAAAGCAAAAGAACCCAAAAGTCAGTGCAGTCAATCTGTTTGCAGACAACTTTCTCATATTGTGGAAGATTGTTCTCTAATACTGCAGAAAGCATTGGCAATGTGAAGAAGTTCAAGACAAACCCTCCCCCCCAAAACCCCTTGCCCCTACCATCAATAAGTTCTTATCTTTCAAGAAGTTCTGCCCAGATCCAGATAACTCTCGAGTGTGGAAAAATTCAAATCTACCTAAAAATGGGGCAGGTCAGACCCGACTGCCTGCCTGTACCAGACTTAAAGCACAACCAGTAATTATCTATATATCTATATAGTAAGGCACCTATTGCAATTTTTCTCTCCAGAGCTATGGGCATGGTGGGCTCCATCCGCACAAGTGTCGATTAGCACAACATGCAGAGTGCTCCAGGAGAAAAGTGGAAGGATTATGCTACAGTAGCCTTCAAAAGCCTTCACTATGTTAATAGCCTTTAAAGTGACATTTCAGAGCACCAGTGGCACCTGGTCCAGCTGCTTGTGGCTCCGCTTCCATCTAAACCCCTCACTGTTCATCTCCCAACCCCTCAGGCCAAGGTGAGGAGGGCTTGTGCCTGCCTACTCAGTGCTAAAATTTATTGGTTAGGCAAGAGGAGAGGACACAGGCTTCTCCTTCGGTTTCTTGTGCACATTCTCCTCTACAGCTGCTGAACGTAACTTTAGCAAACATCAAGGAGAACAGGAGGCTTTACTGAATTAAAATATTTAACATACTGGCTAGTCATCGTTCCCTTTGAAACCAATACCCATCTGGGATTTGACTTCATGAAGACTGCTACAGTCTTTCCATACCATGTCCCAAAAAAGTTCAGAAGGGAAGCACATTGTTGTATACTTTATGTAGGCCCATAGAAAGATTAGGTTTGGAGTGCACATGCACACAAAAGCTTTTTATCTCCAGGGACCTAACCTTTGATAACTGTCATTGCAAGCATTTTATTTTGCTCACTTAAGTAGCGCTATCAATAACTGCCTTTTGCTCTAAAGACAAACGTGGTCTGCTTTTCCAAGCAAAGGAAAACAAATTAAAGACTTAAAACACCCATCAGTTGTTCACTTCAGCAATTTGATCGCTATCTTTTTTTTTTTTTATTTCCAGAAGACCCTTCAGGCCAGATAATAGTCACTCGCTGCCTGCAACGCTGCACTTCAGCCCACAGCATGTGTATTTATTGAGAGCTTCAGTGAAATATGAGTGAGAAGCACAGATTAGAATCTGGCCTGGAATTACGGTTTGAACTCTGCAAAAACAGATACAGCAGGTCAAATTCTCCTCTCAGTTACACCAGAGTAGCATTCCAACAAAGAACAGAAAATCCACGTTTTTAGCCCTCATTTCTTAGGTTATTTATACAACCCAGAATGATGGGGGGCGGGGGGGGGTCAGAAGGATTAAAATCATTTGTAAGAAATCCGTGGCAAGCTGCATGTGTACAGCTCACTGGTGCATCAGCTGAGTGCTGGACTGAAGAATAAAAAAGTGTGTGGCTCTGTGTCATTTGGGAGGAGGCAGAGAGGTCTTACTGCCTTGCGAGTCTTATGCCTCTCTGTGGCAATTCCCGGAGTCTGGTTGCATTGAGAGGAAGCTCTCCAGGCAGCAGAAATTTAGTTGCAGCAGCACAGAGCTCAGCAGGGGCAATTTTAGTCAAATACTTGTGTTTCCTCAGTTATTCTGACTTACTCTTAACAGTATGGTAAGATACACAGACTTTCACACCACCGTGGCTCGGTGGATGCTGCTCCCCATGATATCTAGTCACACAGAATCACAGAATCCCACAATGGCAGGGGTTGGAAGGGACCTTGGGAGGTCACCCAGAGCATGGTGCACAGGACATCGTCCAGGCAGGGGTTGAATATCTCCAGAGAAGGAGACTCCACAAAGCCCCCTGGGCAGCCTGTGCCAGGGCTCTGTCACCCTCAAAGTCAAGAAGTTCTTCCACATATTCAACTGAAACCTCTTATGGTTCAGTTTCTGCCCATTGCCCCTTGTCCTGTTGCTGGGCACCACTGAGAAGAGTCTGGCTCCATCCTTGTGACATCCACCCTTGAGATATTTGTACATGTTGATTAGATCCCCTCTCAGTCTTCTCTTCTTCAGGCTGAACAAGCCCAGCTCCCTCAGCCTTTCCCCATAAGGGAGATGCTCCAGTCCCCTCATCATCTTTGTTGCCCTCCTCTGGACTCTCTCTAAGTAGTTCCTCATCCTTCTTGAACTGGGGAGCCCAGAACTGAACTAATTGCATCTAATAGTCTAATTGCCTCTGTCATCACTCCATTACTCTGAAGGCAGTGGTGGAGGCATACCCAAAAAACAGTGAGAGGAACTTGACATTTACCTTGAAATGGGAAGAACTGACATACACATGGTGGCAAAGACTAACACCAAAAGGACCCTGGGCAGTACAGCCTAGGGAGTGCTGGTGAGCAGCACAAGGCATTTCTGATGTGCATGAAAGAAAAGCAGCGTTTGGAGCCCCAAACACACGTGGACTCGTGTGGGTGCAAATGTGAGCTGCACCCACATGCACGTGAGAAAGGGAATGGGAGCACATGCATCTCCATGTGTTGCACTAGAGTTATTCAAGAGACAGCATTTATTGGCCCTGCTCCTCCATTTGCTTTCAGCGGAGACACATCAGGGATAAATTTCATCCTGTGATTCTAAGCAGCTGGCCAAAACAATAAAACTGCAATCTGTAAACACACTTAGATCCACCCCCCTACCCCCCCCCAAAGGTAATAACTTCCCCTCACATACACACATGCACATTGTTCAGAAATATCAGCCACTTCTCCCCTGCTCCAGCTCTGGGAAGTCAGGTAATTGAAGCTTCAAAGGAGAATCACGGTTTAATGGGGCTGTGCTTGCCAAAGAAGACAAAGGACTTTCATTAGATTTCTTCCCGCTTATTTACATGACTTATCTTTTTATAAATTCAACTTCCTTCCAAAGTTGATAATGAGGTGCCTTGCAAAAAAGAAAGAAATGGAACGGTTTATTTTGTCGCAAGACAAGTGATTATTTTTGTGATAGAGTGTGTCTGGTGTAAAGTTCAAAAACAATGGAAGTAATAGTCTTTAGGCAAAACACATAACTGCTCCTGATAACAGTCTCCCAGGAAAAAACCAGCATTTTTCAGAATTCTGCATAATAGCATTGACAAATACCTTCCAGAAGCAGCTGTCATGGTTAATTTCTGCTCTCAGATCTAAAACCAGGGATGGCTTTTCAATTAGACGTTATTCATAACTCTTTTGCATTTTATTTCTTTTGCCTGAGTAGAGAACAGACATTTCTGAGACACGAAAAGAACCGTTAACACGCCAGATTAAAATGTTTCCATGCATTTCAGCCCTTGTCATTCTGACTCGGACACAAATATATCCAATTTCTCCACTGTGGAGTCCTCATAAAATCACAGGCATGATATTTTCCTAAATAGGCCTCTACAGTGTGGCAACGAGCCTTGTGAATATTGAGATTTTAGTGGAAGGAAAAGCAGAAACAGAGCAATTGGATAATTTGAAATAATGATGGAAGTTACTTTCTAGGTAATAAGTGATCAAAAAATAGGCAGGGGGATTTGCACTGATTTGTCAGGCAGCAGCTGGGATGCATGGAGAAGATTTACCCAAAACAACAGAAGGGGACAGATGATCCAAAAAAGGATGGAGCAAAGCATCCCCCTCTGCAGGGAGTCAGCTTCAACACTTAAAGTAACAGCTTCTTCATGGTTTGCATAAAACCCTGACAAATAAGCGCTCACCCGGAGCATCTGACAAATTAATCTGAGGGTCTATCCACGTGAACTTATCCCAAATAACTACCACAGTTAAATCATGCCTTAGCTGAATCTAAATTCACTAGAGAAGCACTTAGTTCTAGCCCCAACACACCCCCCAAAAAAAATTCCATGTCATGAAATAAAAACAACATTAAAGCAAAACTACGTGTGCAATAATTAAACAAAAATAAAAAGCATTAGCATACTTGAGCAGACAACCTAAAAATAGTTTCCAGCGAGATACTCAACATTTCTAAACTTAAAAGCTGTCATAATAAGAGCATGTTGCAAGAGCAAATCTTGCTGTAAAAAGCTCTGAACCTTATGTGTGTGAACTAAAAGAGACTAAAGCAAGAATTTTTACAAGTCACTTGACTCAATATTATGGTACGTTAACCTTGATTTTTATTACCGCTCAGCATTTTTGCTTTTGGACCAGACCAAACCCCAGAAATACCACTGAATGCACATATAAGGGTGGGGAGGAGAGAAATGGGAGGATTGGGGTTTTGTAATCACCGAAAAAATGCAGTCTGAGTTCTGTGCTAACACCCAAGTGGGTTGTCATTTTATCTAATTGATTAGCTCCATCCATAATTAAACCCCGACTTTTCTCCTTACAGGCTATGACTCAAAACACGTGTCTGAGAATTGCGTGGCAGGGACAGCCCAGGATGGGCCGTGGGCTCAGATTCAGGGCACAGCTCAGCCTCGCTCCATCGAAACTAGACGCCAGGAGGAAAGTAACTTGCCAAAACATCCATTTGACTGACCACCTCTTATTCAGTGGAATATCACATGTTTGCAAATAAAGTTGCTAAAAATAAAAGGGGTAGCTGCTCTGCATTTGCACTGATGGGAAAGGCAAATGTTGCCTGTAGCTCTACTGACCACAATTTTATTCTCAATTTACCCGCCACCCCCTGTTTTATGGCTCACCCTGCGGTAAGATACTGGAAGTCAGAGCTCCTGATTGCCAGGATGAACCTCGTGCTGGTGTTTATAGTACCTCATACCAGCAGCCTTTGCTGGAAAACAGTTTGGAAAATATCAGGAAACATTCTCCAGTCATGCCAGTGGGAACCCATGAGAGCTCTGAATTAACCTTGGCCAAAAAGGAAGTGAAAAGGGAAATAAAGAAAATAAGTGAAGATAGCATTCCTGACAACAACGCACTCAGTTTACGTGCCTAAGTCCCGCTCTCAGATAGAAACGGGCAACTCGGCTGCTAAACAAATGCTTGAGCAAAGAATTTGGCACCCATGTTTCTAACCACAGGTCACTGCAAAGCAAATCATCGCTGCCGCCCTTCACAGCACTGGAAAAGGTCATTTCCCAAAGATGCAGGGCCCCAGCGGTCCTCCAAACAGGCCAGGAGACCCCAGAAGCACTGTGGGGCTTGAAGTATGGAAGGCAGCATGAAGTAGCAGCAAAATCAGTTCATCTCAATCTCTTCTGAATTCAACTGAGTCTTTCTGCAACCTTCAAGGTATGACTAAAAGCTGCTTGTGTTTGACAGAATGACATGCCAGTGGTGTGGCCGATGTCTCAGCCTTTCCAGGCTTCCTCTCTTCTCTCTCATTAGGAGTCTAACGATCTCACGATCATCCCAGATTCACCCCATTTCATAAATTTAAGTTATGCCAACACAGTGAGGATGCCCTTTCCCCTCCCCGTGTTTGCATCTGGCCTTGCTTTGACACACCTTTATGTTTGTCCTCAATCAAATGTCAGCATGCTACCGTGGGACTTTTGTAAAATAAATATTTGAATTGTGATTTCTCCCAGTAACAGAGAGCTCCTGCACTGATTCGTGAACACTGCTCTTCTACACCGTGTAAGATCATGAGCAAATGGGCAGATGCCTTTTGAAGAAGCCAAACAGATCACAGCAAATGCACTGGCAACCAAAACCAGGAGACAACATAGCAAAAAATTAGCCCAGATTTCTTCAGTCAAACTGGCATGTGAGTTGCTCAGCTGTGGCTCATCTCTAGTGGAAATGCAGCTTATGCTGAGTATTTCAATGATGTGGTGAATGCAGTTAGCACAGAAATGCAAGCCCAGAGCAAACACATGGCTGGTTTTACAGGGGGTGCAACACGGTCTCATCTCAGACTCCCTCATCTTCAGCCTACCTCCGTCTATCTAAACATTTCTGAAAAATGCCTAAACTAATGCGCAGTCATATATCCACTTACCCATAGAGGTGTGCACACTGGGGTGCCTTTACTTGCCAGGAAATCACTGGAGGGTACACACAGGTGAAAATAAACTGGAACTTGCAACTTGATGGGGTTTTTTGCTCCTACTTGAAAGTATTTTTTGTATTACTCATTTGTGGCTCTTCCATTTAGCTAAATGATTTGGATGCCTTTATATGTATGCAGGCTGGCATGGTGAGGCAGTGAGACCGGACCTCCAGGCCCACCAAAACTCCCACTGCTCCAGAGGAAATAGCTCTGAGAGCGCCTGTGCTTGGAGTTGGTTCCGGAATGACTGTTTTGCCGTCAGCCCCATGGCTGATACCCTTATTCCCCAGCTCTGAGTCCAGATGAGGACTGAGTGGTAAGCTCAGGCCTCTGGAAAGAGAGGTTTGCACTCCAGAATCGATGTCTAACAACGAACTTATGCCACAGTACCCTTTCCAGAACTTCCAAGTGTTAGTGCAAGGGAAACAAAGCGGGCTCCCCAGAAGGCTCTCTGCACCAGCTAAACCTGCATTCTGCATTTGAACCTAATTCTACATTTGATCGTACTCCCCTGAATGAACAAGAACTATTTTGGTTGCAAAAGGAATGTTCCGTAGGAGCAGCAGGAGACAAATCCTGGAGCCTTGACTTGCCTGTTACACTGTCCAATACTCAACTGAGGTTCCCAGCAAGGACAGAGGGAATTTAGCTGCACATAAAGTTCATGTTTCAGCCCCAAGGGACTATTGATACTTTAAAAAAAAAGAAAATCCTCTCTGCCTCCAAAGCAAGAGCATTTGGGAATCAAGAGGAAGTCTGAAAGCTCCTAACGAAGGGAAACATTTCTGTGGAGAAACTCCTCAGTGCGGGCAAATTAGAACCAGAAAAAAATCAAAGCTCTGGGGGGTTTTATCCAACAGTAGCCAAAACCCTGAAAGAAAACATTGTTAAAGGTTTGTATTTTCTCTTTTCTTTGGGGGGACCGTTTCTTCTGGAGTGGCCTACATTCTCAGGCCTGAATTCTCCCAAATTAATTGCTTTGCGTCCTCTTCCCTCACCCCACCCCCTTTTCTTTCTCTCTCTTCAGCTTAGTCCCAAGCCGGTGAAGTCTTGGCTGGGGCCCGTAATGAACTGGCAGAATGATAAAGAGATGCTGGGCTGGAGGGAGGTGGGGGACAGAAAGCCCGCTAATAAGACCAGGATCCCCTACTTACACCATGCCCCACCGCGGGGAAGCCATTAAAGACCCGCAGAATAGAAGAGAAAAGGAAGAAAGTTCTTACAGAGAGACCTCCCCTCCCCAGGCCCTCTCCAGCACTTTTTCAGAACAGAGCCCTCGACATGGCTAATCCCTCCACCGCTTAATGAACTACAAGCTTCCCTTTCACTCGGACAAAAGTTTCTTTCCTTTCTTGGGCCTAATCGCAGACAAATGGTCCCCCCACCATGATGCCTGTTAAAAACCCATTCCCTTTTTTGAGGCTGCGAGGCAGGAGGAATGCCACTGGCGAGAATAGGTACCCTTGAAACGAGCTCCTTCTGCACTTCTGAGAGATAAGTGGGAGATGACATTGGAGCTATAATGGAAAAAATATTTTCACAAGGCAGCATCTGTTGTTTCACTGGATGCAGCCCCATTTTTGTTCCAGAATGCTTCTGTGCATCTGTCTATATCTTTTCTGTCAGTGAAACAATTACCTCCCGCCCGCCCTCTCTCTCCACGCACATATATTACTGGTAGGAATGTTGCATGGCTGCACAATAAAGCTGCCACAGCCTGCGCCGAGTTCGGACGAACAAAAACTTACTGCAAGAAGGAGTTACTGGTTTGCTTCCAAAATGAAATAGTAGGCATAACTTTTACAATTTATGACTTCACAATGCATGAGATGAGCTCAAATATTGCCAGCTCCGTACGGGAAAAGGAAGATATGCTATCTGATTGAGTATAAAAATTTGAGTGTCCAAATTTTATTTCGGTATATAAATAATTACCCTTATTTCAGGATAATAAAGAGGCGAAGAATTTGCAGGTCTCACTTCTGCCATGCAACAATGAAACCAGGCCATTTATTTTAGTGTTTAACCTTCCAAATACAGTATGAATGTTTCATCTGAGATGACTCTTTAGATGACCAGTCAAAGTTGATTTCCCCAAGTTTATCAAATAGACCAGTATCAGAGCTGGGAATGTGCCAGGTCTGCCAAGCCTATCTCCAGAGGGATGTCCTCTGTCTCACACCCCTGTGTGACAAGAAGATGTATAGACTTTAAAGCAAGCAGGGACTGTTTGAACACCTAATCTGGATTCCCATCTAGTCAGTGCTGCTGTATTTGGCAAAAACATTTTCCAGGAAAGCTTCCAGAAATAAACTGAAGACATCAAAAGATGGAAAATCCATCCTCTCCCTCGGCAGTTTGTCCCAGGGGTTTTTCACCTCTCCTGCCTGGCTAGTTTTTACCTTGCTTTTGTCCAGACTCACCTTTTAGCTCTCATATCAGCTTATGCCTTTCTTCTGCTAAAGAGTTGTTTAATATCCTGTATCTTCAGCCCATAAAGCACTTGCACACTGCAATTAAGTCACCTCTCAATCTTCCTGTTGGTAAGGTTTACAGCTGGGATTCTTTAAATCTCTTTCTTTAAGGCTCAATCTTCACCCTCTCAACATTTTTACGGCTTTTTATATAGCCCCCCTGATACGTCAGTGTGCTTTTTAATGCATGGGCCCTTTGGTTGTGTGCAACATGTCCTTACCTGGCCAATGGTGCTCCCATGGCAAAACAACCTTCTGCTCCCAACAACCGAGACCACACTAGCCCTTTTGCAATGGCACCATTTACACCAATACACGATCATTGAACAAATAGAGAGAGGTCCTTAGCATGCGACAGGACAAGGGGTAATGGTTTTAAACTAAACCAGGGTAGGTTTAGACTGGATATAAGGAAGAAATTCTTTACAGTGAGTGTGGTGAAACACTGGAATGGGTTGCCCAGAGAGGTGGTGGAGGCCCCATCCCTGGAAACATTCAAGGCCAGGTTGGACGGGGCTCTGAGCAACCTGATCTGGTTGCAGATGTCCCTGCTCCCTGCAGGGGGGTTGGACTAGATGACCTCTGGGGGTCCCTTCCAACCCAAAACATTCTATGATTCTATGATTCTATGATTCTATGATATAAAAAAGCCTTTTTTGACTTTCCATGGGAATGGATGCTGCTTATTTTCTGCACCTGGACTGAGGGAAAAGGCAGACTTCAATTTGTTTGCAAGACAATATTTAATTACTGGATTTGACTAGAAGGGAAGGGAGAAGGAAAAACTCCCAAACCTATCCCAGCACAGAGCCTTGGGACACAGGCTTCTCTCATGCTCCCATTATAAAGAAATGCTGGCCTTTGAATCCATGTCTCAATAGACTTCACATACAGTTATTCTGTATTTTAATGGGGGGTGGGGGGGTGGAGGTTTGGGGGAACCTGTGCATGGATTAAATGAGCAGGTGTAAATTAGTTAAGACCAAATGTTCACAGTGGATAAAAGTTTATATCAATGAGCTGGTCAAATAAGACCTGAAGCACGTCTCTGGGGCATCACACATTCATCGTTTCCTCTCCTATTACAAACCATCACAGCAATAGTAACCGCAGTTTCCTCACAGGCCCCTGTGTAGACACCCAGAGTTTTGGATATGCCCCCAGCAGCCTACAGAGCCTGCCTGGGAACCCCCAGATGCATTTTTCCCTGCAGGATTCCCAGCAGTTCTTGCTCCTGCTCTGCTCTCCTACCACTTCTGCCTGTGCTCTGGATAGATCCAACAAACACAGAAGCAATTGAGGAAATGACAAGCGGGAACGCTAACGCAATCAGTGCCGTGCGAAGCAATCTCTCGCCGCCATGTGCTGCGGAGGAGAGAGAAGCTGAAACCCGCTGGTGCGAATAGGAGCTCTGTGGCTTTCAGCCCACCTTGAACCACCACATTTATCTAAAACAAGGGTGATGACACACACTTGGACCAACGAGGCTTTAAACTGAACTAGTAACAGCTATGCGGAATCAGGAAAATGCATTTTTGACAGAAGAGGTCTCTTTCAAGGCTATGTCCCACTACTACACCATTGAATTATAGCTCTCTTAGGAGAGGCTCTCCCCATTGAAGTGGCAGAGCCCTCCCAAGACCCGGGTTACTCCAGGCTTTTGCAAAAGTAGCACAGAGCTTATCATCACTGACTTGCAGCAGAGTTCACGCCACAGTCTAGGTGAATCTTTGCCAATGTCTGTAAAGCACCTAGGACGTGAGAAGCAACAAGCATTAGTACTTTCACCCACGCATTTCTGACTCTCCAGAGGAGGCTCAGTTGCAAAGGGCTGGATTTGGTTATTATTTCCCTCAAGCTTGCCTGCCCATCAGTACTTGCAGGGTCAGGCATAGGAGGAGGGGACTTCTACCCAGCAAATCAAGCAGCTACAAAACAAAAGGAATCCCGTTCAATCGTTCTCAGCAAGCGGATTAAGCACTGAAAGCGACATACGAGTCCTTTGTGTGGTATTTTTGCAATTATGTTCATTTTTCCTACATTACTAATACGCTACTAGAAACCAGACACCATGCCCAATAATGCGAAAACAAGACAAAAGGATGGAGCCAAGAAGGAGAAGAAACAGAGTGGAAAATGCAAACCAGTAAACTATTCCTCTTAGCAAATGTTAAGTACCAGCAAGGGCACATTATAGCTGGGCCCCCGGGCTCACGCAGCAATGAAGTAGGAGCAAAGCAGCAGATGGTGGTGCAGCAGATTAGAAATTGCTACCAACTGCCTGTCTGGAGAGTTTTGCTTGGGATTACGGGCTTGATGGTAGAGCAAAACCTGTAGTAAGAGACAGCAAACTATAGGGATCCTTGAAACAGGAAGGGTCTAGGCTTCACGGAGATTTAATCTGCCCATGTGGACTCTACCCTGCCAGTGTCAGAGAAAGCAGACAGAAAGGTTTTGTGAATGTGTTACTAGAAAAAGTAACTGGATCATGTTACTGTTGTGAATCAGTGCAGCTGCACTGGCACCCGCAGATCTAAATCAAAATGTGCTATCTGCGATTCAGGCTTCAGAAAGCAGGCAAAAACAGATGAAGGTAATCACCTTGTGGCGAAAGGAATGAAAAAACCACCATGGTCTATGTGTGTCCTAAAAGCAAACACTAAAACCAGCTTGCTTGCTTGGTTGTTTTTTTTTATTTTAAAGACCACTTACGTGCTCTGACCAGGTAGGACTGGAGCAGCTCTGACAGGTCTCATAGTCTTTCTCTGCCCTTTTGCAGAGCCCGGTGTGCAGCGTTACCGAACTCTCCATGTCTCTCTCTGGCTTCTGGCCACAAGGATTCAATGTGCTAAGACTTCTAGTACACAAATGTACCTGTGGTAGGAGAGTTTTGAGCGTACCAAAGTGTTTATACAGTGCTCCTTTCTGAGAAGATCAACTGTCTCCTTTGACTTTCTATCCCTGTTGTCTTCCAGGTGCAATTGTAGAATGATGCATTAGCATTTCCCCATTAAAGTGCCATTACAGAGCAATACTCTTCTCCTAAAGTACTGATAAAAAGTGATGTACGACATTTGAGGGAGGATCACCTTTACTGTTGGCTGCTTGGAATAGTAACTGCAGCACAGCTATGGAGGGCAGAGAGCATTGCAGCACTCTTTAGAGTGGAACAAGTGTCTAAGAAACTATTTCATTCAGAATTTCATTCACAAGGTCATCCTCATGTTAAATGGTTCTCAGTTAAATTCCTGTTAACTACCAGCAGCTACTAGTTTACTGGTCCATCTCCAACTACAAGCTGACAAACAACACACCTAAGCAGGAACCCAAGAGAGCAAAGGAACCGACTTCAAACTTTACTGGATTTAGCCTTTCCCTTGTATGACCAGAGGTATTTTCCAGAGCAACAGTTAGATGAAAGCTTGGGAGGAGATCTACTGTATCAGGATGGGCAAATGTGCATGTATGCATATATTTATCACCGCAGTCCTCCCAAGGACTCAAAGTGCCTTCTGCAAAGGATACAGTTTCGTTACTGGGTGATGTCCAAGCATCAACTTCTGTCGTTGGTTTTAACTAATGAAACATTCTGACAATAAACGGCAGCGAGCTGCACGCTGCATCCATAGTGTTGTACCAGTGCGTGTTTGCACAAGCATTTTTAAAAGCACGTTTTCCTTGATGAGCCTGTAATTCGACTCAGTGGGTCAGGGCAATGTGCACTAAATGGGATGGAAGCGTCCTTCATGGTATCATTCACATGGCCAAAGATCTGAAGCAAATCTATTAAACACATTATGTTATTCCAGATATTTAGCTGTGGAAACAAGATCAGGACCTGGCTTATGATCACAAGAAAAATGTCCCTTATGACCTTTGTCTTTCAAGAGTGAGGGGAAAAATCTGCCACTTGAACATATATAAGGTTTACTGATATAGATTTCAACCTGAACCAAAGAGGACCTAATGAGCGGGTCAAATGTTAAATCAAATTAAATAAGTATTTTATAGCAGTTCAGATTTGGGGCTTCAGTGGTCAGTCCAACCAAATGTTGATCTTTCTCTATTCCAGCATCTTCCAACCAAAGCAACATAGGATTCCCAGTCTCTCTTGAGAATGCAAAGCTCCAAGTAGCCTTGGAGTTTTACCATACAATACCTTCATACATATACATTGGAATTGCACCTTTGCCTCAGCACGACACCATTTAGTTTATGAGAAAGTATCTTCATGAAATTATTTGTAAAAAGGAGTGAGAAAGGGAATTTCCTCCCATAAACACTGGCCCACACTCGTGAAGGAAGCCTAGTCCCCAGTGAAGTAGTTGCCCCTGTCGTAGAGGGCAAATACAAGGAGGTGAAATACCTGTCTAGTTGAGCACTTACTCTTTAAAGCTATGTTTGACCCAAACAAAACCATTTCTCAGCACCGTAGTAGACGTGTTCAGAAAGCTGGCATTTTCACATCACGTTTATCAACCAAATAAGATTTTGCTGGGAAATAAATAAAGCACGCAGGCTGCCCTGCTAAGGCTTTTTCCGAGAAGACTGGTGACATGAGCAGCAAGACGTGTCACCACTTGCTGCCATGGGAGATGGTTAGTAGGTCAGAACCTGCCAGGGATGTCATGTGGTGTACCCCACCAATACACACGGGGATCTGTGGGAAGGGAGCAGTCAGGATTTATTGCCATTTCCATGAGGAATAAACCCTGATTAGACTGGCCAAGGCAAACGCTGGCCTGCCCTCCTGCCTGCCACAAAGGTCAGGGCTGGTGGGGCCGAGCCAAGTGCTGGCTGGCATCTGCGGGACCT